>NC_057798.1:646667974-646972871 GCF_018294505.1 Triticum aestivum | reverse complement strand
CCAACCGACGGCGATGCGGGGCGGCCGAGTGGTTATGAGGTGACCAACCGAATGGCGACGCGGGGGTGTTCGGATGGTGATGAGGTGACCAATCGACGGCGACGCGCGGGGTGGCCGAATGGTTATGAGGTGACCAACCGAGTGGCGACGCGCGGGGCGTTTGAATGATGTAGACGCGTCCCGCGAAGTGTTGATGCATGGGGCGTTCGAGTGATGAAGATGCGTGCGGCCGAGTAGCGGCATGCGGACGACCGAGTGATGATGGCTTGTCGAGCAGTTGATTACGATGTTTCACCGTTTGGGAGCCGAACCGTTCATTGGAACAAAGAAGATGCGGACCGGCCGCCGTAACTGCCGCTGTTGTTGTCGATGATGTTCTGGATGTTAGCCGACCAAGTAGTACCAGGCGAACCGGCCGAGTGAACCCAGGGGCTTCACAGTCGAGTGAGCATAGTCCAAGTGGACTCCTCATCCGAGTGCACCCGCTGGTCCGAGGGAATTACAACTGTGCTGTGATCTGGTCGGTGTGGAGCTGGCTGGGCAGGCCGACGCGGAGTGCTGGGCTTGGAGGCCTAAGTGAGGTTCGGCAATGATGTGCCCATGAGCGCTATCCCATCTGATGGAGGCGGACGGCTTGATCGCTTGCAGGCAGCCCGGATCCAAAACACGTGGGAGAAGTTGTCCACGTCTAGCGCCGAATTAATCTGCATGCAAGTGGTTTAACGCTAATTAAGTGAGAGTCAAAGCCATTCGTGCATGTAATGGATGTTTCCCATGGCCATTTATCTCCTGCATGCAGGACATAAATGGGAAGGAATTAAGATTAGAAGGAAAGTGGAAGGCAGGGCGCAGAGCTCCCTGATCAGCCATGGCGGCGACAGTTTTTGGCACGGATCCATCGCGAGGTGAGGCGGCTGAGATGAATCCGAGTGCGGGACGGTGTTCTCCCGTGAGGCTGCGTGCAGGCAGAGACCCGGTGGCTCCCGTCATGTTGTGATCGGAGACGTGGGCAGCCCCGGCGTTGGTGGCTTGGTGCTGCGTCCGATCCGTGCATCCACCACCGCGGTCGTCGCCGCGTGGTTGACGAGGGACACCGCAGAGTGGCGATGCGTGGGCCGCTGAGTGATGAAGACGCGTACAACTGAGAAATGATGCACGGGCAGCTGAGTGATGAAGACGTGTCCAGCTGAGCAACGACGCGTCGGCGGCCGAGTGAGCTAGGGTCCATGGCTTAGTAAACTTGAGTCTGCATCCGAGTGGATTCATCTATGTGAACTCTGGACAAATCGAGTTCGCAGCTGTCTGAGTGGAAGATTCATCGGGTGACCCTGCAAGTTACTAGCAAGCATGGCCAGGAAGTTCAAGGCCTGATGGTCAGTCATACATGCATGCTTGCACGAATTAACTAGGGTCCGTGGCCTAGCAATCAGATAAGTGGCGTTAGTAATCCATCAATTGGCCGCTTAATGAGGCAACTAATTAATTTGACGTTGGAGATCACCACGCCCTTCCGTTGCCTGTACTCCGCATTAACCTGCATGCAGATAATCAAGGAGGAGATGGCCCACTCACCTTGCATGGTTAAAGGAGAAAGGAAAACCATGGCCAGCAGCCGGCGATGGAGCGAAGAACCACTGCACCCGGAGGAGCGATGGGCAGATCCGCGCGTGCGCCACAGCGACCACACTGGAGAGTCTGGCGAGGGAGGAGTGCAGCGCGCCTGCGATGCCGGCGGGAGGTGTGGTTTTGGTGTGGATGGACGTGCCCGAGGTCAGCGAAGCCGGACGGGCGGCGGCTGACTTGGTGGAGGCGTCGGTGGTCGACGATGAAGAAGAAGGGCGACAACGGACTGGCCATGTCAAAAGCTCGGCCTCCATGGCGCTCGTCAGAACGGTGCTTGGTGGCGCGGCCGCGCTGCAGCTGTTGCTCGCGCTCGTGCATGTACATACAGAAGAAAAAACAACCATTGTTAGATTAAAGATCGATTGTAAAGAACAAGATAGTATGGAATGGGACTTCCTGATCCCATTGCACGAAGAGTGTCATGTCTCTCCTGTGGATGGAGTGATGTCCGGAACATCCTAGATCAAACCCTCCACTGATGATTGGATCGATGGACGAAGATCCAAGAAATAAAACCATTTGCATCATGGCTCGATAGACGCCATGCCCCATGGTGGACGCCAACTGTCGTGGGAACGATTCCGACAATAAGATAGGGGTAGGATAAAGGAGCATGATCTATCGAGATGCAAATGGGTGACACGATGGTTTTAACGAGTTCGGGCCTCTCACGATGGAGATAACAACCCTACGTCTCGTGCTCCGGAGAGGCTTTGCTTTATATGTCATGGACACGGAGTTACATGGTGTATTTGAGAGAGAGGGGGGAGAGCGGATCTCCATGCCTGAGCTATGTCCTGAGACTAATTGTGAGAAAGAGAAAGAGGTGGAAGAAAAGAGCCCCCCTAGTCTAGTGGTGGGGGTGGCTTATATAGAGTGCGCCATCCCCACCTCCTATGTTACAAAGTGGAGCATCAATGCCATAATACCTGCCCACTACAAAACCGTCATGTTGACTATTGGTCTTCACATATCCGAGTGAGTTACACGGCCGAGTGGAATGAGCTCGTCGAGTGTAGTGCCGTGCTCCGAGTGGTTGTTGCCGTCTGAGTGACTTTTAAGTTGCGGTACATCTGGACGACAATGTAGCCCAGGGGCCCAGTACAAAGTGTACGGTGTCCATGGGTGGGGTCTTTAGGTCAGGCCTGTTACCCTACCCCAATACATGTCCTCGTCATAAACCAATAGTAATACATGCAAATAACAGTGTGCTCTCCAGCGGGTGCTTTTTAATAAGAAGGTGATGACTCAACATAAAAGTAAACAGATATGCCCTTCACAGAGGAAAGCAGGGATTTGTAGAGGTGCCAGAGCTCGATTTTAAAATAGAGATTGAATAACATTTTGAGCGGCATACTTTCACTGTCAACGCAGCAACTATGAGATGGCTATATCTTCCATACTACATGCATTATATGCAGTTCCCAAACAAAATGGTAAAAGTTTATACTCCCCCACCACCAACAAGCATCAATCCATGGCTTGCTTGAAACAACAAGTGCCTCCAACAAACAACAGCCCTGGGGATCTTTTTTGGATCATGGGACTGGGCATCCCGGTTACCGACCCTTTCTCGTGAATGAGGAGCGGAGTCCACTCCTCTTGAGAATAACCCAAGCATGGAAGATACAGGGAGCCCTAGTTGAAACATGAGCTGCTCGAGCATACAAAACAGGATTTCATTTGAAGGTTTGGAGTTTGGCACATACAAATTTACTTGGAACGGCAGGTAGATACCGCATATAGGAAGGTATGGTGGACTCATATGGAACAACTTTGGGGTTTATGGAGTTTGGATGCACAAGCAGTATTCCCTCTTAGTATAGGTGAAGGCTAGCAAAAGACTGGGAAGCGACCAACTGAGAGAGCGACAACAGTCATAAACATGCATTAAAATTAATTCACACCGAGTACAAGCATGAGTAGGATATAATCTACCATGAACATAAATATCGTGAAGGCTATGTTGATTTATTTCAACTACATGCGTGAACATGTGCCAAGTCGAGTCACTCAATTTATTCAAAGGAGGATACCATCCCATCATACCACATCGTAATCATTTTAATAGCATGTTGGCACGCAAGGTAGACCATTATAAGTCATAGCTAATCAGGCATGGCACAAGCAACTATAATCTCTAAATGTCATTGCAAATATGTTTCCTTCATAACAAGCTGAATCAGGAACGATGAACTCATCATATTTACAAAAACAAGAGAGGTCGAGTTCATACCAGCTTCTCTCATCTCAATCAGTCCATCATATATCGTCATTATTGCCTTTCACTTGCACGACCGAACGATGTGTATAATAATAATAGTGCACGTGCATTGGACTAAGCTGGAATCTACAAGCATTCATTTCAAGAGAGAAGACAAAGTAATATGGGCTCTAAGTTAAATAAACAATCATGCATATGAGAGCCGTTAAACATTTTCAATATGGTCTTCTACTCTCGACCCCCAAAGGAAGGAAAAGAAAATAAAACTATTTACACAGGAAAGCTCCCAACAAGTAAAAGAAGAACGAGAAATCTTTTTGGGTTTTCATTTTAATTACTACTACAAGCATGGAAATTAAACTAACTATTTTTTGGTTTTTCTTAAGGTTTATCAAACACACAAGAAGAAGCTAGAAAAAGAAATTAAACTAACATGGATAATACGATGAAAGAGTTTAAGCACCGACGACTAGAATAGTGTGTGAACATGAATGTAAAGTCGGTGAGAAATATGTACTCCCCCAAGCTTAGGCTTTTGGCCTAAGTTGGTCTAATGCCATGGATAGCCTGACTGACATCCGTAGTTGTAACTGGGGTCGTACTGAGATGCAGCAGCAAATGCCTCCCGAGCTGAGGCATGCTGGCGAGCCGCCTCCGCTCTCCCCTCGTGTTCAGCTGCCTCCTCCCTGGTAACAACATATCTTCGTTTTGCCTGGTAATCAAAAAGGAAAGGAGCAGGGAGAGTAATAGGGACAGAGCTACGTCTGTCAAAGATTAGTCGATAATGGAGGAACTGTTCATTGCTCAAAAGAAAATGGTGTTTGACCATCGCGCCATAATCTAAATAAGCAGGAGGCAGCACCATATCCCCCTCTCGTGGGGCTATACCAAGATAATTAGCAACACGGGTCGCATAAATACCTCCAAATAAATCTCCAGACATACAATTATTATGCAACCTACGTGCGACTATTGCCCCCAAGTTGTAATCTTTATTACCTAACACATCACTCTTGAGGACACAAAGATCAGGGACACACATATGACATGCTTCATCTTTACCGTTAATGCATCTACCAATGAAGAGAGCAAAATAATGTATAGCAGGAAAATGAATGCTCCCTATGGTAGCTTGTGCTATATCCCTAGATTCTCCCACAGTAATACTAGCAAGAAAGTATCTAAATTAAGATTTGTGGGGATCATTAACATTGCCCCACTGCGGAAGTTTGCAAGCAGTTGTAAAATATTCTAAGTCCATGGTATAAGATTTATCATAAATATCAAACAGGACACTCTGAGAATTATGCGAAGATTTATATTTAAACCTTCTCACAAATGAATCAGTCAATTGATAGTACTGAGGACACTTATCTTGTAAGAAGTCTTCAAGATCGGCATTACGCACATATGCGTCAAATTCATCCTTAATGCCTGCATTGACCATAAAATCGTCTGATGGCCACTCACAGGCTCACACTTCTGCGTCCCTCGGTAGTTCATCGTCTTGCTCACGCATAGCAAGCCTGGGTCCTTCATTTATTGAGGAACCACCTTGATACATTCTCCTAGACATATTTATTTTACTGAAAAATTTCTGAAATTTTATTAACTTCAAAATAAAGTCAATCAAACCGGACAAGATTGATAGCAACTACTCCTACAAGTGCCTAGAGCCTATATCATGCGTTAGAATTACTTGGGACCTCATAAATTTAGCATGTAAGCTCAAGAACAGGGTCACCTATGCAGCAAAAATTTGCAATGAATAAAGCACTAGAACAAAAACTAATTGGACCAATGGAGGAGTCACATACCAAGCCACAATCTCCCAAAGCAGTTTTGTGAATGGAGCTTTGAGCAAGGAGATCAAAAATCACAACAAAATGAGCTAGAACTCGTGCTTGAGCTGGATGGGGATTTTTTGGGAAGAAGATGGAGTGTGTGGTGTAGGAATAAGTGGAGGGGGCCACCCTGGGCCCACGGGACAGGAGGGCGCGCCCAGGGGGTGTGAGCGCGCCCTTCACCCTCGTGGCCAGGTGCTTGCCCCTCGTGCAGTGTTTCCACTGCCTAAAATCCTCAAATATTCCATAAAAATGATACTAAATTTGCAGGGCATTTGGAGCACTTTTATTTTCAGGATATTTTTCATTGCATGGATAATTCAGTAATCAGACAGATAATACTATTTTTGCTTTATTTATTTTAAATAACAGAAAGTAAAAAGAGGATACAGAAGGTTGTGCCTTGTAATTTCATCCATCTCATGATCATCAAAAGGAATCCACTAACAAGGTTGATCAAGTCTTTTTAACGAACTCATTCTGAATAACATGAAACCGGAGAAATTTCAAAGTGACACTAGGTTACCTCAACGGGGATGTGAAAATCCCAAATAATAAGAATATCATACTTTTTCTTTGCAGTAGGAAGAGGAAATTCAAAACCTCCAAATATAATTGATGGAATTTTCCCAATAGAATTTATGCTATGAACTTGAGGTTGTTTCCTCGGAAAATGTACCGTGTGCTCATTTCCATTAACATGAAAGGTGACATTGCCTTTGTTGCAATCAATAACAGCACCTGTAGTATTTAAAAAAGGTCTACCAAGGATAATAGACATAATGTCGTCCTTAGGAATATCAAGAATGACAAAGTTTGTTAAGATAGTAACATTCGCAACAACAACATGCACGTCCTCACAAATGCCGACAGGTATAGCAGTTGATTTGTCAGCCATTTGCAAAGATATCTCAGTAGGTGTCAACTTACTTAATTCAAGTCTACGGTACAAGGAAAGAGGCATAACACTAACACCAGCTCCTAAGTCACATAAGGAAGTTTTAATATAATTTCTTTTGATGGAGCATGGTATAGTGGGTACTCCGGGATCACCAAGTTTCTTAGGTATTCCACCCTTAAAGGTATAGTTGGCAAGCATGGTGGAGATTTCATCTTCAGGTATTTTCCTCTTATTTGTAATGATATCTTTCATGTATTTAGCATAGGGTTTGTTTTAAGCATATCAGTTAAGGGCATGCGTAAGAAAATAGGTCTAATCATTTCAGCAAAGCGCTCAAAGTCCTCATAATCCTTTGTCTTGGATGGTTTAGGAGGAAAAGGCATGGGTTTCTGAACCCATGGTTCTCTTTCCCTGGCGTGCTTCCTAGCAACAAAATCTCTCTTATCATAACGTTGATTCTTTGATTGTGGGTTATCAAGATCAACAGCAGGTTCAACTTCTATATCATTGTTATTACTAGGTTGAGCGTCAACATGAACATCATTATTAACATTATCACTAGGTTCATGTTCATCACCTGATTGTGTTTCAGCATCAGAAATAGAAGTATCATTAGGATTCTCAGGTGTTTCCATATTAGGTTCACTAGAAGCATGCAAAGTCCTATCACTTTACTTTTTCTTCTTCTTAGAAGAACTAGGAGCATCTAGATTATTATTCTGAGAATCTTGTTCAATCCTCTTAGGGTGGCCTTCAGGATACAAAGGTTCCTGAGTCATTCTACCAGTTCTAGTAGCCACTCTAATAGCAAAGTCATGTTTATTATTTAATTCATCGAGCAAATCATTTTGAGCTTTAAGTACTTGCTCAGCTTGAGTGGTAACCATAGAAGCATATTTGCTAATGAGTTTAAGTTCACCTTTAACTCTAGCCATATAATCACTCAAGCGTCCGATCTCGAAAGAATTATTCTTTCATTCTCTACCAACATAAGCATTAAAACTTTCTTGTCTAGCCATAAAGTCATCAAACTCATCTAAGCATGGGCTATGAAATTTAGTAGAGGGAATTTCAACTTTATCATATCTATACAAAGAATTTACCTTTACTACCTGTGTCGGGTTATCAAGACAATATGTTTCTTCAACATGCGGTAGATTAAGACCATGTATTTCTTCAATAGGAGGTAAATTCTTAACATCTTCAGCTTTAATACCTTTTTCTTTCATTGATTTCTTTGCCTCTTGCATATCTTCAGGACTGAGAAATAGAACACCTCTCTTCTTAGGAGTAGGTTTAGGAATAGGCTCAGGAGTTGGCTCAACTGCCTCAGGAATTGGCTTAGGAAGAGTCCAATTATTTTCATTAGGCAACATATTATTCAATAGTAATTCAGCTTGGTCGATTGTTCTTTCCCTGAAAACACAACCAACACAACTATCCAAGTAGTCCTTGGAAGCATCGGTTAGTCCATTATAAAAGATATCAAGTATTTCGTTTTTCTTAAGAGGATGATCAGGAAAAGCATTAAGTAATTGGAGAAGCCTCCCCCAAGCTTGTGGGAGACTCTCTTCTTTGATTTGCACAAAATAATATATTTCTCGCAAGGCAACTTGTTTCTTGTGAGCAGGAAAATATTTAGCAGAGAAGTAATAAATCATATCCTGGGGACTACGCACACAACCAGGATCAAGAGAATTAAACCAAGTCTTAGCATCACCCTTTAATGAGAATGGAAATATCTTAAGGATATAATAATAGCGAGACTTCTCATCATTAGTAAACAAGGTGGCTATATCATTTAACTTGGTAAGATGTGCCACAACAGTTTCAGATTCATTGCCATAAAAAGGATCAGATTCAACTAAAGTAATTATCTCAGGATCAACAGAGAATTCATAATCCTTATCAGTAACACAGATAGGTGAAGTAGCAAAAGCAGGGTCATGTTTCATTCTAGCATTAAGGGATTGCTGCTTCCATTTAGCTAATAACTTCTTAAGATCATATCTATCTTTGCAAGAAAAAATAGCTTTAGCATCTTCCTCATTCATAACATAACCCTCAAGAACAACGGGTAAGTCATAATCAGGGGGAGAACTTTCATCATCACTATCATCAATAATTTCATTCTCTCTAATTTCATTCTCCCTAGCCCTAGTAAGTTGTTCATCAAGAAATTCACCTAATGGCACAGTAGTATCAAACATAGAAGTAGTTTCATCATAAGTATCCTGCATAGCAGAAGTGGCATCATCAATAACATGCGACATATCAGAATTAATAGCAGTAGCTGGTTTAGGTGTTGCAAGCTTACTCATAACAGAAGGAGAATCTAGTGCAGAGCTAGATGGCAGTTCCTTACCTCCCCTCGTAGTTGAGGGATAAATTTTGGTTCTTTGATCTTTCAAGTTCTTCATAGTGATCAGCAGATATAAATCCCAAGTGACTCAAAGAAAAGAGCTATGCTCCCCGGCAACGGTGCCAGAAATTAGTCTTGATAACCCACAAGTGTAGGGGATTGCAACAGCTTTTGAGGGTAGAGTATTCAACCCAAATTTATTGATTCGACACAAGGGGAGCCAAAGAATATTCTTAAGTATTAGCAGTTGAGTTGTCAATTCAACCACACCTGGATAACTTAGTATCTGCAGCAAAGTATTTAGTAGCAAAGTAATATGATAGCAATGGTAACAGTGGCAAAGGTAAAGATAGCAGTATTGTAGTGATTGTAACAGTAGCAACGGAAAAGTAAATAAGCGAAACACAAGATGTGAAAAGCTCGTAGGCATTGGATCAGTGATGGATAATTATGTCGGATGCGATTCCTCATGTAATAGCTATAACATAGGGTGACACAGAACTAGCTCCAGTTCATCAATGTAATGTAGGCATGTATTCCAAATATAGTCATACGTGCTTATGGAAAAGAACTTGCATGACATCTTTTGTCCTACCCTCATGTGGAAGCGGGGTCCTAGTGGAAACTAAGGGATATTAAGGCCTCCTTTTAATAGAGTAGCGGACCAAAGCATTAACACATAGTGAATACATGAACTCCTCAAACTACGGTCATCACCGAGAAGTATCTCGATTATTGTCACTTCGGGGTTGTCGGATCATAACACATAATAGGTGATTATAGACTTGCAAGATAGGATCAAGAACTCACATATATTCATGAAAACATAATAGGTTCAGATCTGAAATCATGGCACTCGGGCCCTAGTGACAAGCATTAAGCATAGCAAAGTCATTGCAACATCAATCTCAGAACATAGTGGATACTAGGGATCAAACCCTAACAAAACTAACTCGATTACATGGTAAATCTCATCCAACCCATCACCGTCCAGCAAGCCTATGATGGAATTACTCAAGCACGACGGTGAGCATCATGAAATTGGTGATGGAGGATGGTTGATGACGACGACGGCGACGAATCCCCCTCTTCGGAGCCCCGAACGGACTCCAGATCAGCCCTCCCAAGAGAGATTAGGGCTTGGCGGCGGCTCCTATCGTAAAATGCGATGAAACTTCCTCTCTGATTTTTTCTCCATGAAACGGAATATATAGAGTTGGAGTTGAGGTCGACGGAGCTCCAAGGGCCCCATGAGATAGGGGACGCGCCTAGGGGGGAGGGCGCGCCCCCACCCTCGTGGACAGGGTGTGGGCCCCCTGGTCTTCATCTTTTGCCAGTATTTTTTCTATTTTCCAAAACTTATCTCCGTGGATTTTCAGGTCATTCCGAGAAGTTTTGTTTTCTGCACAATAAACAACATCATGGTAGTTCTGCTGAAAATAGCGGCAGTCCGGTTTAGTTTCATTCAAATCATGCAAGTTAGAGTCCAAAACAAGGGCAAAAGTGTTTGGAAAAGTAGATACGTTGGAGATGTATCAATTAAAAATTTATGTTGCGTGACATTACGTTATCACCCTACCATTATTCTGAATCGTTTTTCAGCCTGCTACTCCATGTTTCGCGAGGCGGTTTTATTGGCACGTCTTGTCGAAGCAGAGATCGTGTCCCCTTATCATGAGATTCTCATCAACACGGGCGTGGGCTGCCCAACCGTTCTGTTGGTATGATTCCTTGGGATTAGGCATATCTTAAGGCCACGTAGGGGACATTTGATATTCGTCGCCTCTATAAAGAGGCCAGGACCTGCCCTTTTCTTATCACCCTAATCTCCTCCTCCTCCCCCCTCAAGTTCCAACACCCGAGGTTTTAATCCAGTCGCTTCAATCCTCCGGCCATGTCCGGATCCAGCCTTCAAGGTCAATGGACGACCCCTTCTATAATAGAGGAAGACATTACGAAGCTTAGGGAGGCAAGATACTTGACTGCGGAAATCCTCCACAGGCTGCCTGCTCAAGGGCAGGTTATTCCTACACCCAGATCCAATGAGAGGGTTGTGTTCGTCTCTCACTTCCTCCGAGGGCTAGGTTTTTCTCTTCATCCCTTTGTTCAAGGGCTAATGTTTTATTACGGGCTAGATTTCCATGACCTAGCTCTGGACTCTTTCCTTCATATCTCGGCATTCATCATCACATGCGAGGATTTCCTCCGTATTTCCCCAAACTTCGGCTTATGGCTTAAAACCTTTAATGTGAAACCGAAGATAATCAGCGGGAAGCAAGTGGAGTGCGGAGGTGCTTCAATAAACAACCTTATCCATTTTCCTTGGCCAAAGGGCTCCTTCGCAGAATCTTCTGACCTATGGCAACGGGAGTGGTTTTATATCATTGAACCCCATGGTAAGAAGTGGGCAGCTACGCCTACGTTTTGCTCCGGCCCTCCACCACAGCTCGCATCGTGGATTAACAAGGGGCTGGACTGGGGATCTGTTGATGAAGTGAGGATGCTACAAAGTCGTATTTAGAGCCTTATTGAGAAGTACACCAGTCTCATCAATGTGATCCAAGTAATGCTAATCCACCGGATCCTACCCTGTCAGCGATGCCCTCTTCTCATGTGGGAATTTTATCCGGAAGGTCCACGGACTCTTCAGCACTTCTCCGGCAAGATGCTCAGAGAGATGTGGAAATTGTTCTTTGGCGCACGAAAACAGTGGCCAGATTCTACAAAAGACATTGGTCTTGACTGAAATCATCCAGATTCCCCGGTGAGTACTTAACTTCCGAACACAGTTCGTTAAATTCCTTATAACAAGGTGCTGATAAAACACTTCTCGGCTAGGGCTGGTTAAAGAAGGCAGAGAGAATTAGGTGTCTGACTCCTCTTCCCGAAGACTCTGTCGATCCGGTATTAACAAGGATGCTGGCTCCAGCGCCATATCAAGTGTCGGCGGGAAAAGATAAGGAGGAGGACAAAGAGGCCCAAGGCGGCCCCCATTCTGAAGGCACACTAGGAAATTTGTCCAGGGAGACTAGAACTTCTACTTCCAAAGATGGAAAGGAAGGGCGAACTGACATCCCTTCTCCGCATGGGAAGAAAAGGGCCGCCTCCGAAGACTCAAACCGAGAAGCTTCTAAGCGGGGGAAGGTATCCCAGTCAGGGGATGCTGCTGACACGCAGTCACCCCGTAAAGATAGGCCTTCAGCCGAATCGTAAGTGAACTAGGGTGTTCTAAACACATCCTGTTCTTTCTTGATTGTAGGGGTAATATTTTAAACACATGTTTGCAGTTTGGCATGCAACCCTCCTCAACAGTCCTCCTCTTTGGGGGATCTACTTCCGGATATGATGGAGAGTGAGACACCTCCACAGGTTTCCCTTCCTGATAAGGCAGACGACATCGAGATGTTGTCCCGGAGGATCCTACCCGATCTGCAAGTGGCGCAAGAGGCAGTGAGGACCGGGGCCAAAGACAATACTTCGGCCGCCCACGGTCCGGGGTGTGCAGCCCCTACAGAGAACAACAAAAGTCACGAACTATCGAATGTCTAAGGGACGATGCTGCCTATTCCGGATCTGGAGACACCGGATACATTGATGGATGTATTGCAACATGCCTCCATCTTAGAGGAACATCGTACCTTGATGAGTACGGTGTTTTAAAGAGTTCGGTCCGTGAAAAGCGGATTGAATGAAGCCTTTTCTAACCTGCCAAGAGGCTTCGAGGTATGTAGTGTAATTTTAATTATATTGTAAATGCAAATTGCACCTGTGTATAGATAGTAGCCCCTGAGACTCTGGTTGTCATCAAAAGCGAGGCAATCAGATGATCAAAAATTTATGCTCGGGAAATGATTTGACTAATTTGATACACATGCTATTACATCCGTGGCAACTACCCAAGCTACAGAGGTAGCACATCTAAAACAGAAAGTTGATGCAGCGGATGATGACATCACACTTATTAACAGGCGACTCGACGAGGCACAAGGTATGTCTTTGGGGGCACTCAGTACATGCTAATGTTATCAAATGAGCGTGATACTGAGGATTTTGTATGTGCAAAACTGCAGATAGTGCCGCCGTGGTTGAGACCCTTCGGGCTGAATTTACCCGGGCCAAGGAGCAAGCTAGGATGAGCAATGCGGCTGCCGAAAAGGTAGCCGCTGAGTTAAGGGCCTAGCTGACTGCTCGGTGTCAGTGCGAGGAGAAAATATCCACTATGGCACTTGAGCTCAAGGATGCCACTAGCCGATGCCATGTTCTTGAGAAAGACAACAAAGCCACAATGGTCGATCTTGACAAGTCCTTACAAGCGGCAAAAGAAGCTTGATCTGGGTCTAGAGCAGCGTGGGAGGAGATCTGACAGGCTGGGAAGATCGCGGCTGGCAAGCCCTTTTTATTGCAAACTAAGCTTGGCGATCCGAAATATTGGTGAATGGGTATCCGGCTCCGACTCCGACAATCACTCCGAGAGAAGCTATCACTCCGACTCCGAATATACTCAAGATGAAGGTGTTGCCGGTCTAGCACTTGTGTCAACCAACTCCTACGACATATTTGACTCACCAAATGAAGGATTTGGAAGATGCTTCATGGCTAAAGGCCCAAAGGTATCACACCCCGAGTATGTTGATTTCAATAGTGATGAAGGTGATGATGATTTACTTGTTGACAACTCTAGTGATGAATACTATGATGGAACATCAATTAATCATGCTAATCAAGATAAAATGAATGACAATGATAAGGAGAAGATTGAGCACCTAACTAAAGAACTAAACACTCTTAAGTTAGCTCATGAAACTATCTTGGAAGATCATCAAGAACTTTTAAAGACTCATGAGAAGTTACGCTTTGAAAAGCTCAATCTTGAGCAAGAGCATGATTTTTTAAAGGTAATCAATAATGATCTTCGCAAGAAAAGTTCTTCTTACATTGCCAAGCATTTACTCTTATCCACTTACATGCCACAAGTCAAGTCTAGTAACAAGAACAAGAAAGATTCTTCCTCTAGTAGTAACAATAATCATGCTAAATCCAATGTTGTTGCTTCTAGTAGTTCTCTTGATTCCACTAATGATTCTCTTAGCCAAGTTACACTTGAGCAAGAAAATAGCTTATTGAAGGGAATTATAGAAAAAGGTGTTTACAAGAGTCTTGCCGGAAGTAAGCAATTCGAGGAGATTGTACGCAAGCAAGGCACCAGAAGAATCAAGGGTGTTGGTTTTGAACGAAAGTTCAATGCCAATGGAGTTGAGTGGTAATAAGATCAATACCCCAAGACGAAGTTTGTTCCTCAACAAGAGAAGTACGATCCTACTTATTTCAAAGGAACACAAGCTCAAGATGATCTTCCACCACAAGACCACAAGCAAAAAGGCAAGGACAAGCTTCAAGAGGAGATTGATGCATTTGAAGAAGCTCCTAAGGCCTTGGTCAAGTGGGTTCTCAAGACTACATCAAGTTTTACTTCATCAAGTATGACTACAACTCCAAGGATTCCCATCAAGATGACGTGGATCCCAAAGAAGAAGAACTAGAGAGTTCTTGAGGGTGATTCTGCCAACATACTTCACTCATATCATTTTGGCAAGGACAAGTGCAATCTACTTCCACATCTTGCACTAGTTCAAGGAGTCACAAACCCTCTTGTCGGTAAGACAAGGGACAAGGTAACCTAATTCTTTCATGGACATCATCTTGTGTGTGTGCAACTCACTCCAATGTTTGTTCCTTGTGGGACTAACCCGTGTAGGTATTGAAAGTACAACTCACTCCAATGGATTGCTGCGAATGAACTACATCAACATTAAGCATCCACATCTTCAATGCCTACATGAAGTCATCATCGACAAAACCCAAGGTTAGTTCATCCCTCTTTGAGGGGATCTCACATCTAGAGGGAGCTTTGCTCTAAAGAATTGATCTAAAGCAACTCTAATGGTGTGAACACAACAATGCTTTATGTAAAAGTGGTAACCCCACTCGTGCTTAAACGATAAGTGTGACCTATGATCAAATGTTCTCATTTGACTCCTAGGTCAATATACTCATATATAGATGACCTAGTCATCGCCAATTGCTTGATAGTTGCTAGAATTGGTTGTGCATGCTTTGCCACATATTTCCTTTGTCATTTTATTGTGTGAGCATGTTGGTTGCATATTTTACTCATTCAAGGACATCCACTTGTTGTTTTGATTGTTTGGTTTCTTTCTTTTTGCCAAGTGGATGGACAAGAATGCCTAAGAACATTCTCTAGCTATGTATGCTTTCTCATCTCAAACTCTATTCATGCTACATCACAAAGTTTGATCAAGTCAGATCCGAACCACTCTGTGTGAGGAGCACTCGGAGTCCCTGATTCGTCATAGACTCAAACTTCCAAAACCTCTTTGTGCATTTCGGTCTGACCGAGAAATCCATTTCGGTCATACCGAGATCACTAAGTTGATCTAGGTTTTCAATCTCGGTGCAACCGATTAGAACTTTTCGGTCACACCGAGTGCAGTAACTGCTCGCAGTTTTGCATCTCGGTGCCACCGAGTTGTTCCACTCAGTCACACCAACAGGGTCAGGTTATATATACCGACGGGTCAAATTTTGGAATTTTTTCCGAAACCATTTTGCCTGCGCGTGACCTGCTCTGCCTCCTCGGGTCTCCGTATCGTCCTCTCGCCGCCAGCGACCTCCCGCCGCTGGTCTCCGCCAATGTTAATGGCAATCTACCCCGCCGTTGCCGCTGTAGCAAGTTCATCGCCGAAACTAGGGTATGAACTTGATCTTTGTGCTATCCTTTCACTCAAACTTTTAGCACATTGTGTTGCCATGATTCTTGCCTCATGTGAAATCATCGTGTCCAGCTAAAAAGTCTCGTAGATTAGATTTGATTTGAAAATTTAGGGTTAGGTCTCCGCCGAACTCATCTCGGACCGACCGAATTGTAGAAATTGGTCTCACCGATTGGCTTAGGCCATTGCACATGCGTTTTCGCTCTGACCAAAAATAGCAAATCGGTGTGAACGAGTTCGATTCTTTGTGAAACCCTAGCAGTCTCGGTGCCACAAACTTTGACTCGGTCTGACCGAGTTCACTAGTTTAGGTTCCAAACGCTGCTTCGGTATCACTGAGTTTACAAATCGGTAGCTCCGAAATGCTTTTTGTAGAGAACTAAAACTAAGTTTTTAAGTCATCTGTTTTGCAAAAACTCTGCACTTTGTGATGCTCATCTACTATACCTCATCTACACCTGTTCACAGGGTCAGCTTTCAGTTAGATTGCAGAGATGTCTGATCAAAGTGATAGCTAGAACATATCTGAGCAGCCAGGACAGTTGAGTGAGGGCACTAGTCCCTCTAGTACCTCAAATGAGGGCAGCAGGAGCACTCCCAGCAACTTGCCAAAGGCAGCCACCAGGACAAGGAAGAAGAGAACATCTGAATCAGAGGATGAAGATTATGTGGCTGTTGAGGATGAGGCCACTTCAAAGAAGAAAGTGCTGAAAAAGGAGTATGCCACAGCTGCTGCAACAAAGCCTGGAATGAGAACAAAGGCTCCAACAAGAAGAGTGCCGATGTCAAAAGCCAGAGCCTCAACTACTGATGCTTCTAAGTCATCCATGGAGTTCACTCTTGAACCCAAAGAAGGAGGTGAAGGCAAGAAGAGGAAAGAAAGGGTCAAGAATACCATTTCCAGAGTTATTGGGACACCCTCAATGAGGAGAGATGATGCTGAAGAGGAAGAGGATGTTGCTCCAGCACCTAAAGCTCAAAAGCTCATGGGAGATGCAATCAAGTCAGGGGTTTCTCCATCCAAGCCCAAAGATGCTGCTCCATCTCAAAAGACTGCACCAAAGAGAAGCACTAGAAACATACCAGCTAAGGAGAAGAACAAGGCCCTAGTGCCTGAAGCTGAAGAAGAAGAAGATGATTCACTTGTTTTGAGGAAGCTGAAGCCCAAGATCCCTGATCACAATGATGCTCATCCTGTTGTAGAGAACATGAAAATCAGGAAGGATGCAGGATTGAGATAGTGGAGACAGTCTGATCCATAAGCTATCAAAAGAAGAACTGCTGTTGACTACATGTTTCATACTAAGGAACAACAAGACTTCTATGAGACAATTTTGCTTGACAAGAAGTCTATTGTCTGTGACATGAGATGGGTCAACTGGGAGTACATCAAGGAAAATGAAGATCACTATCCAGGAGT
Source organism: Triticum aestivum (assembly GCF_018294505.1). NCBI lineage: Eukaryota > Viridiplantae > Streptophyta > Magnoliopsida > Poales > Poaceae > Triticum > Triticum aestivum. The sequence goes on along the minus strand of NC_057798.1, from coordinate 646,955,706 downwards.
ATATGACAGCTTCAAAGCATGTGGTGTTGATTTATTTGTTGCTCAGAAGCTTACCAAGTGAAATGATGAGTTGATCATGCAGTTCTATTCAACTGCCCACTTCTACCCAGATGGGAAGATCATTTGGATGTCAGAAGGTACTAGGTACCAGTCCTCTGTGGAAGAATGGGCACAGTTGATCAATGCTCCAGAAGAGAATGAAGATGACTTGGATGTTTATGCTGAAAAGAAGAAAGACCATAACACTATGGCACACATGTACAAAGAGATCCCAGACGATTCTTTGGAAACTCACAAGTTTGGATCTGTCCACTACTTCTTGTTAGGATTGCCTACTATCAACTGGATCCTAAGGCACACTCTGCTACCCAAGTCAGGTGATCACAAGATGATCAGAGGACATGCTATCAATTTGCTCCATTTGTTTGATGTGCCTCAAAAGTTTAAGATGACGAGTCTGATTGTGGAAACAATCAAGAGGACTGCTGCTGATCAGAAGAGATCTTGTGGGTATGCCCCACAAATTCAGGAGCTCATTAACTCCAAGATGGGCAAAGGCAAATATCTGTTGGATAAGGAGCACCTGCCCATCTACCCTAAATTTGAAGACAACACATTTGTCATGAATGAAAATGAACCATCATCAGCACAAGCACATGAGAAGAGAGAGAAGGCAAGGGCAGAGAAAGCTGCAAAGATGCCAACTGCTAAAGAGGCATCTCAAGTGTTCCTGAAGAGCAAGCAAGATCAGCTTGGCTATCTGATTGCCTCCACCTTGAGAATTGAGAAGGGCTTGGCCACCCTGACTCAAAACCAGGAGAGCTTGGAGAGAATCATAGAGCAAAAATTCTATGATCTTGATGTTAAGGTCACTGAGATCCAGTCAGTTGTTGAGCAATTTCAGGAGGAAGTGGAGGAGAAGAAGGGCAAGTCTACTACAGAAGCTTTTGCTAGAGTGCCCAGAGGATAGAGATATGCTGCAGTGCCAGTCACAGATACAAGAGCAACAACATCTGCACCAGCTGCTACAGCTTCAGTACCACCAGCTCCAACTACATCAACTAATGCTTCCGTCCTTGGAGTCATCTCTACACCACCTCATGAAGACCAAGCCTGAGAGTCGTTTAGCACTATGCATTTTTTGTGAACTTGTTGGTAACTTGTTGCCAAAGGGGGAGAAAATGTATGGATCATAGGCTTCGAGAGAGAGTCTTGCTTTTTATCTCGCTTGTTTTTGGTTGAACTTTTTGGTTGTGTGCTTGATACCATATGTCCTTTCGTGAGCTACTTGTTTACTTGGATGATCATGTGTTAGATCATATGCTACTTTAATGTGTGCTTGGATGATATATTCTTCATATCCTTATATGATCATTCACTTTGCTTGGTGATGAGTGCATGTGTTCAATCATTATCATTTTTGAGCGCTCTACCAAGATGTATGTGACATGGAAGAGTGACCCATGATCCTAACACATTGTGCATTTGTAGTCCAAAGCAAATTTTAAATAATGCACAAATTTAGGGGGAGCTCTTGCTTATCACATACTTCTCAAAGCGACGATGTTATTCAATCTTATTATCATTTGTCGAAGCTTTGATCTATATGTTGTCATCAATTACCAAAAAGGGGGAGATTGAAAGTGTAACTATCCTTGGGTGGTTTTGGTAATTCCTAACAACATATAGCTCATTGAGCTAGTACTATTTCAAGAGAAATATTTCAGGAAAGCTCAATGTTTGGCATGGCATGGATGAGAAACGTGGACAACTCAAAATGCTAAGGACAACAGAATTGGCTCAAGCTCAAAGCACAAGACTCTACATTTTCCATTTTAGTGATCCAAGATCACATTGAGTCCATAGGAAAAGCCAATACTATCAAGAGGGGATGAGGTGTTGCTTAATGAGTTTCTTGCTTGAAGTGCTTAGTGATATGCTCCAAAAACCCTCAACTACTTTCTCACATCCACATATGTCCCAAACCAAAAGTCAAACCCGACCCTATCGAAACTCTCTATCCGGCGCCACCGAGTTCACTTGACATAGCCACTGCCACAAACCCTAGTCTTTTCGGTCTCACCGATAGGGATCTCGGTCTCACCGAGATGGGATTGTAATCTCTCTGTTTCCCTTCATAACGTTTCTGTCAAACCGAGATGAGCGATCGGTCCCACCGAGATTGCAATGTAAACTCTCTGTTTCCCTTTCGTAACATTTCGGTCCAACCAAGATGAGCGAATCGGTCCCACCGAGTTCGCCTGGCCAACTCTCTGGTTAGCTTATTACCAAAATCGGTCTCACCGAGTTTGTGTAATCGGTCTCACCGAGATTACTTTATGCCCTAACCCTAATGAAATCGGTCCCACCAAGTTGACATGTCAGTCCCACCAAAATTCCTAACGGTCACATTATGAACTAAACAGGTCTGACCGAGTTTCACGATTCGGTCCCACCGAGTTTGGTAAGTTGTGTGTAACGGTTAGATTTTGTGTGGAGGTTATATATACCCCTCCACCCACTCTTCATTCGTGAAGAGAGCCATCAGAACATGCCTACACTTCCAACATACATTTTTTGAGAGAGAACCACCTACACTTGTGTTGAGATCAAGATATACCATTCCTACCACATAAATCTTGATCTCTAGCCTCCCCCAAGTTGGTTTCCACTCAAATCTTCTTTCCTCCAAATCCAAATCCTGTGAGAGAGAGTTCAGTGTTGGGGATACTATCATTTGAAGCACAAGAGCAAGGAGTTCATCATCAACACACCATTTGTTATTTCTTGGAGAGTGGTGTCTCCTAGATTGGCTAGGTGTCACTTGGGAGCCTCCGTCAAGATTTTGGAGTTGAACCAAGGAGTTTGTAAGGGCAAGGAGATCGCCTACTTCGTGAAGATCTACCCTAGTGAGGCAAGTCCTTCGTGGGCGATGGCCATGGTGTGATAGACAAGGTTGCTTCTTCGTGGGTGGAGCCCTCCGTGGACTCGCGCAGCCGTTACCCTTTGTGGGTTGAAGTCTCCATCAACGTGGATGTACGATAGCATCACCTATTGGAACCACGACAAAAACATCCGTGTCTCCAATTGCGTCTGCCTCCTCAAACTCCTCCCTTTTATCTTCATATGCAATTGTTTTACATTCCGCTGCTATACTCTTAGAATTTCATGTGTAGGTTGATTGCTTGACTTGCGCTAAGTTGCTAAAATCTGCCAAGAACTAAAATTGGGAAAAGGCTAGATTTTTATTTGGTCAAGTAGTCTAATCACCCCCCCTCTAGACATACTTTCGATCCTATAAGTGGTACCAGAGCTTTGGTCTCCATTTTCTTTGATTTCCATAGCTTTTGGTAGTCATAGCCTTGGTTTCACAACCTAGGAGAGTATGGCGTCTAGCGAGGGAAATTACCACCGTAGAGGTCCTTACATTGATGGTACTAATTTTGCTAGTTGGAAGCATAAGATGAGAATGCATATTCTTGGACATAACCCTGCCATTTGGGCTATTGTGTGTATTGGCTTGCAAGGTGAATTCTTTGATGGGAGAGAACCGAACCGTGAAGCTACCATGGAAGAGTTGAAGATACTGCAATACAATGCTCAAGCTTGTGATATTCTCTTCAACGGATTGTGCCCCAAAGAATTTAACAAAATCAGCCGTCTTGAGAATGCAAAGGAAATTTGGGATACTTTGATTGACATGCACGAAGGTACCGACTCCGTTAAGGAATCCAAGTTGGATGTTCTTCAAAGTCAACTTGACAAGTTCAAAATGAAGGATGGTGAAGGCGTTGCTGAAATGTACTCTAGGCTTGCTCTCATCACAAATGAGATTGCCGGCTTAGGAAGTGAAGAGATGACCGACAAATTCATCATCAAGAAGATCCTAGGAGCCTTGGATGGAAAATATGATACCATGTGCACATTGATCCAAATGATGCCCAATTACAAAGATCTCAAGCCAATGGAAGTCATTGGAAGAATTGTTGCTCATGAGATGTCACTCAAGGATAAGGAAGAGCTCCACGACAAGTTAAGTGGTGCTTACAAAGCCTCATGTGAAGCTCCCACATCATCAAGTGAGAAACAAACCTTCAATGAAGAATTGAGCCTAATGGTGAAGAACTTCAACAAGTTCTACAAGAGTAGTAGCAAGGAAAGAAGTTCCAAGTCAAGGTCCTACAATGACAAAAGATCTTCTAGTCATGAGCGTAATTGTTACAATTGTGGAAGACCCAAACACTATTCCAATGAGTGTACGGCTCCCTACAAAAGAAGAGAAGATTCTCCAAAAAGAAGAAGTAGAAGAGAAGACTCACCATCAAGAGAAAAAGGAGTAGAGATGATCGTTATGAACGAATAACATCCCGGAGAAGCAAGGATTCGGAAAGGAAGGACAAGTCATCAAAGAGCTACACAAAACAAAGACATCAAGCTCATATTGGTGAATGGGTATCCGGCTCCGACTCCGACAATCACTCCGAGAGAAGCTATCACTCCGACTCCGAATATACTCAAGATGAAGGTGTTGCCGGTCTAGCACTTGTGTCAACCAACTCCTACGACATATTTGACTCACCAAATGAAGGATTTGGAAGATGCTTCATGGCTAAAGGCCCAAAGGTATCACACCCCGAGTATGTTGATTTCAATAGTGATGAAGGTGATGATGATTTACTTGTTGACAACTCTAGTGATGAATACTATGATGGAACATCAATTAATCATGCTAATCAAGATAAAATGAATGACAATGATAAGGAGAAGATTGAGCACCTAACTAAAGAACTAAACACTCTTAAGTTAGCTCATGAAACTATCTTGGAAGATCATCAAGAACTTTTAAAGACTCATGAGAAGTTACGCTTTGAAAAGCTCAACCTTGAGCAAGAGCATGAGTTTTTAAAGGCAATCAATGATGATCTTCGCAAGAAAAGTTCTTCTTACATTGCCAAGCATTTACTCTTATCCACTTACATGCCACAAGTCAAGTCTAGTAACAAGAACAAGAAAGATTCTTCCTCTAGTAGTAACAATAATCATGCTAAATCCAATGTTGTTGCTTCTAGTAGTTCTCTTGATTCCACTAATGATTCTCTTAGCCAAGTTACACTTGAGCAAGAAAATAGCTTATTGAAGGGAATTATAGAGAAAGGTGTTTACAAGAGCCTTGCCGGAAGTAAGCAATTCGAGGAGATTGTACGCAAGCAAGGAGGCACCAGAAGAATCAAGGTGTTGGTTTTGAACGAAAGTTCAATGCCAATGGAGTTGAGTGGTAAGAAGATCAATACCCCAAGACGAAGTTTGTTCCTCAACAAGAGAAGTACGATCCTACTTATTTCAAAGGAACACAAGCTCAAGATGATCTTCCACCACAAGACCACAAGCAAAAAGGCAAGGACAAGCTTCAAGAGGAGATTGATGCATTTGAAGAAGCTCCTAAGGCCTTGGTCAAGTGGGTTCTCAAGACTACATCAAGTTTTACTTCATCAAGTATGACTACAACTCCAAGGATTCCCATCAAGATGATGTGGATCCCAAAGAAGAAGAACTAGAGTGTTCTTGAGGGTGATTCTGCCAACATACTTCACTCATATCATTTTGGCAAGGACAAGTGCAATCTACTTCCACATCTTGCACTAGTTCAAGGAGTCACAAACCCTCTTGTCGGTAAGACAAGGGACAAGGTAACCTAATTCTTTCATGGACATCATCTTGTGTGTGTGCAACTCACTCCAATGTTTGTTCCTTGTGGGACTAACCCGTGTAGGTATTGAAAGTACAACTCACTCCAATGGATTGCTGCGAATGAACTACATCAACATTAAGCATCCACATCTTCAATGCCTACATGAAGTCATCATCGACAAAACCCAAGGTTAGTTCATCCCTCTTTGAGGGGATCTCACATCTAGGGGGAGCTTTGCTCTAAAGAATTGATCTAAAGCAACTCTAATGGTGTGAACACAACAATGCTTTATGTAAAAGTGGTAACCCCACTCGTGCTTAAACGATAAGTGTGACCTATGATCAAATGTTCTCATTTGACTCCTAGGTCAATATACTCATATATAGATGACCTAGTCATCGCCAATTGCTTGATAGTTGCTAGAATTGGTTGTGCATGCTTTGCCACATATTTCCTTTGTCATTTTATTGTGTGAGCATGTTGGTTGCATATTTTACTCATTCAAGGACATCCACTTGTTGTTTTGATTGTTTGGTTTCTTTCTTTTTGCCAAGTGGATGGACAAGAATGCCTAAGAACCTTCTCTAGCTATGTATGCTTTCTCATCTCAAACTCTATTCATGCTACATCACAAAGTTTGATCAAGTCAGATCCGAACCACTCTGTGTGAGGAGCACTCGGAGTCCCTGATTCGTCATAGACTCAAACTTCCAAAACCTCTTTGTGCATTTCGGTCTGACCGAGAAATCCATTTCGGTCATACCGAGATCACTAAGTTGATCTAGGTTTTCAATCTCGGTGCAACCGATTAGAACTTTTCGGTCACACCGAGTGCAGTAACTGCTCGCAGTTTTGCATCTCGGTGCCACCGAGTTGTTCCACTCGGTCACACCAACAGGGTCAGGTTATATATACCGACGGGTCAAATTTTGGAATTTTTTCCGAAACCATTTTGCCTGTGCGTGACTTGCTCTGCCTCCTCGGGTCTCCGTATCGTCCTCTCGCCGCCAGCGACCTCCCGCCGCTGGTCACCGCCGATGTTAATGGCAATCTACCCCGCCGTTGCCGCTGTAGCAAGTTCATCGCCGAAACTAGGGTATGAACTTGATCTTTGTGCTATCCTTTCACTCAAACTTTTAGCACATTGTGTTGCCATGATTCTTGCCTCATGTGAAATCATCGTGTCCAGCTAAAAAGTCTCGTAGATTAGATTTGATTTGAAAATTTAGGGTTAGGTCTCCGCCGAACTCATCTCGGACCGACCAAATTGTAGAAATTGGTCTCACCGATTTGGCTTAGGCCATTGCACATGCGTTTTCGCTCTGACCAAAAATAGCAAATCGGTGTGAACGAGTTCGATTCTTTGTGAAACCCTAGCAGTCTCGGTGCCACAAACTTTGACTCGGTCTGACCGAGTTCACTAGTTTAGGTTCCAAACGCTGCTTCGGTATCACTGAGTTTACAAATCGGTAGCTCCGAAATGCTTTTTGTAGAGAACTAAAACTAAGTTTTTAAGTCATCTGTTTTGCAAAAACTCTGCACTTTGTGATGCTCATCTACTATACCTCATCTACACCTGTTCACAGGGTCAGCTTTCAGTTAGATTGCAGAGATGTCTGATCAAAGTGATAGCTAGAACATATCTGAGCAGCCAGGACAGTTGAGTGAGGGCACTAGTCCCTCTAGTACCTCAAATGAGGGCAGCAGGAGCACTCCCAGCAACTTGCCAAAGGCAGCCACCAGGACAAGGAAGAAGAGAACATCTGAATCAGAGGATGAAGATTATGTGGCTGTTGAGGATGAGGCCACTTCAAAGAAGAAAGTGCTGAAAAAGGAGTATGCCACAGCTGCTGCAACAAAGCCTGGAATGAGAACAAAGGCTCCAACAAGAAGAGTGCCAATGTCAAAAGCCAGAGCCTCAACTACTGATGCTTCTAAGTCATCCATGGAGTTCACTCTTGAACCCAAAGAAGGAGGTGAAGGCAAGAAGATGAAAGAAAGGGTCAAGAATACCATTTCCAGAGTTATTGGGACACCCTCAATGAGGAGAGATGATGCTGAAGAGGAAGAGGATGTTGCTCCAGCACCTAAAGCTCAAAAGCTCATGGGAGATGCAATCAAGTCAGGGGTTTCTCCATCCAAGCCCAAAGATGCTGCTCCATCTCAAAAGACTGCACCAAAGAGAAGCACTAGAAACATACCAGCTAAGGAGAAGAACAAGGCCCTAGTGCCTGAAGCTGAAGAAGAAGAAGATGATTCACTTGTTTTGAGGAAGCTGAAGCCCAAGATCCCTGATCACAATGATGCTCATCCTGTTGTAGAGAACATGAAAATCAGGAAGGATGCAGGATTGAGATAGTGGAGACAGTCTGATCCATAAGCTATCAAAAGAAGAACTGCTGTTGACTACATGTTTCATACTAAGGAACAACAAGACTTCTATGAGACAATTTTGCTTGACAAGAAGTCTATTGTCTGTGACATGAGATGGGTCAACTGGGAGTACATCAAGGAAAATGAAGATCACTATCCAGGAGTATATGACAGCTTCAAAGCATGTGGTGTTGATTCATTTGTTGCTCAGAAGCTTACCAAGTGAAATGATGAGTTGATCATGCAGTTCTATTCAACTGCCCACTTCTACCCAGATGGGAAGATCATTTGGATGTCAGAAGGTACTAGGTACCAGTCCTCTGTGGAAGAATGGGCACAGTTGATCAATGCTCCAGAAGAGAATGAAGATGACTTGGATGTTTATGCTGAAAAGAAGAAAGACCATAACACTATGGCACACATGTACAAAGAGATCCCAGATGATGCTTTGGAAACTCACAAGTTTGGATCTGTCCACTACTTCTTGTTAGGATTGCCTACTATCAACTGGATCCTAAGGCACACTCTGCTACCCAAGTCAGGTGATCACAAGATGATCAGAGGACATGCTATCAATTTGCTCCATTTGTTTGATGTGCCTCAAAAGTTTAAGATGACGAGTCTGATTGTGGAAACAATCAAGAGGACTGCTGCTGATCAGAAGAGATCTTGTGGGTATGCCCCACAAATTCAGGAGCTCATTAACTCCAAGATGGGCAAAGGCAAATATCTGTTGGATAAGGAGCACCTGTCCATCTACCCTAAATTTGAAGACAACACATTTGTCATGAATGAAAATGAACCATCATCAGCACAAGCACATGAGAAGAGAGAGAAGGCAAGGGCAGAGAAAGCTGCAAAGATGCCAACTGCTAAAGAGGCATCTCAAGTGTTCCTGAAGAGCAAGCAAGATCAGCTTGGCTATCTGATTGCCTCCACCTTGAGAATTGAGAAGGGCTTGGCCACCCTGACTCAAAACCAGGAGAGCTTGGAGAGAATCATAGAGCAAAAATTCTATGATCTTGATGTTAAGGTCACTGAGATCCAGTCAGTTGTTGAGCAATTTCAGGAGGAAGTGGAGGAGAAGAAGGGCAAGTCTACTACAGAAGCTTTTGTTAGAGTGCCCAGAGGATAGAGATCTGCTACAGTGCCAGTCACAGATACAAGAGCAACAACATCTGCACCAGCTGCTACAGCTTCAGTACCACCAGCTCCAACTACATCAACTAATGCTTCCGTCCTTGGAGTCATCTCTACACCACCTCATGAAGACCAAGCCCGAGAGTCGTTTAGCACTATGCATTTTTGTGAACTTGTTGGTAACTTGTTGCCAAAGGGGGAGAAAATGTATGGATCATAGGCTTCGAGAGAGAGTCTTGCTTTTTATCTCGCTTGTTTTTGGTTGAACTTTTTGGTTGTGTGCTTGATACCATATGTCCTTTTCGTGAGCTACTTGTTTACTTGGATGATCATGTGTTTAGATCATATGCTACTTTAATGTGTGCTTGGATGATATATTCTTCATATCCTTATATGATCATTCACTTTGCTTGGTGATGAGTGCATGTGTTCAATCATTATCATTTTTGAGCGCTCTACCAAGATGTATGTGACATGGAAGAGTGACCCATGATCCTAACACATTGTGCATTTGTAGTCCAAAGCAAATTTTAAATAATGCACAAATTTAGGGGGAGCTCTTGCTTATCACATACTTCTCAAAGCGACGATGTTATTCAATCTTATTATCATTTGTCGAAGCTTTGATCTATATGTTGTCATCAATTACCAAAAAGGGGGAGATTGAAAGTGTAACTATCCTTGGGTGGTTTTGGTAATTCCTAACAACATATAGCTCATTGAGCTAGTACTATTTCAAGAGAAATATTTCAGGAAAGCTCAATGTTTGGCATGGCATGGATGAGAAACGTGGACAACTCAAAATGCTAAGGACAACAGAATTGGCTCAAGCTCAAAGCACAAGACTCTACATTTTCCATTTTAGTGATCCAAGATCACATTGAGTCCATAGGAAAAGCCAATACTATCAAGAGGGGATGAGGTGTTGCTTAATGAGTTTCTTGCTTGAAGTGCTTAGTGATATGCTCCAAAAACCCTCAACTACTTTCTCACATCCACATATGTCCCAAACCAAAAGTCAAACTCGGCCCTACCAAAACTTTCTATCCGGCGCCACCGAGTTCACTTGACATAGCCACTGCCACAAACCCTAGTCTTTTCGGTCTCACCGATAGGGATCTCGATCTCACCGAGATGGGATTGTAATCTCTCTGTTTCCCTTCATAACGTTTCTGTCAAACCGAGATGAGCCATCGGTCCCACCGAGATTGCAATGTAAACTCTCTGTTTCCCTTTTGTAACATTTCGGTCCAACCAAGATGAGCGAATCGGTCCCACCGAGTTCGCCTGGCCAACTCTCTGGTTAGCTTATTACCAAAATCGGTCTCACCGAGTTTGTGTAATCGGTCTCACCGAGATTACTTTATGCCCTAACCCTAATGAAATCGGTCCCACCAAGTTGACATGTCGGTCCCACCAAAATTCCTAACGGTCACATTATGAACTAAACAGGTCTGACCGAGTTTCACGATTCGGTCCCACCGAGTTTGGTAAGTTGTGTGTAACGGTTAGATTTTGTGTGGAGGTTATATATACCCCTCCATCCACTCTTCATTCGTGAAGAGAGCCATCAGAACATGCCTACACTTCCAACATACATTTTCTGAGAGAGAACCACCTACACTTGTGTTGAGATCAAGATATACCATTCCTACCACATAAATCTTGATCTCCAGCCTTCCCCAAGTTGCTTTCCACTCAAATCTTCTTTCCTCCAAATCCAAATCCTGTGCGAGAGAGTTGTGTGTTGGGGATACTATCATTTGAAGCACAAGAGCAAGGAGTTCATCATCAACACACCATTTGTTACTTCTTGGAGAGTGGTGTCTCCTAGATTGGCTAGGTGTCACTTGGGAGCCTCCGTCAAGATTGTGGAGTTGAACCAAGGAGTTTGTAAGGGCAAGGAGATCGCCTACTTCATGAAGATCTACCCTAGTGAGGCAAGTCCTTCATGGGCGATGGCCATGGTGGGATAGACAAGGTTGCTTCTTCGTGGGTGGAGCCCTCCGTGGACTCGCGCAGCCGTTACCCTTTGTGGGTTGAAGTCTCCATCAACATGGATGTACGATAGGACCACTTATCGGAACCACGACAAAAACATCCATGTCTCCAATTGCATTTGCCTCCTCAAACTCCTCCCTTTTACGTTCATATGCAATTGTTTTACATTCTGCTGCTATACTCTTAGAATTGCATGTGTAGGTTGATTGCTTGACTTGTGCTAAGTTGCTAAAATCTGCCAAGAACTAAAATTGGGAAAAGGCTAGATTTTTATTTGGTCAAGTAGTCTAATAACCCCCTCTAGACATACTTACGATCCTACAACACGCAGGAAGGATACGCGACGGAAAAGTTATTCTCGTCGCAATTTGACACTCCGAAGCATCCACTATTGAACGAACAGATGGCCCAGTGGGCCGAGCTCCACTGGATGTCCGGTACTGTCATCAAGGACGTCATAGCCCGGCTGTGGCCGACTAAACCCATTCTGAATAGTTATTTCGGTTTGGTGCAGCAACTTGTTAATGCGGTGCCACTTATCGACACTGTGAAGTGGTCAACGTGCATAGAAGGTGCACGAATGTCCCTTGCCCGTGTCAAGATATATTGGGCGAAGATGACAGCCACAGATATTGCAGCGCAGAGTCTACCCGAAGGCAAGGACCTTAACATGCCAGAACACTACTTTGAAGATGTCCTGGAAGGTTCCCGCTTAATAGAGGGTGAGTGCTCGAAAAATATTATGTTCGAGTGAGGTGTACTAAAATTGTAAAAACAATATTGTGATATGTTATGAGGCTATATATTTATACTTTTTGCCCGAAAAGTTTTAGTGCCTCCTGTGCGGCCGTCTTTTTTTTATATATATACAATCTGAAAGTCTGCAGTCGTCGGCTTCAGCCCCCTCACGTATAACGCGGGGGTGTTCGAAAAAGCACTTGATTACACTTGACCCAATGTCTTGGTCCGTTAAGGAGGTGTTAGTGCAGTGAACCAGGCAATCGGACTATAGGGCTTTGACACTTTCACTTAGCCATAGGAGTTTGACGGTGGGTCTACAATATAGCCCCTGGTATGTCCGCGGTTATCCCAGTAAGGTGCATTTACATAAGTGACAGGAAAGTCGGTCCTTCGTTAATGCGGAGGAATCATGAAGATTCTGCTGAGTCATCGAGTGGTTGACCAGCTCTCGCCTCATCATGACAGTCAGTTTTTGGCTTTCTCTACTGAGGTGCTCATCCGGATGAACCGAGACACAATCGTAGTAGTTCTCCCTTTACTACCTTAGACGATAGAGCGGAATGTAAGGTAGCAAGCACAGGAGCCGGGCAACACAACTATTGACCAAAGACATGATTCGGAGCTGATGCATATAAGGCCAAACTTGTGACGCCGAACACTCCCTAAGGTATTCAGACTTTTCAACATATACCGGGCTGAATACAGCCCCTGGTAATGGACCCTATTATCAAGGCACATATGGCAATCTGATGTGGGAAATAACGCAGGTGGTAACAGAATGACACTCCGAGCCCAGTATGAATCAAGCTGCTTATATAACATCCACTTTAGTACGGCGAACCGTATATTTACAGATAATGCCAAAATCTTTCTTGGACATTTTACATGCCAGGAAAGTGTAAAACAAAGAGAGACAAAAAAAGGTTTACACAGGGTCTTAATCGAAAAAAAGAAACCTTAATGCGGGGCCCTGCTGCACGTCTGCGCCTTTTTCTTCGTTGTGAAGTGTCCTTGAAGGGTATAGTATGACGACCATCTGTAAAAAGGGGAAGAAACCAGGTGGAAGGAAGCTGGTGTGGCTGTGAGTAAAGCTAGTTCATTTAATGAACCGTGAAATATAACTTGTGGAGTCTGAATAGGGTCGAGCCGAACTATGGACTTTTGTGTGCAGTGTGCCCCCGGTGCCACCCAAGGTATTTTGAGTGTATATTTATGTATACATGACACATGTGCTATCTCCTTATGGGGCGGTCGGTGGGGGCGTATCTGCTAATCGAGCTCGGGTTTATCTGAGCTGCCGCACTTAGGTGTGCTCCGAACACCTTTAGTTGTGTTCGCGGTCTTGACGACCAATGAGCTGCTCGGCTTGAATAGGCCGTTTCGCGCTTCGACTGCTAGAGCCGCCGTATATTCTTCTGTACAAAGAGAGCGCTCCATATTTCCGCTGACCGTGATGATGCCACGTGGTCCAGGCATTTTGAGTTTTAGATAAGCATAATGAGAGACTGCATTAGAACGGGCAAAGGCCGTTCTTCCGAGTAGTGCATGATAGCCACTTCGGGACGGAGCAATGTCGAAGATTAGTTCGTCGCTTCGAAAGTCGTCGGAGCAGCCGAATACAACATCCAAAGTTAGAGAGCCCGTGCAGCGGGCTTCTACGCCCGGTATAACTCCTTTGAAGGTACTGCTGCTTGGCTTGATTCTTGATGGGTCTATCCCCATCTTGCGGACAGTGTCCTGATATATCAGATTGAGACTACTGCCGACGTCCATAAGGACTCGGGTGAGGTGGTATCCGTTGATTATTGGGTCGAGCACTAAGGCAGCCGAACCCCCGTGACGGATACTAGTCGGATGATCCCTGTGATCAAAGGTGATCAGACAAGCCAACCATGGGTTGAATTTGGGGGCGATGGGCTCGACGGCATAGACATCTCGGAGTGCGCGTTTGCGCTCCCTCTTTGGGATATGAGTGAAATAGGTCATGTTCACTATTTTGATCTCCAGTGGAAATTTCTTCTACCCCCCCCCGTGTTCGGCTGGCGAGTTTCGTCCTCGTCGTCGCTTTGAGGTCCCTTCCCTTTGTGTTCGGCGTTGAGTTTCCGGCCTGCTTGAAGACCCAACATTCTCTATTGGTGCGATTGGCTGGTTTGTCGGGAGTGCCGTGGATCTGGCAGGGCCTGTCTAGAATTTTATCTAGGTTGGATGGACTGTCTTTGTTGCCTTTAAATGGCTTCCTTCGTTGACCGGATCTGGAGCCCCGGAATCCGTCTTTTACCGCTGTATTGTCTGGGCTTTCTTCATTATTACGATGTTTGTTTTTGTTGCATCGTGGTTTTCCATTACCATCCCTGACTTCGGATGTGTCGGGGTCGCTGGTGCTGCTACGGGCTAACCAGCTGTCCTCGCCCGCGCAAAAGTGGGTCATTAATGTAGTTAGGGCTGCCATTGTTCTTGGCTTTTCCTGGCCGAGGTGCCTAGCTAGCCATTCGTCCCGGAGACTATGTTTGAAGGTTGCTAGGGCTTCGGCGTCCGGACAGTCGACGATTTGGTTCTTCTTAGTGAGAAACCGGTTCTAGAGCTTGCGGGCTGATTCTCCGGGTTGTTGAATTATGTGACTTAGATCATCTGCATCCGGGGGCCGGACATAGGTCCCTTGGAAATTGGCCCGAAAAGCGTCCTCAAGTTCTTCCCAGCTTCCGATGGAATTTTCAGGGAGGCTTTTTAGCCAGTGCCGAGCTGGTCCTTTTAGCTTGAGGGGTAAATATTTGATGGCGTGGAGATCATCTTCACGAGCCATGTGGATGTGGAGAATAAAATCTTCAATCCAAACCACGGGGTCCGTCATTCCATCATATGCCTCGATGTTTATGGGTTTGAATCCTTCTGGAAAATCGTGTTCCAGCACCTCATCGGTGAAGCACAGGGGGTGTGTGGCACCCCTGTATCTAGCTGTGCCATGGATTGGGTCCGACGGTTTAGTGTTCGGTATTTGTTTCGAGCTGGTAAATGACTGGTGTATGCGGTTTGATAATCATGGACGTGTGTAGGAGCATGTTCCCCAGATCCATAGATGGACTGGTTTTGCCAGCCTTTTTGTCCAGGTCCTCACATAGATCGTGTTTTTGGTCCTGGGCCGCAACCTTCCTTCCTTTAAGGGGAGGGGGTGCGGGCTTGTGTACGGCGTTGCCAGCCACTCTGTCTCGACCACGAGGTGGTCGGTCCGGCCTATTGGCCGTATTGTTCTTCGGCAGTATGGACACAATGGCCTCGTCGTCGAATTCGGGCAGTAGCTTACGTTTAGGATAGCTCTTTGTTTGGCGATTACCGCCGTATTTTTCCTCGGCGTCTAGCACTTCGTTCCATCTGTTGTTGAGCGTATCCTATGCGGCTTTAAGCCGTTGCTTCTGCTTCTTCAAGCTCCTTGAAGTGGCGATAAGACTTTGATGGAGGCGTTCTTGTTCTAATGGTTCTTCTAGGATGATGAATTCGTCGTCGCCCAAGCTGATCTCCTCTTCGGAGACAGGTTGATAGTTGCTATCTTCGGCATCACTATGGTCAGACAACATCCCCAGACTGTGTTTGTCGTCCTCTTGCATGTCCTGCTCCAACGCTGGTTTTGCGGGGTCCTTGGCTTGGTCCGGGTTATCATCGTCGTCTGTGACAATGTTTCTGTTTTTCTTTTTGCCGGATCGAGGTCAGTGCTTATGGCTCCGACTCTTGGGAGGTTCATCGGCGGGCATGCCGTTATCGTTGTTGGCCTCCTTCTCCCTGGGTGTGTCCACCATGTATATATCGTATGAGGAGGTGGTTGTCCACCGTCCTGTAGGTGGTGGCTCCTGTTCTTCTCCGGCATCATCGTCCATGCCGTTGATGTCTTCGGAGTCGAAATCAAGCATGTCAGTTAAGTCATTGAGAGTGGCTATCAAGTGGGTGGTGGGTGGGACACAAAGTTCTTCGTCGTCCGCTTCCCACTCGAGCCGGACATAGTTCGGCCAAGAATCTCCCGACAAGGAGAGGGATTTTAATGAGTTTAGCACATCACCCATAGGTGAGTGCTGGAAGACATCCGCGGAGCTGAACTCCAAGATTGGCACCCAATCAGGTTTGATGGATGTGGATGCATGCGGTCCGGAACCTATGGCCGGAGGTGAGTCTGAGGTTCCGGTGACACGGGCCCAACTCAATGTTGGGTATGTGTGCGGCTCGGGCGCCACTGAGTCTGCGGCTTCCGTGGCGGGGTTTAGCTTCTCGTCTCCGGACGATGCAGTCCACTCTAGTTCTAGGACCAGGGGGTCACATGCGTTATCTCCTGTGTGTGGCCCGATAACAGATCTAGGTCACGCTCATCGTGGTGGCCGTGGACTGCCGTCATGGGTTCGAGCCCGTCGAAGATCAAGTCTCCATGGATATCAGCCACAAAATACAGGCTTACGAATATGACCTGATGGCCAGGGGCATAGCTATCGATCTGCTCTAGATGGCCAAGTGAACTGGCCCGCAATGCGAAGCTGCCGAATACGAAGATCTGTCCGGGGAGGAAGTCCCCCCTGGACTGCCTTGTTGTAGACGATTGATGGAGCCATCAAGCCTTCTGGTGACGACGCAACGGAACTCTCAATGAAAGCACCAATTTCGGTGTCAAAACCGGCGGATCTCGGGTAGGGGGTCCCGAACCATGCGTCTAAGGCTAATGGTAACAGGAGGCGGGGGATAGAATGTTTACCCAGGTTCCGACCCTCTCTATGGAGGTAATACCCTACTTCCTTCTTGATTGATCTTGATGAATATGAGTATTACAAAGTTGATCTACCACGAGATCGTAATGGCTAAACCCTAGAAGCTAGCCTATGAGGTTATGAATGTTGTGGCTACAGGCTGAACCCTCCAGTTTATATAGACATCGGAGGGGGCTAGGGTTACATAGAGTCGATTACAGAGAAAGGAATCTACATATCCAAATTGCCAAGCTTGCCATCCATGCAAAAGGAGAGTCCCATCCGGACACGAGATGAAGTCTTCTATCTTGTATCTTCATAGTCCAATAGTCCAGCCAAAGTATATAGTCCGGCTGTTCGAGGACCCCTTAATCCAGGACTCCCTCATGCGGCACCCGCTCCAGCTTTTATGCCTCCGGTCATATTATCGCGGTGCTTAGGCGAAGCCCTGCACGGATCACATCACCAGCACCATCACCACACCGTCGTGCTGATGGAACCCATCTACTCCTTCGACCCTCTGCTGGATCAAGAGCTCGAGGGACGTCATCACGCTGAACGTGTGCAGAACTCGGAGGTGTCGTACGTTTGGTACTCGATCGGTCGAAACGAGAAGACGTTCTACTACATCAACTGCTTTGAGAAAATGCTTCCGCTTTTGGTCTACGAGAGTACGTGGACAAACTCTCGCCCTCTCTTTGCTATGCATCTCCTAGATAGATCTTGCATGAGTGTTGGATTTTTTTGAAATTGCATGCTACATTTCCCTACAGTGGCATCAAAGCCAGGTCTATGCATATATGATATGCACGAGTAGAACACTATGAGTTGTGGGCGGTGATCATCATACTGCTTACCACCAATGTCTTATTTTCATTCGGTAGTATTGTTCGATGAAGCGGCCCAGACCAACCTTACATGACCGCGTTCATGAGACCGGTTCCACCGACAGACATGCAACTAGTTTTGCATAAAAGTGGTTGGTGGGTGTCTGTTTCTCAAACTTTAGTTGAATCGAATTTGACTGCGACCGGTCCTTGTGAAGGTTAATATAGCAAACTTGATAAAAATCGCTGTTGTGGTTTTATGAAATGTAGGTAAGTACAGTTCTTGCTAGAAGCTCATAGCAGCCACGTAAAACTTGCAACAAAAAAGTAGAGGATGTCTAACATGTTTTTGCAGGGCATGTTGTGATGTGATATGGTCAAGACATGATCTGATATACGTTGTTGTATGAGATGATCATGTTTTGTAAAAGTTATCGGCAGCTGGCGGGAGCCATATGGTTGTCGCTTTATTGTATGAAATACAAACGCCATGTAATTCCTTTATTTTATCACTAAGCGGTAGCGATAGTCGTAGAAGCAATAGTTGGCGAGAAGACCACGACGCTGATGACCCACAAGTATATGGGGTCAATTGTAGCCTTTTCGATAAGTAAGAGTGTCGAACCCAACGAGGAGCAGAAGGAAATGACAAGTGGTTTTCAGCAAGGTAATGTCTGCAAGTGCTAAAATTGTAAGTAGCGGAGTAGTTTGATAGCAAGATAATTTGTAACGAGTAAGTAACGATAGTAGTAACAAAAGTGCAGCAAGGTAGCCCAATCCTTTTTGAGGCAAGGGACAAGCCAAAATGGTCTCTTATGATAAGCAAAGTGTTCTTGAGGGTACACGGGAATTTCATCTAGTCACTTTCATCATGTTGTCTTAATTCGTGTTTGCTACTTTGGTAAATTGGTATGTGGGTGGACCGGTGCTTAGGTACTGTTCTTACTTGAACAAACCTCCTACTTATGATTAACCCTCTCGCAAGCATCCGCAACTACAAGAAAAGTATTAAGAGTAAATTCTAACCATAGCATTAAACTTTTGGATCCAATCGGCCCCTTACGGAATAGCGCATAAACTGGGGTTTAAGCTTCTGTCACTCATGCAACCCACCATCTAATAACTACTACACAATGCATTCCCTTAGACCCAAATATGGTGAAGTGTCATGTAGTCGATGTTCACATGACACCATTAAGAGAATGACAACATACATATCATCAAAATATTGAACACATATCAAGTTCACATGATTACTTGCAATATGATTTCTCCCGTGACCTCAAGAACGAAAGTAACTACTCACAAATGATAATCATGCTCAAGATAAGAGGGGTATTAAATAACATAATGGATCTGAACATATAATCTTCCACCAAATAAACCATATAGTAATCAACTACAAGATGTAATCAACACTACTGGTCACCCACAAGCACCAATCTATAGTTCTGGTACAAAGATTGAACACAAGACATGAACTAGGGTTTGAGAGGAGTTGGTGCTGTTGAAGATGTTGATAAAGACAGCCCTCCCCAAGATGGGAGAGTTGTTGGTGATGATGATGACGATGATTTCCCCCTCCGGGAGGGAAGTTCCCCCGATGGAATCGCTCTGCCAAAGGGCAAAAGTGCTCCTGCCCAAGTTCCACCTCGAGGCGGTGGCTCTTTGTCCCGAAAGTCCTCCCCTCAATTATTTTAGGTCAAAATGACATATATACCAGAAGATGGGCACCGGAGGTGGGCCGAGGAGGGCAGCACCCACCAAGGCGCGCCTGGGCCTCTTGGCGCGCCTAGGTGGGTTGTGACCACCTTGTGGCCCCCCTACGGTACTTATTTGATCCAATCATTCTTAAATATTCCATAAAAAATCCGCATGAAGTTTCAACTCATTTGGAGTTGTGTAGAATAGGTAGATTGACGTAGCTTTTTCAGGTCCAGATTTCCAGCTGCCAGAATTCTCCCCCGTTGTGCATACCTTGCATATTATGAGAGAAAAGACATTAGATTACTCCAAAAAGCATTATTATACAGTTAAACAACATAAATAACAGTAGGAAAACATGATGCAAAATGGATGTATCAACTCCTCCAAGCTTAGACCTCGCTTGTCCTCAAGCGAAAGCCGAAATCGAAAAACATGTCCACATTCTTAGAGAGAGAGGTGTCGATAAAAACAAAAGTACGTACATAGCAGCATCATGTAACTTATTATAATAGCAACAAACTTTAACATAATAATTTTATCACAGAACTTTTATAATAGACTTCTCATGAACAAGTGACAATTCATCACAACATCGAAGTATAAAGTATAAACTCTATTGGAAACAAACAAACTATGTTCTCAGTCAACTTTGCAACTACAATTCATCATCTTTTCAGGAAGGGTCATATATTGGAGCCTTTAGGAAAGTCCACATACTCAACCATCATTTAGTCTTCTATAATTGCTAACACTCACCGCGTACACATGAGCAAAACATTGCAATCGGACACATAGAAAGATAGGGGCTTATAGTTTTTCCTCCCAACGCACTCACCTCAAGGGTGATGTCAACAATAATAACTCAGGCTACACATATTCAGCTAGATATATGTGCATAGATCTTTCCTCACCACATGATGCTTGCCAAAGGAGAAAAATAAAAGGAATAGAGAGAAAAACTTTGACTCTTGCATGAAAGTAAATACATGGAAGTAAAAGAGAGGCCCTTTGCAGAGGGAAGCAGAGGTTTCCATGAGCTTTTTGTTTGTATGCTCAACCCCTTAGTGCAAGAGAACATCACGTTATATTGCCCCTTGAAATGGCAACCTTTGTTATGCAGTCCGTCGCTTTTATTCTTCACCATCACTAGTTCGTACAACGCTCAATTTTCCCTTACACTAAATGATCTCACACTTTTAGAAGCAATTCTTATTGCCCTTTTTGCACCGATGACAACTTACTTGAAGGATCTTAGTCAATCCATAGGTAATTAGGGTGGACTCTCAAACAAGATTTGGGTTTAAGGGTTTTGGATGCACAAGTAGTATCTCTACTTAGTGCGGAGTTTTTGGCTAGCAAAGATAGGGGCAAGCACCACATGTTGAAGGATCTATGACAATATAACTTCTATGTGAATATGAACAAACATAAATCATTAAGTTGTCTTCCTTGTCCAACGTCAACAATTTTGGTATATAATATTTTGATGGGTGCTCACAATCATAAAAGATTTCCAGGATAGTATATTTATATGTGAATCTTCTCTTCCCTTATTAATTCTTTCATGAGTTGCATCATTGACCAATGCTATGTTTGTCAATCTACAATAAAATATTCTACTTATACTTTTCTTTGTGTAATGTCATCACTTACCATAAGATTAGCATATGATCTTTTTCTTTTATTTCCTTTCTTTTTATTGAAACAAGAGTAAAGAAGGCAAAACTCAAACTAAACTTTATTATATATCTCGCACACGATTACAAAGATTGATCACTAAGCAAACTCTTGAAAAGAAAGGATCAAACTAAACTTTTATTCATGTAATAGCAAAAGATAACCATGGATCTTACTAAGAAAGTAAAGGCAAAAGATAATGGAGATGATATGATACCGGGGCACCTCCCCCAAGATTGCCGCAAGCCAAGGGGAGTGTCCATACCCGATACTCAGCTTTCTTTTGGTGGTGAAGAAGAAGGTGGTGGTGATGAAGTAGGAGGTTTCTTGTCCCCGGGTTTCCACGGTAGAGGCTCACCATCATAAGAGGAAGAGTGAGTCTTACTGCAACTGGCAGCCAAACTCATACCTTTAAATGTTGCCTCATATTTAAAGACTTGGCTTTGAAGGTCATGGATCTGGTTATGGAGGAAGTTGATTTGCTCGTTGACGGAGAAGATGATGTCCTTTATGGACTTTCCATCCTCCTTGAGATCACGGGTGTAGTCCGCGATCATGAGGTGATTGGCACTAAGTCCACATTCCACCATCCCCTTGCACCTGAAGATGTCCTGCTCCATAGCTTCAAGCCTGGCCTCCATAGATCTAGTCCCCTTGGGTCCTTGCACATCGTGGATCTGCAGCACCCCATCGTGCATCTGGATAGCTTGAGGGTGCTGCATCACGTCCCGCAGATATGGGTTGATGACGTTGTCGAAGAACTTGTCCTTGGAGGAGCTTGAAGCGGCCATGATGGGTTGGATCTGACAGAAAACAGCAAGAAAACAAAACAAGAGATTTCTCCGTGATACGGAGGTCAACAGGTTCGAGAGGTATATAAAGATTTTTTTATCTTGGGGAACAAGCAGAACGGAAGAAAAACGGAGTCAGGAAAGTACCTGAGGTGGGCACAACCCACCTGGGCATGCCTGGCATGCTAGGCGCGCCCTGGTGTATCGTGCCCACCAGGTCACTTTCCTGGAAGTTTCTTATTTTCCTAATTTTTTAAATATTCCAAAACTGACAAAAAATATTTTTGCAGATTTTCCGAAGTCCGTTTACTTACCATGTCACGTACCTCCCTTTTCTCATGATTCTGGAGTGTTCCGGAAGGTTTCCTTTATGTGTTCTTCCGGTGTCAAAGTTTGGATAACATTGCTTTCAACATTAATGGATGTACCTGAGATATAGTGTTTTATTCATTGCCCATTGACAACCTTCGGGTTAGTACCTTCGGCATTATTTATTTTAAGAGCTCCGGATCGATAGACCTCCTCAATGACATATGGTCCTTCCCATTTTGAGAGGAGTTTTCCTGCAAAGAATCTGAAACGAGAGTTGTACAAAAGAACATATTCTCCAACTTTGAACTCACCCTTTTGGATTCGTTTGTCATGCCATCTTTTAACTTTTTCTTTGAATAACTTTGCATTTTCATAAGCCTGGGTTCTCCATTCATCTAATGAGCTAATATCAAATAACCTCTTTTCACCAACAAGTTTGAAAACATAATTGAGTTATTTAATTGCCCAATATGCTTTATGTTCTAACTCAAGAGGCAAATGACAAGCTTTTCCATAAACCATTTTATATGGAGACATACCCATAGGATTTTTATAAGTTGTTCTATAAGCCCAAAGTGCATCATCTAATTTCTTAGACCAATTCTTCCGGGACCTATTGACAGTGTTTTGTAAGTTTAGTTTTGTTTTTCTATTGCTAAGTTCAACTTGACCACTAGACTGAGGATAATAAGGTGATGCAATTATATGGTTAACATCATACTTAGCAAGCATTTTGCAGAAAGAACCATGAATAAAGTGTGAACTATCGTCAGTCATTAAATATCTAGGGACTCCAAACCTTGGGAAAATAACTTCCTTAAGCATTTTAATAGAGGTATTGTGATCAGCACTACTGATT
The DNA here is from genome assembly GCF_018294505.1 of Triticum aestivum. Lineage (NCBI taxonomy): Eukaryota > Viridiplantae > Streptophyta > Magnoliopsida > Poales > Poaceae > Triticum > Triticum aestivum. The sequence continues at coordinate 646,932,871 of NC_057798.1, read as the reverse complement.
GGAATAGCTTCTACCCACTTAGTAATATAATCAACACAACCATAATATGTGTATACTCATTAGAGGAAGGAAATGGTCCCATGAAATCAAATCCCCAACCATCAAATGGTTCAACATCAAGTGAATAATTCATAGGCATTTCTTGACACTTACGATATTACCAATTCTTTGACATTCATCACAAGACGAGACAAACTTACGGGCATCTTTGAAGAGGGTAGGCAATAAAAATAAGATTGCAATACCTTATGAGCGGTTCTGTCTCCTGCATGATGTCCTCCATAAGCTTCAGAGTGACATTTCCGTAGGATTTGTTCCTGTTCATGCTCAAGTACACAACGTCTAATAATACCATCTACTCCTTCTTTATAAAGATGTGGGTCATCCCAAAAGTAATGTCTTAAATCATAGAAGAATGTTTTCTTTTGTTGGTATGTGAAGCTAGGTGGTATGTATTTAGGAACAATATAATTAGCATAGTCAGCATACCAAGGTGTACTATTAGAAACATTTATTGCAGCTAGTTGTTCATCAGGAAAGCTATCATTAATAGGTTGTGGGTCATCAAGAATATTTTCAAGCCTAGACAAGTTATCAGCTACGGGGTTCTCTGCTTCTTTCCTATCAGTGATATGCAAATCAAATTCTTGTAGCAGAAGAACCCACCTAATGAGTCTAGGTTTAGCATCTTTATTTTCCACAAGATATTTTATCGCAGCATGATCGGTGTGAACAATTACTTTAGAATCAACAATGTAAGATCTGAATTTATCACAAGGAAACACCACTACTAAGAATTCTTTTTCAGTGGTACCATAATTTCGTTGAGCACTGTCTAGAGTTTTACTAGCATAATGAATAACATTTAGTTTTTTATCAACTCCTTGCCCTAGAACAACACCAACAACATAATCACTAGCATCACACATAATCGCATAAGGCAAGTTCCAATCAGGTGGTTGAACAACAGATGCAGTCATTAAGAATTTCTTTTGTGTTTCAAAGGCTTCTAAACAATCATCATCAAACACAAAGGGAATATCCTTTGGCAAAAGATTCGTAAGAGGCCTAGAAATTTTAGAGAAGTCTTTGATAAACCTATATAGAAACCAACATGACCAAGGAAACTATGAATACCTTTGATATCTTTAGGACATGGCATTTTCTCAATTGCATCAACCTTGGCTTTGTCCACCTCAATGCCTCTTTCAGAAATTTTATGGCCAAAAACAATACCTTCGTTAACCATAAAGTGGCACTTCTCCCAATTCAAGACAAGATTTGTTTGTTCACATCTCTGCAAAACTCGATCAAGATTGCTTAAACAATCATCAAAAGACTTCCCATAAACGAAAAAGTCATCCATGAAAACCTCAACAATCTTTTCACAAAAATCAGAGAATATAGTAGCCATACATCTTTGAAAGGTAGCAGGTGCATTACATAAACCAAAAGGCATACGTCTATAAGCATAAGTTCCAAAAGGACAAGTAAAAGTGGTCTTTTCTTGATCAGGTTGCGAAATAGGTATTTGTGAAAAACCAGAATATCCATCAAGAAAGCAAAAATGTGTGTGCTTAGATAATCTTTCTAACATTTGATCAATAAATGGCAGAGGGTAGTGATATTTTCTAGTTGCTTTGTTTAATTTTCTATAATCAATTAGCATCCTACATCATGTGACAATTCTTTGTGGAATGAGCTCATTCTTATCATTAGGAACAACAGTAATACCTCCCTTCTTAGGGACACAATGAACAAGACTTAGCCATCTACTATAAGTTATAGGATAGATTATACCTTCTTCCAGAAGTTTCAATATTTCCGTTCTTATCACTTCTTTCATCTTCGGATTTAACAGTTGTTGGTGATCAACAACGGGTTTAGCATCAGGTTCCATATTAATCTTGTGCTGACATAGAGTGGGACTAATGCCCTTAAGGTCATCAAGAGTATATCCAATAGCATCCATGTGCTTCTGTCGTGGTGGGCGCACGGCAGATGCCAAGGGATGGCTAAAGAGAGGAGGAGGCTCGAGGGCACTGGTGGGCTCCAAAGGCGAGGTTGGCATGCGCGGGCGCGGGATGCCGGACATACCCAGGTTCGGGGCTCTCCAGAGAGATAACACCCCTAGTCCTGCGGAGTTTAGTTGGATGATCGATAGTACAATGTCGCTCCTAGAGCTGTATGGAGGAGGAAGGAAGCTGGCCAAGGCTTGGGCTGCTCCTTCTCCCCGGTGTTGCCGTTGGGTGGCTAGTCCTATGCTTGCTTGTGTTTCTCTTACATATGTCTCATATCATGCCCTCTCCTTGTAGGCGTGGGTTCCTGGGGGGTTTTATAGATCAACCCACCCAGGGTCACAATGGTAATATGCCGAGTCGGTGGGTCCGTATTGTCGGTGTCCAGGGTACCGGGCTGGGTCCCGCTTGTGGGCTTGTGGTTCGCTGGGTTCCCCTAGGTGCGGGACCTGCGTGCCTAGGGGGACTGTGCGCCATCTTGTCGATCGTCAGAGCGTGGCCGAGTCGAGTCGTGTACAGTGCTCTCTGTCAGGCTGCCACTTGCTGTCGTCAGCGGTGAGGGCGGGAGCACTGTAGCCAGGCCAGCCCTGGTCAGCGAGTAGGTAAGGGGCACTGTTGCCATGCTCCGGATGACCATAGGCATGGGTGGGAACACTGTTGTCTTGGTCATCGGTGGTTGAGGTCTTGTCCCATCGTACGGCTTGGATGGGACGGGATATGACCCGTGGCTGGGTTGCCGTGGATGCCACGGATGGGTTGGCTTGCTTGGGAAGCCATGGTTGCGCCGGGTTGAGTTGTCTTGCGCCAGTTGCTGTGGCCGGGTCTACGTACCTTGCCGGGTCGGAGAGTTTGGCCGGGTCGTGGCCTTGCCGGGTCGAGCGACCCGTCCAGGCGCGTGCTAGTTTGCATGGCGATGCGGGCCCCGCTGTTTTTGAAAAGGATCCAGGTTCTGTTGCCTGCCCGGGGCTCATCCCCCGACAGAAGTCCCCGAAGCTGTGAAGGTCCACCGTCTTTGGATGAGTGGGCCTTCGCAGTTTCCCCCTTGAGCAAGGCGGATTCTGCGAGCGCCGAGTCCGGCAACACCCACTGTGTGCCGGTTTTCTTGGAAATCGGATCGCGGCATCCCCGCCGTGGCGGGAACCGGGGAGTCCGTCGAATCTTGAGGCAATCCCTTGGGCTTCATGCAGGAACCATGTGGCGCCTGGAAGTCGGAGGGGCCTGACAGGCCACGCGCGTGACGGGGCCGAGCGACGGGCCGGGGCCCGCCGCCGCGCGCCCTTGGTCCAGGCGCGCAGATTTATTGCGGCGTCTGGGGGCCGGTTGCACTTCCCCGAGCAACTAGTGCGCGTGTATGTGCGCACTTATTGCGGGGTAGTGGGACGGGCGCGTGCATACGATCCCACTCCCCCATGTTTGAACCGGGGGATATAAATTGAGGGGGCAAGGGGGCGGCGGACATCATTCTCGCTCGCGCCCTCCTATCCCCCTGCTCCTGCTCTGCTCTTTGCCACCGACGCACAACTGCGCCCGCGGCCCTGAGCAGAGCTTCCTCCGTCGTCCATCCTCTCTCTTCTTCTTCCGTCGATGTCACTGCCGTCGGGCTCCTGGTTGGGCTCGACCGTCACCACCGACGACATCACCTATCTTCGGTCTTCGTGGCGCCTGCCGCGGGAGATGGACGTCGGTGTCCGTCTGCCGTGCGGTGAGCAGAGGCCCCGGCCCGAGGGGCAGGAGCGCGTCGTCTTCCCCACGCATTTTGAGCGTGGTTTCGGGCTGCTGACGAGCACCTTCTTCCGCACGTTCTTGGAGTTCTTCAGGCTCCAACCACACCATCTTGGCGCCGGCGCCATCGTCCAACTCTCCGGCTTGGTGACCCTGTGTGAGGGGTACCTGGGGGTCGAGCCGACGATCGACCTTTGGGCACGCTTCTTCTCCTTGAAGCAGTAGGGCCCGTCGGCCGGGGAGTTCGCCGACTGCGGCGCCACCGTCATCTCGAAGCGGTCGAGGGCAGATTTCCCCAAGATCCCGCTCGAGGATTCTACCAAGAAGTGGTAGAACTCCTTCTTCTACGTCCGCAACCACAGTGCGGACCATATCAATCTTCCCCCCTTCGCTGTCGCACCGCCACGCACGAAGACAAACTGGGGCTACTCGCTCCGGCGCCCGTCATAGGAAACCGTCAATCTCTGCGAGTGGGTGACGGTGATGAAGATGCAGGAGGGGCTCACCGGCACCAACCTCCTTGCCGCGTTCATCACCCGCCGGGTCCTTCCGCTTCAGAGGCGCTCCTGCCTCATCGGCGAAATGATCGGTCTTCAGGACCCCAACCGGATGGGGTCGACGCGGCTGTCTGCGGAGCAGGTCGCGCACGGTGTGAACGACATCTCCAAGGCCAACCTTGGAGAGGAATGGCGATTCGGCAAGGCGCCGTATAGCCAGTCGAACCTGGTGCTGCAGGTGAGCGTCTGGTCTTCTTACTTTGCTGCCGCGCATCTTCTTATTCGTCCCGACGCGACGCGGGAGATACTTCTGAATGCGAGTCAGCATCCTTACGCCCGGGCTCCGTCGCAGGTGGTGCCGGTGGCACCAGAGGAGCCTGCGGCTCACGGCGACGAGGAGGTGGCCGAGTCCGACACCGGCGCTGGGCACTGCGCGGGTAAGTTTTGAATCTTTCCTTCTTTATTTGCATTGAATTGTTGATCATGTCGTAGTGTAGGCGACGCTGACGCCGGTTGTTGGTGTAGCAGCGTTGGGCAGGGGAGGCGGCGACGCAGGCGGAGCCGGGTCCTTGCATGGGGCGGCGCCGAGCCGCCCGCATGGAAAAGACAGTGTCGCGCCGCGACCCCGGGCCCCGAAGCGCGTGGCGGACCACGCCGAGCCTGGGTGGCCGGTCAAGAAGAAGCGCGGGAGTCCGACGCCAGTCCCGGTCTTGGCGGGGTAAGCTTCATTTCCTGCTTGCGCCTGGATTTCTTGAGTCTGTCTTGTCTTTTTTGCTTATTCTGCCTTCATCTTCAGGTCGCCCATCGCGTTGGCGAGGGCGGTGGCGGAGGCCGCGGCCGCTGAAGGGGCTGCGTTCCGCAGGAGCCGGTCCGACCTTGCTGGCCTGGCCAAGTAGGAGGGACAGGGCGACTCGGACCTCGGCCTGGACCCGAACGACACCGAACCCTTGGCCTGGCGGGATAGGAACCGGGCCGAGGCGGAGCTGGAGGCGGCGTCGGTCCAGGCTTGGACCGACGCGGCGGCGGCATGGGCGCGAGCCGGCGCAGAGCCGGCCTGGCGCGAGATGCCGGAGGGCACGGTGGTGACGACGATGGTCTTTGAGCCATCGTCGGTGAGGGAGTGCGGCCGTGGAGGCCGGGCTGAGGTGGTGATCCTCGACCCGGAGGTCGTGGAGGTGGGGGGCGACACCCCGCCGTGGGCCGACGTGGTCGAGCACGCGGGAGCTGATGGTGGAGGAGGCGACATCGTTTTGGAGGAGGAGCTGCAGGAGGCGGTGCCGGAGGCGCCGCCGGCTATGGAGGAGGCACCGCAGGCGGCGGTGCCTGAGGTGGTGACAAAGGGCGTCCCGGCGTCTCGGTTGCTCACGACGTCGGGAGAAGCGTCGGAGGAGGTGCTGGCCGCATCACAAGCGGCCAACGGGGGGCACGCCTTGGTGCCCCGGCAGGGAGGGCACCGAGCTGCCGTGCCGCACCCTGCGCAGAGCGAGGGCGCGGTCGTCTTCGGGCCTCAGACCCAGGAGGAGGAGGCGTTGGACACCGTCAGCCGTCGCCTGCGAGGCCGGACGGAGCGGATTGAGGCCTTCGCCCAGGCCAAGGTGGAGCGGACGCGCGACCTGGAGCGCGCCGTTCTGGTAGGTCTTCTTTCTTTTGTTTCCTTTGCGATTTCTTCTTTGTGGGGGCGCGCTAGCACACCCACTGGGTGTAGCCCCCGAGGTTGGGGCCACCTACGTAGTAGTTGGGTCGAATCTTAAGAGCGTTGGCCTTGTTTTGACTTCTGTCTTTTTTCATCATCTTGATGCCTTCCGGGTTGCCGCCTACAACCGGCTCCTGGGCAAGCATCGGGAGGTCAAGGAGAAACTTGCTGCCAAGGAGGAGCTTCGTGTCGCCGCAGGTACTCTTGTGCTCTTTTCTAGTGGGGGCGCGCTAGCTCACCCACTGGGTGTACCCCCGAGATTCGGGCCAACTATGTAACAGTTGGGCCAAATCTTAAGCCTTGTCTGTTTCTTCTGCTGAATTCTTCTTCTTTGTAGCCGAGGTGCTGTCTTGGTAGACCCGGCTGCTCCGGGCTGGTCATCATTACGACCGGCTTGTTGCCGATACGGGCCGTCTTGGCATCGAGGTGGCGCAGGCGAGGGCGGAGGCGGCCGCGGCCCGACGGTCTCTTGATGAGGCCAACCGGCTGCATGAGCAGCTGGCGGGTCACAAGAGCCGCCTCGAGGCCAAGGTGGAGGTCCTTAAGGCGGAGGCCGCCAAGGTGGTGGAGACACGGCAGGTCCTGGTCGAGGCGGACCAGTAGCGCGGCCAGCTGGCCGACGACAAGGGCCGGCTCCAGGACAAGGTGGATCGCCTGCGGGAGCAGGCCACCGCGGCTGAGGAGGCCCATCGGGACGAGACTCGTCACCGCGAAGCGGCCGAGAAGGCGGCCGAAGAAAAGGACGTCGAGCTGAAAGCGGCCCTTGCTAAGGCGGCCGATCTGGAGAAGGCACTCAGGGAGCGCGACCGCGTCATGGAGCGGGAGCGGCGTGGTATGTTGCTCGAGGCACAACACCTGGAAGAATCCTTCTACAGTAAGTGCTACTTCTTGTAGTTTGCCGAGTCGGGACCCGACCTTTCTTCCTTGTTGTTCTTCTTCTAACTTGCTTCTTCCTTTGCGACAGGGGCCTTCCCAGAGACGCAGCGGCTAGTGGAGGAAGCCGTTCGCTATCAGCGCGACCCGACCGGCGTTGCTGGGTCTGGGACGGATCCGCTGAGGGCCTGGACCTTCCCGGAGATCGTCGCCGCTGCTGAGGCCCGCTTGCGGGTCCTAGGGACGCAGATGGAGCGGCTGTCTCGGGCCAGCACCACGATGACGACGGCCCTGTGGCCGGACTCCGTCCATCCGCACAGCTTCTCGCGCCTGGCGCGCTGGTTGGAGATGGGCCCAGACCGCCTTGGCGAGTGGCGTCTTTCCGCCGCCCAGGCCGGTGCTGAGATGGCGCTTCGGATTGCGCTGTCTTGGCATCCGGATCTCCAGCTAGACGCGATGATGGGCCAGCGTGCCGGTTCGGAGCAGTTGCTGTAGGAGCAAGCCAGCCGGATTGCCTCCTGGGCCAGCTACATCGCCGAGTTTGCCTTCCACGACGAGTTCCATCCGGAGCAGACGGAAGACGGCAGGGTCGTGGATGGCGACGACTACGACTTGCTTCTTCATGATCTGGAGGGGAGCTCGGAGGAGACAGGTGTCTATGGCGACGTGGATGCCGAAGCAGACACTAGTGCCTCGCTGGACCCGGAGGCCGGCAGGGGAGAGTCGTCGACGTCGCGACGCAGCGCTGGAGATGCCTGAGACACTTTTGTGTAAAACACTGTTAAGTAGCAGGTCCACCCACCCACTGGGGGTTTTAGGGTGTAATGAACTCGAGCCGTGGGCCTTTGCTTTAAATATTTGTGTGTAAATGTCATGAGTGCTTTTTTGCTCTTTGCCTTCCGCTTTTTCGAACCGATTTCATGCACTTTTCCTCTCTCAAACCTCCCCCCCCCCGCGAGTCAGACGGCCAAGCCTCCGGTCCGTGACAAGGAGTTCAATTCTTCGAGAGGGGCGCGCAGGACTTGGGTCCTTAGAAGCGTTGAGCGCGAGCGAAACACCCACTGGGCCGGCTGGCGACAATCCGGCTTGGCCGGTTGGTGAGCAGCCGGTCGTGTGGCTACTTGATTTGTTGAGTGACGGGCCGGGTTGATCGACCCGGCGGCCTTTGACTTAGTGTATGAATCATAGAGGGGCTTTGGCCCATTGTGCTTGCCCGCCGACAGCCAAAGTTGGATCTGCGGTTTTAGGGCGAAGTGGGGGGCCACGGCGTCCCAACTTTATCAGGAATCACCAAGGAAGGCGGCGGGGTGGCGACCGAGCCGGCCTACCCCCAAGCCCCCGGGTCGAGCGGGTCAAGCCGGAGGCCGAGTTCAGTGGTAAAGTGATGCAGAAAAATAGGGACGTAATAAATTGGTCGGCAAAAGGCAGCCCCCGAGTCTCGTTCGGGGACCCCATAGTTTCATGCGTTTACAAAAGGCGATGCTACATACACTCGTGTGGCTAACTATAAAACGGGCGGAGGAGTTCCGCTTTCCATGGCCGGGTCATTTCTTCACCGGCGGTGTCCTTCTTGCGCTTCTTTGACTTGCACGCGTCGATGAGGTAGTAGGCGTTTCGATCGCGCAAAGCCCTGCTCATGATGAATGGGCCCTCCCATGGAGGGGACAACTTGTGCTGGCCTGCCTGCTCTTGGACGAGTCGGAGGACAAGGTCGCCCTCGCGGAATGCGAGGGGCTTGATTTTCTTGCTATGGTAGTGCCTCGGGCCTTGCTGGTAGATAGCCGAATGGCTAAGTGCCAGAAGGCGTGCTTCTTCGAGCAGGTCGACACCGTCTTCGTGTGCCTCTCTGGTTTTGGCTTTGGTGTACATCATGACGCGCGGCGAGTCGAACTCGATGTCGGTCGGGATGACGGCTTCGGCTCCATAAACGAGGAAGAATGGGGTGAACACGGTCGACCGGTTCGGCGTGGTGCGTAAACTCCAAAGAACTGTAGGCAACTCGTCAAGCCAACTGCTGGGTGAGCGGATGAGTGGCTCGACGAGTCGCGGCTTGATGCCGGACAGGATGAGTTTGTTGGCCCGCTCGACCTGCTCGTTGGACTGCGGATGTGCCACGGAGGCCAGGTCGAGGTGGATGCCGAAGACGGAGCAGTATTGCTCGAGCGCGCCCTTGGCGAAGTTGGTGCCGTTGTCGGTGATGATGTTGTTCGGCATGCCGTAGCGCACTGCTATGTCCTTGATAAACCGAACGATTGTTGGCCCATCCAGTTTCTTGATAGGTCTTGCCTCGATCCACTTGGTGAATTTGTCCACTGCCACCAGTAAGTGCGTCATGCCACCTCGAGCGGTTTTGAAGGGTCCCACCATGTCGAGTCCCCAGACCACGAAGGGCCAGGCGATCGGTATGGTGTGGAGTGCTGACGCCGGCTAGTGGCTGCGTTTGCTGAAGCATTGGCACCGTCGCACTTGAGGACGAGTGACTCGGCGTATTCGAGGGCCATGGGACAGTAGAAACCGTGGAGGAATGCCTTGGCCACCAGGGATCGCGATGTGGCATGGTTCCCGCACTTGCCCTGGTGAATGCCGAGGAGGATGTTGATGCCACGATCCTGCTCGACACAGCGCTAGAACACGCCGGTAGAGCTGCGCTTGACGAGCTCATTGTTGATGATGCTGTAGGGGGATGCTCGGCGCTGAACTTGCCGAGCTTCGGTCTCGTCCATGTGGAGAACCCCATTCTCCAGAAATTCTGATATCGGCAGGGCCCAAGATGGGGCCGCGACCACAGTGAAGACGACCACCTGAGTGGGTTCCGAGTCGGCGGCCCATGGGCTGGGTTGAGCAGCCCCCGGGTTGGGGACTGCGACGGCCGGGTCCGGGGTGATGGTGGCCGGGTTGAGCTGAGCAGCCCCCGGGCCGGGTTCAACATCCCCCGGACCGGGTTCAGCAGCCCCCAGGCCAGCTTGTGGTGCGGTCGGGTCGTCTGGAACATGGATGGACTCAGAGTCCAGCGATGGCTTGACGGACGGCTTGCGCAGGTGCTCGAGGGAGACGCCATACGGGGTGGATTGACGAGACGAGGCGATCTTGGCGAGCGTGTCGGCTGCTTCATTCTCCACGCGCGGGACGTGGAGGACTCGCAGCCCTCGAAGGATCCGGACAGCTTCTGGACGAGGAAACGGTAGCTTGCCATGTTGGAGTCGCGGGCGTCCCATTCGCCAGAACACTGCTGCACCACAAGGTCTGAGTCACCGTAGCACAAGATGCGCCGGATGCCGAGTTCCTTGGCAAGCCGGAAGCCATGCATAAGGGCTTCATATTCGACGACGTTGTTGGAGGCGGCGAAGTGGATCTGGAGCGCGTAGCAGAGCCGGTCGCCCTTCGGAGATGACAATATGATGCCGGCCCCCAAGCCGAGTCGCATCTTGGACCCGTCGAAGTGCATGCGCCAATGCGTTGAGTCAGGAGGAGGCGGCAAGTACTGGGTCTCGGTCCAGTCGACGAGGAAGTCGAACAGGGCTTGAGACTTGATTGTGGTGCGGGGCTTGTAGAGGATGGTGTGGCCGGCTAGCTGGATCACCCACTTGGCGACCCGGCCAGAGGCGTCCCGGCACCCGATGATTTCTCCGATAGGCGTCGTGCTGATGACGATGACGACGTGCTCTTGAAAGTACTACTTCAGCTTCTTGGCGGTGAGGTACACGCCGTAACACATCTTCTGGTAGTGTGGGTAGTTCTGCTTGGAGATGGAGAGCACCTTGCTCAGGTAGTAGTCTGGTCGTTGGATGGCTTGGATCTTGCCCTTCTCTCGTCGCTCGAACACCAGCATCATGCTGACCGCCCGCGAGGTCACGGCTATGTAGAGCAATAGTGGCTCCTTGTCGGTTGACGCGGCCAAGACTGGTGTGGTGGAGAGCATGCGCTTGAGGTCTTGGAAGGCCTCGTCTGCCTTGTCATTCCACTCGAACGGGCTTGTCTTCTTCATCAGCTGGTATAGGGGTAGCCCCCTCTCGCCCAGCTGGCTTAGAAACCGACTGACCGAGGCCAAGCTCTGGACATCGTGCAGCCGTGTTCGCCTCAATGCCGTGTTCCAAGACGAGGAAGCCGAGTAGCTTTTTGGCCAGGACGCCGAAGACGCATTTTTTCGGGTTGAGCTTGACCTTGTATTCGCGGAGGTTGGCGAATGTTTCCTTCAAATCGTCAAGGAGCATGAGGTGCTGCTTGGTCTTCACCATGATGTCATCCACGTACACATGGATGTTGCGGCCGAGTTGCGGCAGCAGGCATTTCTACATGCAGCGTTGGAAGGTGGCGCCGACATTCTTCAAGCCGAACGACATGGTGATGTAGCAATACGCCCCAAAGGGCGTGATGAAGGACGTCTTCAGGGCATCGGCCGGGTCCAGCTTGATCTGGTGATAGCCAGAGTAAGCGTCCAGGAAGGACAGGAGCTCGCACCCGGCGGTCGAGTCGATGACTTGGTCGATCCGCGGGAGAGCAAACGGATCCTTGGTACAGGCCTTGTTAAGGCTGGTGTAGTCGATACACATGCACCAGGTCTTGTTCTTCTTCAGGACGAGGACTGGATTGGCCAGCTACTCGGGGTGAAATACTTCCATTATGAAGCCGGCCGCCAAAAGCTTGGCGACCTCTTCACCAATGGTTCTTCTCTTCTCTTCGGAAAATCGTCGGAGGGGTTGACGGACAGGCTTGGCGTCCTTGCGGACATGAAGTTTGTTCTCGGCGTACTTCCTCGGGATACCCGACATGTCCTTGGTGGTCCATGCGAAGATATTCCAATTCTCACGGAGGAAGTCGACAAGCTCGCCTTCCTATTTGCTGTCGAGGCAGGCGCCTACGAAAACATACTTGCTGCAGCTGGGGTCTTCGGGGTTGAGCTTCACTTTCTTGGTCTCCGTGGAGGGCTTGAAAGCAGCCTCGTCTGCCGGGTCCAGGGTCGGAATCGATGCCACGAAGTCCTCGCCTGCCAAGGCGACGATTTGGTCGAGCTGGCGCCGCTCCTCGGCAATGACCAGCGACTCGGCCAACTTGGCGCCGTCTCGGGCGCACTCCAGAGACTTGTGGTAGTCGCCAGTGACGGTAATGAGGCCCTTGGGACCCGACATCTTCATCTTCAGGTACGCGTAGTGGGGAACCGCCATGAACTTGGCGAGCGCGGGCCGGCCCAGCAATGCGTGGTATGCACTGGATAGGTCCACCACCTTGAACCAGACCGGTTCGCGTCGGAAGTGGCTACTGTCGCTGAACAGGACATCGAGCCGAACCCGGCCAATGGGCGAGCAGGAGACGCTGGGTACGATGCCGTGGAAGACTGTCCGGGTTGGCTCCAGGTCCTCGGCCTTGAGGCCGAGCTTGGTCATCGTGTCGCGATAGAGGATGTTGATGCTGCTGCCGCTGTCGATGAGCTCTCGAGAGAACTTGCATGTGCGCGATGATGGTTGGGTTGAGGACGAGGGCGTAGCCACCCAGACTCGACATGACTGTCGGGTGATGCTCCCAGGTCTAGGTGATCGGGCTATCCGACCAGTGCATGAAATCCGGCTTGGCCGGGATGACGGTGTTAACCTCCTGCCGAAGGAGGCGCTCGTTGCGCTTGTCATTGCCGAGGCTGGTGAAGACGATGTAGGCCGCATTTTGGTCCGGGTAGGCATCGTTCCGCATCACGCCGCCGGCGGGAGGCGGTGGTGGAGGCGGAGGCGGCTATCCTGCGCCTGGATCTGGAGCCGCAGCCGGAGGAGGCGAAACGTCCCCCCTCATGATGCGCTTGGTGATGGCGCACTGCCGAAGCGTGTGTGTGGAGGGTCTTGCGCCACTGTGGTGCTTGCATGAGGCGTCGAGCATCTCTTCGAAACTCATGGCGGGTTGCCACGCCATCTTGCTGGTCTGCCGGCGCTTCGCTGCCGGGTCCGTCGCGGGCTCGGCGGCCGCGACGAGCCGGTTATTGTGACGTTGCGCCGACTGGTCGGCCTTGTGCTGGCTTCGGGGGAGGAACCGGCTTTGCTTTGCCGGCTTCATCCAGCGCCACCTGGATCTTCATGGCGGAGTCGGCAGTTGCGTACTTGTCCGCCGTAACCATGAGCACAACCATGGTGGCCGGCTCGGAGCGTAGGAGCTTGTGCTTGAGAAGGGTGCCGTCTCGGCACCCGCTGAGGAAGTACTGGATCACCTGGACTTCATGGACGCTCTCGCAGCTGTTCCGGAGCTCGGTCCAGCATGCGAGATACTTGCGGCCGGTCTCCGTCGGCCCCTGCACGCACATGGCGAGCTGGCTGGGGCGACCGGGTTGCTTGTATGTCCCCGTGAAGTTGCGGACAAAGACTTCCTCGAAATCGACCCACGCGTTGATGCTGCCCATCGGCAGGCTGTTCAACCATGTGCGGGCCAACCCCTGGAGCATGAGCGGTGCGTAGCGCACGACGAGACGACGATTGGCATCGGTGATGCCAATGGCCGTGGTGTAGTCGGTGAGCCAGTCTTCTGGCTTCACGGTCCCATTGTACTTGGGAGTGTCGCGGGGGAGCACGAACCCCTTGGGGAAGGGCTCCTCCCGGATGCATGGGCCGAAGCACGCCGGCCCGATAGCGATGCTCTCCTCCACCTCTAAGGAGCGAGCGAGCTAATCGAGGTGGTGGCGCGCGTCGGCGTCATCGATGGTGCGCGGGCCGAGTCGACTGGCAGCCAGGCCCCGAGGGACCGGGTCAGTTGGAGCCGGACGCCGGCCATGCTGGCCGGGTCCGCGCTGGGTCTCCGGGGCGGGCTCGTTGCCTGGATCGTCAGTGGCGGTGGCGGCCGAGTTGCATCGGGCCCGGGCTTGGCCGGAGTGCGCCTCGCCGGGCGGCGAGGAAGCCGTGTGCAGAAGTTCACCGGGTCCGCCAAGACGGGCGGAGCCGGATCCCGCCGGCTTGGCGAGCTGGTTGAGGTGATCCTGCTGGGTGTTGGCGGCGTGGAGGAGCTTGCGCATCCGCCCGATGCGTTCTTTGAGATCCTAGCCCGCGAGTTGGTCGAGGCCGACCGCGGCTGCCTCCGCGGCGTGCATGTTCTTCACTGGGGTTACATAGACGGTCCAGACGGCGCCGAAGGCCCGGCCGATCGCTCCTCCCCGGGCGCGAGTATCAGCGACCCGGCTTGGCTCGGCCGCGGCGGGCGTGAACCCGTGGGCGGCGTCGTGCTCCATCTGAGCTGATTCCAGGCAACGCCTGTTGGCAGCCAGCGTCTCGGACAGGTCCAGCATCTGCTGGCGCCTATCCTCGAGCTAGGTTTGGGCTTCAACGATGTTAGTGGCATCAACGTCGGTGCTGATGGGGATGCCGAGGCTCTGCATCACGGCACGCAGCGGGTCGGACGCCTCATTATGTGCTGCAGCGGCCCCGGCTTCTGCGACCCTCCTCGCCTTGCTCGACGAGGAGGTGGCGCCATCGCTGGTGATGAAAACCTCCACATGGGTGTCCATCGCCCCGGCGGCAATGCCGCCGCCGAGGGAGAGGGGAGAGTCGGAGTAGCTGAGCACCTCGCTGGGGTACTCGTCGGCCGCGAACGCATTGGAGATGCGCAACGCGGTGAAGGAGGCGGCGAGTGTGCCGATGACGTCGTCCGCCAAAGCGACGGACTCGTCGGAGTAGGAGAAGGGCCCCGTCTGAAGCATGCTCCCGGCCATCTCCTCGAGCTGCCCCACAGTGGGCGCCAACTGTCGTGGTGGGCGCACGGCAGATGCCAAGGGATGGCTAAAGAGAGGAGGAGGCTCGGGGGCGCTGGTGGGCTCCAGAGGCGAGGTTGGCATGCGCGAGCGCGGGACGCCGGACATACCCAGATTTGGGGCTCTCCGGTGAGATAATTCCCCTAGTCCTGCCGAGTTTAGTTGGATGGTCGATAGTACAATGTCGCTCCTAGAGCTGTATGGAGGAGGAAGGAAGCTGGCCAAGGCTTGGGCTGCTCCTTCTCCTCGGTGTTGCTGTTGGGTGGCTAGTCCTATGCTTGCTTGTGTTTCTCTTACATATGTCTCATAGCATGCCCTCTCCCTGTAGGCGTGGGTTCCTGGGGGGTTTATAGATCAACCCACCCAGGGTTACAATGGTAATATGCCGAGTCGGTGGGTCCGTATTGTCAGTGTCCAGGGTACCGGGATGGGTCCCACTTGTGGGCTTGTGGTTCGCTGGGTTTCCCTACATGCGGGCCCCGCGTGCCTAGGGGGACTGTGCGCCGTCTTGTGGATCATTAGGGCGTGGCCGAGTCGAGTCGTGTACAGTGCTCTTCGTCAGGCTGCCGCTTGCTATCGTCAGTGATGAGGGCGGGAGCACAGCCACGCCAAGCCTGGTCCGCGGGTAGGTAAGGGGCACTATTTCCACGCTCTGGCTTACCATAGGCATGGGTGGGAACATTGTTGTCTTGGTCATCGGTGGTTGAGGTCTCGTCCCATCGTACGGCCTGGATGGGACGGGAGCTGACCCGTGGCTAGATTGTCGTGGATGCCACGGGTGGGTTGGCTTGCTTGGGAAGCCATGGTTGCGCCGGGTTGAGTTGTCTTGCGCCAGTTGTTGTGGCCGGGTCGACGTACCTTGCCAGGTCGGAGAGTTTGGTCGGGTCGCGGGCCTTGCCAGGTCGAGCGACCCGGCCAGGCGCGTGCAGGTTTGCGGGGCGATGCGGGCCCTGCTGTTTTTGAAAAGGATCCGGGTTCCGTTGCCTGCACGGGGTTCATGCCCCCGACAGCTTCCTTAGAACTTTCAATAATCTTTCTTCTTCATGTTCTAAAAGGTTAGCACTAATAATAACATGATATATCTTTTTCTCATCAAGATAAACATATTTCAAAGTGTTTGGAAATTGTTTTAATTCAAACACAGGATCACCTTTAGGTGGAGGAGGACCTCCTAGAGTTTCAATAGGCAAATTGTTTTTAAGAAGAGGTTGTTGTTCGAAAAAGATTCTATCTATTTCATTTCTTTCACGCATTTGCAAATAATTTTCATGGTCTAGCAAATATTGTTCCTAAGGATAAGTAGGTGGCACAACAATATAAGCAAGACCAATAATTTCATCCTTACTAGGCAAATCCTTCTTATGAGGTTGTCTACTAAACTTGGAAAAATTAAATTCATGAGATTCATCACCAAAGCTAACACTGATAGTTTGTTTCTCACAATCTATTTTGCCATTGACGGTGTTCAAGAAAGGTCTGCCAAAGATAATGGGATAAAAGTCATCTTGTGGGGAGCTAAGAACAAGAAAATTAGTAGGGTATTTTATTTTCCCACACAAGACTTCAACATCTCTAAGAATCCCAATTGGTGATATAGTATCTCTATTGGCAAGTTTAATAGTGACATCTATGCCCTCTATTTCAGCAGGTCCTATTTCATTCTTAATTTCTTTATATAAGGAAAAATGAATAGCACTCGCACTAACACCTAGGTCACATAACCCATGATAACAGTGATCTCCTATCTTAACTGAGACAACAGGCATGCCAACAATTGGTCTATGTTTATCCTTTTTATCAGGTTTGGCAATTCTAGAAGCTTCCTCACAGAAGTAAATAACATGCCCATCGATATTATCGACTAAGAGATCTTTAACCATAGCAAGACTAGGTTCAACTCTGATTTGTTCAGATCGTTTGGGTGTTCTAACATAACTTTTGTTAACCACAGTTGAAGCTTTAGCATGTTCCTTCATCCTAAAAGGGAAAGGTGGTTTTTCAATATAACCAGTGGGAACAACTGGATCAACATTGTAAATGATAGTTTCTTCTTTAGCTTTTACCGGTTCTTTAACTTCTTCTTCAATAGGTGGATGATATTTAAACCACTTCTCCTTAGGGAGATCAATGTGAGTAGCAAAACATTCACAAAAGGAAGCTCCTTCTCAGAGTCAAGTCCATATTTAGTGCTAAACTTTTGAAAAGCATCAGTATTCATAAAAGATTTAACACAATCAAACTTAGGTTCAATACCCGACTCTTTACCTTCCTCGAGTTCTCAATCTTCAGAGTTGCGTTTAATTCTTTCTAAAAGATCCCACCGGAATTCAATAGTCTTCTTCATAAAAGAACTAGTACAAGAAGTATCGAGCATGGATTGATCGTTACGAGAAAGCCGAGCATAAAAATTCTGAATAATAATTTCTATTGAGAGCTCATGATTGGGGCATGAATATAACATTGACTTAAGCCTCCCCCAAGCTAGAGAGACACTTTCTCCTTCACAAGGCCAAAAATTATATATATAGTTCCGATCACGACGAACTAGATGCATGGGATAAATTTTTGGATGAAATTCCAATTTCAATCGATTCCAGTTCGAAGATCCAATATCATCGCATAGCCTATACCATGTAGATGCTTTTCCCTTCAAAGATAAAGGGAAAACCTTCTTCTTATCTTCATCTCCGGGCAAACCTGCAAGCTTAAAGAATCCACAAATTTCATCCACATATATCAAGTGCATATCAGGATGTTTGGTTCCATCTCCTACATAAGGATTAGCTAGCAGTTGTTCTAACATACACGACGGAATTTTATACTCAATATTTTAAGTAGGTGAGTAGGTTGAGAGGAAACTAATTGTGGTTCCGATTGAGGTGAAGATACCCCAAAAAAAAACCTCAAAGGATTGTTTTCCATAGTAGCAAGTGACAATAAATTTCAGCATGTAGTAATAACGTTTCCTTACCAATTTCCACTTACCAAGAGCGCTTCACTCCCCGGCAACGACGCCAGAAAATAGCCTTGATGACCCACAAGTATATGGGGTCAATTGTAGCCTTTTTGATAAGTAAGAGTGTCGAACCCAACGATGAGCAGAAGGAAATGACAAGTGGTTTTTAGCAAGGTAATGTCTGCAAGTGCTAAAATTGTAAGTAGCGGAGTAGTTTTGATAGCATGATCATTTGTAACGAGCAAGTAACGATAGTAGTAAAAAAAGTGCAGCAAGGTAGCCCAATCCTTTTTGAGGCAAAGGACATGCCAAAACGGTCTCTTATGATAAGAAAAGTGTTCTTGAGGGTACACGGGAATTTTATCTAGTCACTTTCCTCATGTTGGCTTATTTCATGTTCGCTACTTTGGTAATTTGGTATTTGGGTGGACCGGTGCTTAGGTGCTGTTCTTACTTGAACAAACCTCCTACTTATGATTAACCCTCTCGCAAGCATCCGCAACTACAAGAAAAGTATTAAGAATAAATTATAACCATAGCATAAACTTTTGGATCCAATCGGTCCCTTACTGAATAGCGCATAAACTGGGGTTTAAGCTTCTGTCACTCTCGCAGCCCACCATCTAATAACTACTATACAATGCATTCCCTTAGGCCCAAATATGGTGAAGTGTCATGTAGTCGATGTTCACATGACACCACTAAGAGAATGACAACATACATATCATCAAAATATCGAACACATATCAAGTTCACATGATTACTTGCAACATGATTTCTCCCGTGACCTCAAGAACGAAAGTAACTACTCACAAATGATAATCATGCTCAAGATAAGAGGGGTATCAAATAGCATAATGGATCTGAACATACAATCTTCCACCAAATAAACCATATAGTAATCAACTACAAGATGTAATCAACACTACTAGTCACCCACAAGCACCAATCTATAGTTCCGGTACAAAGATTGAACACAACAGATGAGCTAGGGTTTGAGAGGAGTTGGTGATGTTGAAGATGTTGATAAATATAGCCCTCCCCAAGATGGGAGAGTTGTTGGTGATGATGATGACGATGATTTCCCCCTCCGGGAGGGAAGTTCCCCCGGTGGAATCCCTCTGCCGAAGGCAAAAGTGCTCCTGCCCAAGTTCTGCCTCGAGGCGGTGCCTCTTCGTCTCGAAAGTCCTCCCCTTAATTATTTTAGGTCAAAACGACTTATATAGCTGAAGATGGGCACCGGTGGTGGGCCGAGGAGGGCAGCACCCACGAAGGCCCGCCTGGGCCTCCTGGCGCGCCCAGGTGGGTTGTTCCCACCTGGTGGCCCCCCTCTGGTACTTATTTGCTCCAATAATTCTTAAATATTCCATAAAAAATCCTCGGGAAGTTTCAGCTCATTTGGAGTTGTGCAGAATAGGTAGCTTGACGTAGCTTTTTCAGGTCCAAATTTCCAGCTGCCAGAAATCTCCCCCTTTGTGCATACCTTGCATATTATGAGAGAAAAGGCATTATAATTACTCCAAAAAGCATTTTTATACAATAAAACAACGTAAATAACAGTAGGAAAACATGATTCAAAATGGACGTATCAAGTACGGTTCTTGCTAGAAGCCCGTAGCAGCCACGTTAAACTTGCAACAACAAAGTAGAGGACGTCTAAATTGTTTTTACATGGCATGTTGTGATGTGATATGGTCAAGACATGAGGTGATATACATTGTTGTATGAGATGATCATGTTTTGTAAAAGTTATCGGCAACTGGCAGGAGCCTTATGGCTGTCGCTTTATTGTATGAAATACAAACGCCATGTAATTGCTTTACTTTATCACTAAGTGGTAGCGATAGTCGTAGAAGCAATAGTTGGTGAGACGACCACGATGCTACGATGGAGATGAAGGTGTCAAGCCGGTAATGATGGAGATCATGACGTTGCTTTGGTGATGGAGATCAAAAGCACACGATGATGATGGCCTTATAATGTCACATATTTTGATTGCATGTGATGTTTATATTTATGCATCTTATTTTTCTTAGTACGGCGGCAGCATTATAAGGTGATCCCTTACTAAAATTTCAAGGTATAAGTGTTCTCCCCGAGTATGCACCGTTGCGAAAGTTCTTCATGTTGAGACACCACGTGATGATCGGGTGTGATAGGCTCTACGTTTAAATACAATGGGTGCAAGCCAGCTTTGCACATGCGGAATACTCGGGTTAAACTTGACGAGCCTAGCATATACAGATATGGCCTCGGAACACTGGAGACGGAAAGGTCGAGCGTGAATCATATAGTGGATATGATCAATATAGAGATGTTCACCATTGATGACTACTCCATGTCATGTGATGATCGGACATGGTTTAGTTGATTTGGATCACGTATCATTTAGATGACTTGAGGGATGTCTATCTAAGTGGGAGTTCTTAAGTAATATGATTAATTGAACTTAATTTATCATGAACTTAGTCCTGATAGTTTTTGCATATCTATGTTGTAGATCAATGTCCCGTGCTACCGTTCCCTTGAATTTTAATGTGTTCCTAGAGAAAGCTAAGTTGAAAGATGATGGTAGCAACTACACGGACTGGGTCCATAACTTGAGGATTATCCTCATTGCTGCGCAGAAGAATTATGTCATTGATGCACCCTGGGTGAAAGGCCTGCTACAGGAGCAGAAGCTGACGTTGTGAACATCTGGCAAGCTCGATCTGATGACAACTTGTTAGTTCAGTGTGCCATGCTTTATGACTTAGAATCTGGACTTCAAAGATGTTTTGAACGTCATGGACCATATGAGATGTTCCAGGAGTTGAAGTTAATATTTCAAGCAAATGCCCGAGTTAAGAGATATGAAGTCTCCAACAAGTTCTATAGCTGCAAGATGGAGGAGAACAATTATGTTAGTGAGGACATACTCAGAATGTCTAGGTACCATAATCACTTGACTCAGCTGGGAGTTAATCTTCCAGATGATTGTGTCATTGACATAGTTCTTCAATCACTGCCACCAAGCTACAAAGGCTTCATAATGAACTACAATATGCAAGGGATGGCAAAGACTATTCCCGAGCTCTTCGCAATGCTAAAGGTTGCGGAGGTAGAAATCAAGAAGGAGCATTAAGTGTTGATGGTTAACAAGACCACTTGTTTCAAGAAGAAAGGCAAGGGTAAAAAGAAGGGGAACTTCAAGAAGAATGACAAGCAAGTTGTCACTCCTGAGAAGAAACCCAAAGCTGGACCCAAGCTTGAAACTGAGTGCTTCTACTACAAAGGGTCATATACATGTTATTGATGTGTACCTTAATAATTCTCGTAGTAGTGCCTTGGTATTTGATACTGGTTCGGTTGCTCATATTTGTAACTCAAAATAGGGACTACGGATTAAATGAAGATTGGCTAAGGACGAGGTGATGATGCGCATCGGGAATGGTTCCAAGGTCGATGTGATCGCTGTAGGCTCGGGACCTCTACATCTACCTTCGAGATTAGTTTTAGACCTGAATAATTGTTATTTTTTTGGTGCCAATGTTGAGCATGAACATTATATCTAGATCTTGTTTAGTGCCAGACGGTTATTCATTTAAATCAGAGAATAATGGTTGTTCTATTTATATGAGTAATATCTTTTATGGTCATTTACACTTGAAGAGTGGTCTATTTCTGTTGAATCTTGATCGTGGTGATACACATATCCATAATATTGATGCCAAAAGATGCAAAGTTGATAATGATAGTGCAACTTATTTGTGACACTGTCGTTTGGGTCATATCAATGTAAAGCGCATGAAGAAACTCCATAAAGATGGACTTTTGGAAATCACTTGATTATGAATCATTTGATACTTGCGAACTGTGCCTTATGGGAAAGATGACTAAGATTCCATTCTCCGGAACAATGGAACGAGCTAATGACTTATTGTAAATAATGCATACCGATGTATGCAGTCCAATGAGTATTGAGGCTCGTTGTGAGTATCATTATTTTCTGACCTTCACAGATGATTTAAGCAGATATGGGTATATCTACTAAATGAAACACATGTCTAAAACATTTGAAAAGTTCAAATAATTTCAGAGTGAAGTGGAGAATCATCGTAACAAGAAAATAAAGTTTCTACGATCTGATCATGGAGGAGAATATTTGAGTTGGGAGTTTGGCCTTCATTTAAAACAATATGGAATAGTTTCATAGCTCACGCCACCTGGAACACCACAGTGTAATGGTGTGTCTGAATGTCGTAACCGCACTTTATTAGATATGGTGCGATCTATGATGTCTCTTACCGATTTACCACTTTTGTTTTGGGGTTATGCACTAGAGACAGCTGCATTCACATTAAATAGGGCATCGTTAAAATCCATTGAGACGACACTGTATGAACTGTGGTTTGGCAACAAACCTAAGTTGTCGTTTCTTAAAGTTTGGGGATGCGATGCTTATGTCAAAATGCTTCAGCCTGATAAGCTCAAACTCAAATCGGAGAAGTGCGTCTTCATAGGATACCCTAAGAAACAATTGGGTACACCTTCTACCACAAGTCCGAAGGCAAGATCTTTGTTGCTAAGAACATAACCTTTCTAGAGAAGGAGTTTCTCTCGAAAGAAGTGAGCGGGAGGAAAGTAGAACTTGATGAGGTAATTGTACCTACTCTCAATTTGGAAGGTAGCTCATCCGAGAAATCTGTTCCCGTGATGCCTACACCAACTGGAGAGGAAGCTAATGATAAAGATCATGAAACTTTAGATCAAGTTGCTACAAAACATCGTAGGTCAAATAGAGCACGATCCGCACCAGAGTGGTACGGTAATCCTGTTCTAGAGGTCATGTTGCTTGACCATGACGAACCCAAGAACTATGAAGAAGCTATGATGAGCCCAGATTCCGATAAATGGATTGAGGCCATGAAAGCTGAGATAGGATCCATGTATGTGAAAAAAGTGTGGACTTTGGTGGATCTGCCCGATGATCGGTGACCCATAGAGAATAAATGGATATTCAAGAAGAATACTAACGTTGATGGTAATGTTACTGTCTATAAAGCTCGACTTGTTGCAAAAGGTTTTCGACAGGTTCAAGGAGTTGACTACGATGAGACTTTCTCACCCGTAGCGATGCTTAAGTCTGTCTGAATCATGTTAGCAATTGCCACATTTTATGATTATGAAATATGGCAAATGGATGTCAAAACTGCATTCCTTAATAGATTTCTTAAAGAAGAGTTGTATATGATGCAACCAGAAGGTTTTGTCGATCCTAAAGGTGCTAACAAAGTGTGCAAGCTCCAGCGATCCACTTATGGACTGGTGCAAGAATCTCGGAGTTGGAATATATGCTTTGATGAGGTGGTCAATGCATATGGTTTTATACAGACTTTTGGAGAAGCCTGTATTTACAAGAAAGTGAGTGGGAGCTCTATAGCATTTCTAATATTATATGTGGATTACATATTGTTGATTGGAAATGATGTAGAATTTCTGGATAGCATAAAAGGATACTTGAATAAGAGTTTTTCAATGAAAGACCTCGATGAAGCTACTTATATATTGGGCATCAAGATCTTTAGAGATAGATCAAGACGCTTGATAGGACTTTCACAAAGCACATACCCTGATAAAGTTTTGAAGAAGTTCAAAATGGATCAGTCAAAGAAAGGGTTCTTGCCTGTATTACAAGGTGTGAAGTTGAGTCAGACTCAATGCCCGACCACTACAGAAGATAGAGAGAAAATGGAAGTCATTCCCTATGCCTCAGCCATAGGTTCTATCATGTATGTTGTGTACCAGACCTGATGTGTGCCTTGCTATAAGTTTAGCAGGGAGTTACCAAAGTAATCCAGGAGTGGATCACTGGACAGCGGTCAAGAACATCCTAAAGTACCGGAAAAGGACTAGGGATATGTTTCTCATTTATGGAGGTGACAAAGAGCTTGTTGTAAGTGGTTACGTCGATGCTAGCTTTGACACTGATCCAGATGACTCTAAGTCACAAACTGGATACATATTTTTATTGAATGGTGGAGCTGTCAATTGGTGTAGTTCCAAGTAGAGCGTCGTGGCGGGATCTATGTGTGAAGCGGAGTACATAGCTGCTTTGGAAGCAGCAAATGAAGGAGTTTGGATGAAGGAGTTCATATCCGATCTAGGTGTAATACTAGTGCATCGGGTCCAATGAAAATCTTTTGTGATAATACTGGAGCAATTGCCTTGGCGAAGGAATCCAGATTTCACAAAAAGACCAAACACATCAAGGGATGCTTCAACTCCATCCGAGATTTGGTCAAGGAGGGAGACATAGACATTTGCAAAATACATACTGATCTGAATGTTGCAGACCCGTTGACTAAGCCTCTTCCACGAGCAAAACATGATCAGCACCAAGACTCGATGGGTGTTAGATTCATTACAATGTAATCTAGATGATTGACTCTAGTGCAAGTGGGAGACTAAAGGAAATATGCCCTAGAGGCAATAATAAAGTTGTTATTTTATATTTCCTTATATCATGATAAATGTTTACTATTCATGCTAGAATTGTATTAACCAGAAACTTGATACATGTGTGAATACATAGACAAAACACCGTGTCCCTAGTATGCCTCTACTAGACTAGCTCATTGATCAAAGATGGTTAAGTTTCCTAGCCATGGACATGAGTTGTCATTTTATGAACGGGATCACATCATTAGTGGAATGATGTGATGTACAAGACCCATTCATTAGCTTAGCATAATGATCGTTCAATTATATTGCTACTGCTTTTTTCATGTCAAATACATATTCCTCAGACTATGAGATTATGCAACTCCCGAACACCGGAGGAATACCTTGTGTGCTATCAAACGTCACAATATAACTGGGTGATTATAAAGATGCTCTACAGGTATCTCTAAAGGTGTTTGTTGGGTTCGCATAGATCAAGATTATGATTTGTCACTCTGAGTATCGGAGAGGTATCTTTGGGCCCTCTCGGTAATGCACATCATATGAAGCCTTGCAAGAAATGTAACTAATGAGTTAGTTGCGGGATGATGCATTACGGAACGAGTAAAGAGACTTGCCGGTAATGAGATTGAACTAGGTATAAATATACCGACGATCGAATCTCGGGCAAGTAACATACCGATGACAAAGGGAATAACATATATTGACACTGCGATTCAACCAATAAAGATCTTCGTAGAATATGTGGGAACCAATATGACCATCCAGGTTCCGCTATTGCTTATTGACCAGAGAGGTGTCTTGGTCATGTCTACATAGTTCTCGAACCCGTAGGGTCCGCACGCTTAACGTTCGATGACGATATGTATTATATGAGTTATGTGTTTTGGTGACCGAAGTTTGTTCGGAGTACTGGATAAGATCACGAACGTGACGAGGAGTCTCAAAATGGTTGAGAGGTAAATATTCATATATTGGAAGGTGGTATTCGGACACCAGAATGGTTCCGAAGTGTTTCAGGTATTTTTTGGAGTATCGAGGGGTTACCGGAACCTCCCGGGGGGAAGTAATGGGCCATATGGGCCATAGGGGAGAGGCAAAGCAGCCCACAAGGAGGTGGTGTCCCCCCATTGGGAGTCCTAATTGGACAAGGGGAGGGGGTACGGCCCCCCTTTCCTTCTCCCTTTCCCTCTCCTTTCCCCTTTCCCCCTCCGCTAGAAGGAAGGAGGGGCGCGAATAGGACTGGGAGTCCAAGTGGGATTCCTCCCCACTTGGCGCACCCTACGCCGGCCTCCTCCTCTCTCCCTCCTTTATATACGAGGGGGGGCGGCAGGAGGACACAACAATTGCTCTTAGCCATCTGCGGCACCCCCCTCCACTGTTTACGCCTCCGGTCATATTCTCGCGGTGCTTAGGCAAAGAACTGCGCGGATCACATCACCATCACCGTCACCACGCCGTCATGCTGACGGAACTCATCTACTCCTTCGACCCTCTGCTGGATCAAGAGCTCGAGGGACGTCATCGTGCTGAACATGTGCAGAACTCAGAGGTGCCGTACATTCGGTACTCGATCGGTCGGAACGAGAAGACATTCGACTACATCAACCGTGTTGAGAAAATGCTTCCGCTTTCCATCTGCAAGGGTACGTGGACACACTCTCCCCCTCTCATTGCTATGCATCTCCTAGATAGATCTTGCGTGAGCGTAGGAAATTCTTTTAAATTGCATGCTACGTTTCCCTACAAGGGGAACCGCTAGAACACACAAAATTGATTCCTAGCCGCGTGCGGCGCCCCCCTCCAGAGTTTATGCCTCCGGTCATATTCATGTAGTGCTTAGGCGAAGACCTGCGTGTATAACTTCACCATCACCGTCAACACGCCATCGTGCTGACACAACTCTCCCTCGACACTTTGTTGGATCAAGAGTTTGAGGGACATCGTCGAGTTGAACACGTGTAGAACTCGGAGGTGTCGTATGTTCGGTGCTTGATCGGTCGGAACGAGAAGAAGTTCGACTACATCAACTACGTTAACAAATGCTTCCACTTTCGGTCTACGAGGGTACGTGGATACACTCTCCCCCTCTTGTTGCTATGCATCTCCAAGATAGATGTTGCGTGAGCATAGGAATTTTTTTTGAATTTGCATGATACGTTTCCCATCAGTGGCATCCAAGCCAGGTCTATGCATAGATGATATGCACGAATAGAACACAAAGAGTTGTGGACGGTGATTTTCATACTGCTTACCACCAGTGTCTTATTTTGATTCAGCGGTATTGTTGGATGAAGCGGCCCAGACCAACCTTACATGACCACGTTCATGAGACCGGTTCCACTGACATACATGCAACTAGTTTTGCATAAAGGTGGCTGGCGAGTGTCTGTTTATCCTACTTTAGTTGAATCAAACTTACTATGGTCGGTCCTTGTTGAAGGTTAAACAACAAACTTGATAAATCACCGTTGTGGTTTTGTGCCGTAGGTAAGAACGTTTCTTGCTAGAAGCCTGTAGCAGCCACGTAAGACTTGCAACAACAAAGTAGAGGACGTCTAACTTGTTCTTGCAGGGCATGTTGTGATGTGATATGGTCAAGACATGACGTGATATATGTTATTGTATGAGATGATCATGTTTTAAAGTTATCGGCAACTGACGGGAGCCTTATGGTTGTCGCTTTATTGTATGAAATGCAAACGCCATGTAATTTCTTTACTTTATCACTAAGCGGTAACGATAGTTGTAGAAGCAACTGTTGGCAAGAAGACCACGACGCTACGATGGAGATCAAAGTGTCAAGACGGTGACGATCATGACGTTGCTTTGGAGATGGAGATCAAAAGCACAAGATGATGATGGCCATATCATGTCACATATTTTGATTGGATGTGATGTTTATCTTTTTGCATCTTATTTTGCTTAGTACAACAGTAGCATTATAAGATGATCCCTTAACTAAATTTCAAGGTATAAGTGTTCTCCCCGAGTATGCACCGTTGTGAAAGTTCTTCGTGCCGAGACACCACGTGATGATTGGGTGTGATAGGCTCTACGTTCACATATAATCGGTGCAAGCCAGTTTTGGGCACATGGAATACTCGGGTTAAACTTGACATTGCCTCGGAAGACTGGAGACCGAAAGGTTGAATGTGAATCATATAGTAGATATTATCAACATAGAGATGTTCACCATTGATGACTACTCCATCTCATGTGATTACCAGACATGGTTTAGTTGATTTGGATCATGTATCATTTAGATGACTTGAGGGACGTCTATCTAAGTGGTAGTTCTTAAGTAACATGATTAATTGAACTTACTTTATCATGAACTTAGTCCTGATAGTTTTTGCAAATTATGTTGTAGATCAATAGCTCGCGTTGTAGCTCCCCTTTGTTTTTTGATATCTTCCTAGAGAAAACTAAGTTGAAATATGGTAGTAGCAATGATGCGGACTGGGTCCGTAATCTGAGGATTATCCTCATTGCTGCATAGAAGAATTATGTCCTTGATGCACCTCTAGGTGACAGACCTATTGCAGGAGAAGATGCAGACGTTATTAATGTTTAGCAAGCTCGATATGATGACTACTTGATAGTTTAATGCACCATGCTTTACAGCTTAGAACCGGGACTTCAAAGACGTTTTGAACGCCACGGAGCATACGAGATATTCCAAGAGCTGAAATTAGTATTTTAGACTCATGCCCGTGTCAAGAGGTATGAGACCTCTGACAAGTACTTTCCTACAAGATGGAGGAGAATAGCTTAGCTAGTGAGCATGTGCTCAGAATGTCTGGGCACTACAATCGCTTGAATCAAGTGGGAGTTAATCTTCCAGATAAGATAGTGATTGAGAGAGTTCTTTAGTCACTATCACCAAGTTACTGGAACTTTGTGATGAACTATAATATGCAAGGGATGATGAAAACAATTCCCGAGCTCTTCGTGAGTCTGAAATTGATGAAGGTAGAAATCAAGAAAAAGCATCAAGTGTCGATGATTAAATGAGACCACTAGTTTCAAGAATAGAGCAAAGGGAAAGAAAGGGAACTTCAAGAAGAATGGCAAGCAAGTTGTCACTCCCGTGAAGAAGCCCAAAGCTGAACCTCGGCCTAAAACTGAGTGCTTCTACTGCAAAGGAAATGGTCACTGGAAGCGGAATTACCCCAAATACTTGGAGGATAAGAAGGATGGAAAAAGTGAACAAAGGTATATTTTATATACATGTTGTTGATGTGTACCTTACTAGTGCTCGTAGTAGCCCCTGGGTATTTGATACCGTTTGGTTGCTAAGATTAGTAACTCGAAATAGGAGTTGCAAAATAAATGGAGACTAGTTGAGGGGAAGTGACCATGAGTGTTGGAAGTGGTTCCAAGATTGATATGATCATCATCGCACACTCCCTATACTTTCGGGATTAGTGTTGAACCTAAATAAATGTTATTTGGTGTTTGCATTGAGCATGAACAAGATAGGATCATGTTTATTGCAATACCGTTATTCATTTAAGACAAAGAATAATTGTTATTCTGTTTAGATGAATAAAACCTTCTATGGTCAGACACCCAATGTTAATGGTTTATTGAATCTCGATCGTAGTGATACACATATTCATAATATTGATGCCAAAAGATGAAAAGTTGATAATGATAGTGCAACATACTTGTGGCGCTGTTTAGGTCATATTGGTGTATAGCGCATGAAGAAACTCCATGTTGATGGGATTTTGGAATCACTTGATTATGAATCATTTGATACATGCAAACCATGCCTCATGGGCAAGATGACTAAAACTCCATTCTCCGGAACAACGCAGCGAGCCAATGACTTATTGGAAATAGTACATACTGACGTATACGGTCCGATGACTGTTGAGGCTCGCGGCGGGTATCGTTATTTTCTAACCTTCGCAGATGATTTGAGCAGATATGGGTATATCTACTTAATGAAACACAAGTCTGAAACATTTGAAAAGTTCAAAGAATTTCAGAGTGAAGTGGAGAATCATTGTAACAAGAAAATAAAGTTTCTATGATCTGAGCATGGAGGTGAATATTCAAGTTACGAGTTTGGACTTCATTTAAAACAATGTGGAATAGTTTCATGACTCACGCCACCTGGAACACCATAGTGTAATGGTGTGTCCGAACATCGTAACCATACTTTATTAGATATGGTGCGATCTAGGATGTCTCTTACCGATTTACCACTATCATTTTGGGATTATGCATTAGAGACAGCTGCATTCACGTTAAATACAGCACCGTCAAAATCCATTGAGACGACACCGTATGAAGTGTGGTTTGGCAATAAACCTAAGTTGTCGTTTCTTAAGGTTTGGGGATGCGATGCTTATGTCAAAAGGCTTCAGCCTGATAAGCTCGAACCCAAATTGGAGAAGTTCATCTTCATAGGATGCCCTAAGGAAACAATTGGATACACCTTCTACCACAGATCCGAAGGCAAGATCTTTGTTGCCAAGATTGGAACCTTTCTAGGGAAGGAGTTTCTCTCGAAAGAAGTGAGTGGGAGGAGAGTAGAACTTGATGAGGTAATTGTACCTTCTCTTAATTTTTAAAGTAGCTCATCCAAGAAATCCGTTCCCGTGATGACTACACCAACTAGAGAGGAAGCTAATGATGATGATCATGAACCTTCAGATCAAGTTACTACTGAACCTCATAATGTCAAACAGAGCATGATCCGCACCAGAGTGGTACGGCAATCATGTTATGGAAGTCATGTTACTTGACCATGACGAACCTACAAACTATGAAGAAGCTATGATGAGACCAGATTCCGATAAATGGCTTGAGGCCATGAAATCTCAGATAGAATCCATGTAAGAGAACAAAGTGTGGACTTTGGTGGATTTGCCCGATGATCGGCAACCCATAGAGAATAAATGGATCTTCAAAAAGAAGACATACGTTGATGGTAATGTTATTGTCTACCAAGCGCGACCTATCGTGAAAGGTTTTTCGACAAGTTCAAGGGGTTGACTATGATGAAACTTTTTCAACCATAGCGATGCTTAAGTCCGTCTGAATCATGTTAACAATTGCCACATTTTATGAAATCTGGCAAATGGATGTCAAAACTGCATTCCTTAAGTGGATATTTCTTAAAGAAGAGTTGTATATGATGCAACCAGAAGGTTTTGTCAACCCTAAAGGTGCTAACAAAGTGTGCAAGCTCCAACAATCCATCTATGGACTGGTGCAAGCATCTCGGAGTTGGAATATATGCTTTGATGAGGTGATCAAAGCATATGGTTTTTATACAGACTTTCGGTGAAGCCTGTATTTACAAGAAAGTGAGTGGGAGCTCTGTAGCATTTCTGATATTATATGTGGTTGACATATTATTGATTGGAAATAATATAGAATTTTTGGATAGCATAAAAGGATACTTGAATAAGTATTTTTTAAATAAAAGACCTCGGTAAAGCTACTTATGTATTGGGCATAAAGATCTATGGAGATAGATCGAGACGCTTAATAGGACTTTCACAAAGCACACACCTTGACAAGATTTTGGAGGAGTTCAAAATGGACCGGTCAAAGAAGGAGTTCTAGCCTGTATTGTAAGGTATGAAGCTGAGTAAGACTCAAAGCCCGACCATGGTAGAAGATAGAAAGAGACTGAAAGTCATTCTCTATTCCTCAGCCATAAGTTCTATAATGAATGACATGCCGTGTACCAGACCTATTATGTGCCTTGCCACGAGTTTGGCAAGGGGGTACAATAGTGATCCAGGAGTAGATCACTGGACAGTGGTACAAATTAACCTTAGTTACCTAAGAGGACTAAGGAAATTTTTATCGGTTATGGAGGTGATAAAGAGTTTGTTGTAAAGGGTTCTGACAATGCAAGCTTTAACACCGATCCAGATGACTCTGAGTCTCAGACTGGATACATATTTAAAGTAGGAGCAATTAGCTAAAGTAGCACCATGCAGAGCATTGTAGACATAGAGATTTGCAAAATACATACAGA
This sequence comes from Triticum aestivum, assembly GCF_018294505.1. NCBI lineage: Eukaryota > Viridiplantae > Streptophyta > Magnoliopsida > Poales > Poaceae > Triticum > Triticum aestivum. The sequence goes on along the minus strand of NC_057798.1, from coordinate 646,901,945 downwards.
TCTGAATGTGATAGACCCGTTGACTAAACTTCTCTCACAAGCAAAACATGATCACACCTTAGTACTCTTTTGGTGTTAATCACACGGCGATGTGAACTAGATTATTTACTCTAGTAAACCTTTTGGGTGTTGGTCACATGGCGATGTGAACTATGGGTGTTAATGATATAACTATGTGAACTATTGGTGTTAAATCACATGGCGATGTGAACTAGATTAGTGACTCTAGTGCAAGTGGGAGACTGAAGGAAATATGCCCTAGAGGCAATAATAAAGTTGTTATTTTATATTTCCTTATATCATGATAAATTTCTATTATTCATGCTAGAATTTTATTGACCGGAAACTTGATACATGTGTGGATACATAGACAAAACACCGTGTCCCTAGTATGCCTCTACTAGACTAGCTCGTTAATCAAAGATGGTTAAGTTTCCTAGCCATAGACATGTGTTGTCATTTGATGAACGGGATCACATCATTAGGAGAATGATGTGATGACCCATCCGTTAGCTTAGCATAATGACCGTTCAGTTTTATTGCTACTACTTTCTTCATTCAAATACATATTCCTCCGATTATGAGATTAGGCAACTCCTGGATACCGGAGGAATGCCTTGTGTGCTATCAAACATCACAACATAACTAGGTGATTATAAAGATGCTCTACAGGTATCTCCAAAGGTGTTTGTTGGGTTGGCATAGATCGAGATTAGGATTTGTCACTCCGAGTATCGGAGATGTATCTCTGGGCCCTCTCGGTAATGCACATCATAAGAAGCGTTGCAAGCAATGTGACTAATGAGTTAGTTGCGGGATGATGCATTATAGAACGAGTAAAGAGACTTGCCGGTAACGAGATTGAACTAGGTATGAAGATACTAACGATCGAATCTCGGGCAAGTAACATACCGATGACAAAGGGAATAACGTATGTTGTCATAACGGTTCGACCGATAAAGATCTTCGTAGAATATGTGGGAGCCAACATGAGCATCCAGGTTCCGCTATTGGTTATTGACTGGAGAGGTGTCTCGGTCATGTCTGCATAGTTCTCGAACCCGTAGGGTCCGCACGCTTAACGTTCGATGACGATTTGTATTATATGAGTTATGTGATTTGGTGACCGAATGTTGTTCGGAGTCCCGGATGAGATCACATACATGACGAGAAGTCTCAAAATGGACGAGAGGTAAAGATTCATATATAGGACGATAGTATTCGGACACCAGAAGTGTTCCGGGGGTACTGGGTGCATATCGGGTCACTGGAAGGGGTTCCGGGCAACCCCCGACAAACTACATGGGCCTAATGGGCCAAGAGGGGTACAGACCGGCCCCTAAGGGGCTAGTGCACCCATGTAGGCCGAATTAGGGGGAAAGGAAAGGGGGGAAGATAGAAGGAAGGGGAGGGATTTGGCCTCCCCCTTCCTTCCCTCCCCCTCTTCGTTCCTTCGCCCTCCGACACTTATGGAAGGGGGGAGGCCGACTTGTGGGAGGCGCCCAAGTAGGATTACTCCTACTTGGGGGGCCCTTGCTGCCCTCTCCCTCTCCCACCTATATATATGTGGGGGGGGGGCTAGAACACACAATATTGATTCCTAGACGCGTGCGGCGCCCTCCATAGTTTACGCCTCCGGTCATATTCACGTAGTGCTTAGGCGAAGCCCTGCGTGGATAACTTCACCATCACTGTCACCACGCCATCGTGCTAACGCAACTCTCCCTTGACACTTTGCTGGATCAAGAGTTTGAGGGATTTCATTGAGTCGAACGTGTGTAGAACTCGGAGGTGCCGTACATTCGGTGATTGATCGGTCGGAACGAGAAGAAGTTGACTACATCAACCGCGTTAACAAACGCTTCCACTTTCGGTCTACGAGGATACATGGACACACTCTCCCCCTCTTGTTGCTATGCATCTACTAAATAGATCTTGCATGAGCATAGGAATTTCTTTGAAATTGCATGCTACGTTTCCCATCACAACTGACATATAAAAACATATCAATCCCATGCACCCTCCCACTACCTAGAAAAAAGAAGTGCCACTGTGATATTGTATCACCAATATACTATATGTGATCACCAACGCAAAATTTCTCCACATAAATATAGGTTGGTTAGCGGATAACACATAATCACACCACGAAAGCCCACCAATCAAAACATCATAAATAAAAATGAAACACACTCTATCATCTCTCCCACCCGCCAAACTAAATATCCCACCAGTTCCAAAATATACTCCCTCCGTTCCTAAATATAAGTCTTTTTAGAGATTACAATAAAGGGCTACATACGAACCAAAATGACTGAATCTAAATATAAAATATGTCTATATACATCCGTATGTAGGTTGTATTGAAATCTCTAAAAAGACTTATATTTAGAAACAGAGGAAGTAAGAGGTATTAGTTATTTAAAAAGTCAATTTTCTTTAACTTTGACTATATTCAGAGCAAAGGTATCGACATCCACAATATTAAACAAAAAGGTATAGAAATTCATTTCATGAGACAGAGTTTGCAACGAAGCGAGACAGAGACAGCGTATGGGACGGATCCCCATGGCATATTAGCAAGAATGTGGTGCTGCTGTCAGAATTTGATGAGTGCATGTGCCCGTCGGAACTCAAATTCGACAAACTGAAAGTTTGGGTTCGTGTTGTCAATCTTCCTTTCAATCTGCAGGATGATTCATGGTGCAAAGCAATTGCGAAGCAGATATACAAGGAGGCTAGCTCGATCCACTTTGATCATGGGGGAGGCTACCTGCGAGCTCGTGTTACACTTGAGGTAGCCAAACCACTAAGAAGGTGGATTTTGATCAACTCTGCAAGGAAGGGCAGTGCAGATCCATACGACATTCAATATGAAAACATACCCCACTTTTGCTTTTTGTGTGGACAATTGGGTCACTCTGATTTGGTCTGTCCGACATCGGGAATGAGAGATGAAAATGGTGACTTGCCCTTTGGCTAAGGTCTGTGGCCGTCGGATGAGAAGAAGAAAGCTACATCTTCCGAGGGTTCCTCAAGAACTCAGCCAGCAAAATCCAGCAGGAATGAGACCAAAAACTCCAGTAATGTAGCAGAAATAGATGTTGAGGTGAACTCCCCTATCAAGCGCAACACTGCTCCAAAGAGCAAGGGGGCGCCCACCCAAGTTAACCGCAGATTTGAGCTTCCCCTCGTCACAAACCATGCTGCAAATGATGACGTTGGGATGGAGCACACGACTGCAGGTATCGCAAAGGAGGGAGAGGGTTCTGAGGACGAGGGCACAGTTCGGGAACCAAAAAAGAAGAAACCAACGCCCACCAACTCGGGTACTTCGGCGGAGGCTGCTATGCAGCCCTGCCTAGCCCAATGATCTGCCTAAGCTAGAACTGTCGGGGGCTTGGGAACCCCAAGGCAATTCGCGAGCTTTGCAATGTCGTGAAGCAAGAAGGGCCCGCTCTAGTCTTTGTCATGGAAACGAAGATTAGAGGGAAACGTGTAGAGAGATTGCAACAGACCTTAGGGTTTGCGCGTTTCTTTGCTGTCAACAGCGATGGATTAAGCAGAGGTATTGGTCTCTTCTGGTCCAAAGACGTGGTAGTAGAGCTCAAGAATTATAGCTCGGCCCATATTGACGTAGTGGTGCACGATGCTGCGGACACTTCGGTGAACTGGAGATTCACCGGCTTCTACGGAGCGCCAAGAGCAGAAAATAGGCATCATAGCTGGCACTTTTTCCGTACCCTACAAACACTACCGCACTCCGCGTGATTATGTATGGGTGACTTTAATGAGACCCTATATGGGGAGGAGCACTTCAGTCGGACGGCTCGACTAGAATGGCAGATGAGAGCTTTTCGCGAGATCACCGATGAGTGTGCATTCCAGGATCTAGGTTGGACAGGAGTGCCTTACACATGGGACAACCGACAATCCGACGGTGCAAATGTTAAAGCCCGGCTAGACCGAGCCTTTGCAAATGACGAATTTAGATAGATTTTTGAGTATGTTAAAGTGTGTCACATCTGTTCGGTGGAGTTAGATCACTATTTTGTTTTAACTGATATTCGACACCAATCTTCTAGAAATAAATCACATACGTCGAAACCTTTTCGTTATGAGAACATCTGGCAGTCTCATAGTATGAAAAACTTGTGACTGAAACTTGGCAAGCTCAAGCCATCAGCCAGGTTTATGTGGTATTATGAACTCCCTTGACGCACTACAACGTAGTTTGGTGCCATGGAGGGTTCAAGAATTTGGCTGCCTCACATGGACGGTCCGACAACTACAAAAGCGCCTTGACAAACTGCATAGTCAGTCTGTTGGCCGGGGCCCTTCAGAGGAAGAGAAAGCTACCATGCTCAAGCTTCGTGAAGCACTAAAACTGGAGGAGATCTGGCTGAAGAAGCGCTCTCGAGTACCGTGGCTGTGAGAGGGGGGTCGCAACACTACTTATTTCCAAGCGCATGCAAAGCAACATCAGCGCATCAACAAGATTGCCAACCTGCAGCGAGCGGATGGCTCTATTTGTGCCTCGGGAGCTGAAGCCAAGGAAGAAATCCTTGTGTTCTACAAAGCTCTATACACATCTCAAGGCTATAGTAACAGCGAGGAACTATTATCGCATGTACCAAATCGAGTTACTCTGGCTATGAATGACATGCTCTACCACCCATTTGAAGCTCAAGAGGTACATGATGCATTATTTCAAATGGCACCGTCCATGGCGCCGGGGGTGGACGGATTCACAGCAGGGTTTTATCAACGTCACTGGGAATTATTGAAGCATGATATAATTCCAGCAGTGCTTGATTTTCTCAATGGTGGTGAGCTACCTGCGGGTCTAAATGACACTTCAATCACATTAGTCCCCAAGGTATGCCATCCACAGAACATCTCCCTATATCGACCCATTGCATTGTGCCCAGTGCTTTATAAGTTCGTTGTTAAAGTGACCACCAACCGGTTACGGCCTTGCATGGATGAGATCATCAGTGAGGAGCAAAGTGCTTTCGTCCCTGGTCGACGAATCACCGACAATGTCCTTGTGGCTTTTGAAAGTGTTCATACGATGAAGAGGTAGAAGAAAGGGAATAATTTCTCATGTGCAATAAAGTTGGACATGATGAAGGCATACGATCGAGTGGAATGGCACTTCCTTGAAGCTATGATGCTGAGGCTCGGGTTTACGGGCAACACGGTCAGATTAATCATGAAGTGCGTCACTTCAGTTCGTTTCTCTGTTCGCGTCAATGGAGAACTGTTGCCTCTTTTCACACCATCTCGAGGCCTTCGGCAAGGTTGCCCCATATCTCCATATCTATTCTTGCTCTGTGCCGAAGGATTCTCCTTTTTGCTGAAAAATTATGGCAACTACGTGGATCAGGGCATACGTGTAAATTTCTGTGGCCCATGGGCGAGTCACCTCTTATTTGCTGATGATAGCTTGATATTCATCAAGGCGAGCACGGGAAGTGCAAATCGACTAAATGATATTCTAAGAATATACGGGGAGGCCTCCGGTCAGTGCGTGAACAGAGCTAAAAGTGCTATCTACTTCAGTCCAAACACGCCAGCGGCGCTCAAAGGATCCCTCAAACAGTTGTTCAATGTCCACTCAGAAGCTTTGTCAGAGCGGTATCTTCGATTGCCCACCGCTGTTGGGAGAATCACAAGTGGTACCTTCGAACACATCGGAGATCAAGCAAGGGGGAAAATGCAGGTTTGGTCTGAACGGTTCTTCGCTTTGTGCAGGAAGGGAAATGTTGATCAAATACATTGTTCAGGCTATACCAACATTCAGTATGTCCTATTTTCTGCTTACCAATTTTTTTGCAAAAACTTGACCTCAAACATGGCAAAGTTCTGGTGGGGGAGTTCGGTTGATAGGCGTTCTTTGCACTGGATCGCCTGGGACAAACTTGCTACACCTAAGATTAAAGGAGGGATGGGCTTTCGTGATCTCCGACAATTCAATCTAGCGCTCCTCGGGAAGCATGGCTGGAGGTTCATGACAAAGCCAGATGCTCTTTGTACAGGAGTCATGAAAGGAAGATACTTTCCTAACTGTGATTTTATGCAGGCAACAACACCCAAATCATCATCTGCCACATGGAGGGCCATAGTTGCTGGCCAGGAAGCTCTCAATAATGGCCTGCTAAAACGCATCGGTGACGGTGCATCTACCTCTGTTTGGGAGGACCGATGGATCCCGTTGTTGGAAATAAGCCCTAGAGGCAATAATAAAATGATTATTATTATATTTCCTTGTTCATGGTAATTGTCTATTGTTCATGCTATAATTGTATTAACCGGAAACCGTGATACATGTGTGAATACATAGACCACAACATGTCCCTAGTAAGACTCTAGTTGACTAGCTCATTGATCAACATATGGTCATGGTTTCCTGACTATGGACATTGGATGTCATTGATAATGGGATCACATCATTAGGAGAATGATGTGATGGACAAGACCCAATCCTAAGCATAGCACAAGATCGTGTAGTTCGTTTGCTAAAGCTTTTCTAATATCAAGTATCATTTCCTTAGACCACAAGATCGTGAAACTCCCAGATACCGTAGGAGTGCTTTGGGTGTACCAAATGTCACAACGTAACTGGGTGACTATAAAGGTGCTCTACAGGTATCTCCAAAAGTATCTGTTGGGTTGGCATGAATCGAGACTGGGATTTGTCACTCCGTATGATGGAGAGGTATCTCTGGGCCCACTCGGTAATGCATCATCACAATGAGCTCAATGTGACTAAGTGGTTAGTCACAGGATCATGCATTATGGAACGAGTAAAGTGACTTGCAGGTAACGAGGTTGAACTAGGTATTGGGATACCGACGATCGAATCTTGGGCAAGTAATGTACCGATTAACAAACAGAATTGTATATGGGATTACTTAATCCTCGACATCGTGGTTCATCCGATGAGATCATCATGGAACATGTGGGAGCCAACATGTGTATCCAGATCCCACTTTTGGTTATTGGCCGGAGAGCTGTCTCGGTCATGTCTGCGTGATTCCCGAACCCGTAGGGTCTACACACTTAAGGTTCGATGGCGCTAGGATTATAAGGAAGATTTTTATGTGATTACCGAATGTTGTTCGGAGTCCCGGATGAGATCCCGGACGTCACGAGGAGTTTCAGAATGGTCCAGAGGTGAAGATTTATATATGGGAAGTCATCATACAGTCGCCGGAAATGTTCGGAGGTATACCGGTATTGCACCGGGACCACTGGAGGGGTTTCGGGGGTCCACCGGGAGGGGCCACCTGTCCCGGAGGGCCTCATGGGCTGTAGGTGGAAGGGAACCAGCCCCTAAGAGGGTTGGGCGCCACCCCCCTAGGGCCCATGCGCCCAGGGTTGGGGGGGGGACCCTAAGGGGGGCGCCCCCTTGCTTGGGGGGCAAGCCCCCTCCTCCTTGCCCCCCCTCTAGATCCCATCTAGAGGGGCCAACCCCCTTCCCCCTTCTCCCTATAAATAGATGGGTGAGGGGAGGGCTGCAGCACCACATCCAGGGCGCAACCCCTCCCCTCCCCAACACCTCTCCTCCTCCGCGTGAGCTTGGCGAAGCCCTGTCGGAGAACTGCCACTCCACCACTACCATGCCGTCGTGCTGCTGTTGGAGCCATCTTCCTCAATCTCTCCCTCCTCCTTGCTGGATCAAGGCATGGGAGACGTCACCGGGCTGCACGTGTGTTGAACGCGAAGGTGCTGTTGTTCGGCGCTAAGATCGGAATACACCGCGATTTCAATCGCTTCGAGTACGACTCCTTCATCCGCGTTCTTGCAACGCTTCCGTCTCGCAATCTTCAAGGGTATGAAGATGCCCTCCCCTCTCTCTCGTTTCTAGTTACTCCATAGATTGATCTTGGTGATGCGTAGAAATTTTTTAATTTCTGCAACGATCCCCAACAGTGGCATCATGAGCTAGGTCTATGTGTAGTTTCTATGCACGAGTAGAACACAAGTTTGTTGTGGGTGTCAATTTCGTCAATTTACTTGCCACTACTAGTCTTATCTTGTTTCAGCGGCATCGTGGGATGAAGCGGCCCGGACCGACCTTACACGTACTCTTACGTGAGAGAGGTTCCACCGACTGACATGCACTAGTTGCATAAGGTGGCTAGCGGGTGTCTGTCTCTCCCACTTTAGTCGGATCGGATTCGATGAAAAGGGTCCTTCTAAAGGGTAAATAGCATTTGGCATATCACGTTGTGGTTTTTTGCGTATGTAAGAAACGTTCTTGCTACAAACCTATAGCAGCCACATAAAAAAACTTGCAACAACAATTAGAGGACGTCTAACTTGTTTTTGCAGCATATGCCGTGTGATGTGATATGGCCATAAAGGATGTGATGAATGAAATATATGTGATGTATGAGATTGATCATGTTCTTGTAATAGGAATCACGACTTGCATGTTGATGAGTATGAAAACCGGCAGGAGCCATAGGAGTTGTTTTTATTTATTATATGACCTGCATGTCATTGAATAACACCATGTAATCACTTTACTTCATTGCTAAACCGTTAGCCATAGTAGTAGAAGTAATAGTTGGCGAGACAACTTCATGGAGACACGATGATGGAGATCATGATGATGGAGATCATGGTGTCATGCCGGTGACGATGATGATCATGACGCCCCGAAGATGGAGATCAAAAGGAGCAAAATGATATTGGCCATATCATGTCACTATTTGATTGCATGTGATATTTATCATGTTTTTGCATCTTATTTGCTTAGAACGACGGTAGCATAAATAAGATGATCCCTCATAATAGTTTCAAGAAAGTGTTCCCCCTAACTGCGCACCATTGCAAAAGTTCGTTGTTTCGAAGCACCACGTGATGATTGGGTGTGATAGATTCTAACGTTCACATACAACGGGTGTAAGCCAGATTTACACATGCAAAACACTTAGGTTTACTTGACGAGCCTAGCATGTACAGACATGGCCTCGGAACACAAGAGACCGAAAGGTCAAACATGAGTCGTATAGAAGATACGATCAACATGAAGATGTTCACCGATGATGACTAGTCTGTCTCACATGATGATCGGACACGGCCTAGTTGACTCGGATCATGTATCACTTAGATGACTAGAGGGATGTCTATCTGAGTGGGAGTTCATTAAATAATTTGATTAGATGAACTTAATTATCATGAGCTTAGTCCGAAACTTTTGCAATATGTCTTGTAGTTCAAATGGCCCACACTAATGTTGCCCTCAACTTCAACGCGTTCCTAGAGAAAACCAAGCTGAAAGACGATGGTAGCAACTATACGGACTGGGTACGGAACTTGAGGATCATCCTCATAGCTTCCAAAAGAGCATATGCCCTAGATGCACCGCTAGGTGAAGCACCCGTTTTCCCAGGAACTCAAGACATTATGAACGCCTGGCAGTTGCGTAGTGATAATTACTCCCTGGTTCAGTGCGGCATGCTTTATAGCTTAGAACCGGGGATCCAAAAGCATTTTGAGCAGCACGGAGCATATGAGATGTTCCAAGAGCTGAAAATGGTTTTCCAAGCTCATGCCCGGGTCGAGATATATGAAGTCTCCGACAAGTTCTACAGTTGTAAGATGGAGGAGAATAGTTCTGTCAACGAGCACATACTCAAAATGTCTGGGTTGCACAACCGCTTGTCTCAGCTGGGAGTTAACCTCCCGGATGACGCGGTCATTGACAGAATCCTTTAGTCGCTCCCACCTAGCTACAAGAGCTTTGTTATGAACTACAATATGCAGGGGATGGTGAAAACCATGCCTGAGGTATTTTCAATGCTGAAATCAGCGGAGGTGGAGATCAAAAAGGAACATCAAGTGTTGATGGTCAATAAAACCACTAGTTTCAAGAAAGGCAAGGGTAAGAAGAACTTCAAGAAGGACGGCAAGGGAGTTGCCACGCCCGGTAAGCCAGTTAACAGGAAGAAGCCAAAGCACGGACCCACACCTGAGACTGAGTGCTTTTATTGCAAGGGAAACGGTCACTGGAAGCGGAACTGCCCCAAGTACTTAGCGGACAAGAAGGCGGCAACACCAAAGGTATATGTGATATACATGTTATTGATGTGTACCTCACCAGTACTCGTAGTAGCTCCTGGGTATTTGATACCGGTGCGGTTGCTCATATTTGTAACTCAAAATAGGAGCTGCGGAATAAGCGGAGACTGGCGAAGTACGAGGTGACGATGCGCGTTGGGAATGGTTCCAAGGTCGATGTGATCACCGTCGGCATGCTACTGTCACATCCCTAGTCTGGTATGACCTAGACTAGCTAGTCATTTGTGCATCATGTTTAAAATTCCATTTAATTTTGAAATGAGGATTGGTGGAACCCTCAGAATCATTTTTTGAAATAACCCCAAATAAAAATTGCTCCAAAAAGGTCCAAGAAAATGTTCATGTTGCCCTCTGAAAATATTGGATAGAGATAAAAATCAAACCAATATTTTTAGGAGCTCATAAGTATTTATTTTGGCCATTTGGAATTAATGCATAAATATTTGCATTGGAAATATATTAGTTATATATATTAATATATGTCCAAAAATTATGCCACCTGTTGGGAGCTCTGGAATAATGCCACTAGTACCTACAAAAATGGGCATAAGGAAATAAATTGATTTAGTATTATTACTAAATCAAAACATATGTCAGAATATTAGAAAAGAAAACAGTAATAAAAAAGGATACTTACCTGGGCCTCCTCCCTGTGCAGCCCAGCAGCAGGCAGCGCCGGCCCAGCCCACTGGCCCCTCCTCTGTCGTCTTCGTCCTCGACAGGGGGATGGGCGCGTGCCCGACGCGCGCGCGCTCCGCCGCGCCACCTCCTCCCTCTCTGCCTCCCTGGCGCCCTCCTCGTCACCCTGGAACGCCCCGGACGTCGCCACGCCCCCCCCCCTTACCCTCTCACTCTCTCTCGTTCCTTCCCCCCTCCTCTGCTCTCTCTCTCGCGCGCAGCCCGAGCGGAGCTCATCGCCGCCGTCCACCGTTGCCGCGGCCACCGGCCTTCCCTCGCCCCTCCGTAGAGTCCAGAAGCTCCGCCACGACCCCCTCTACCTCCTCGTCAAGCCACGCACCTTCGGACGCGCTCCATCGCCGACACCGTCGTCTTCTTCACCACCAACGCCGGAGATCGACCTCGCCGCCACGCCGCCGTCCGGCCTCCCCCGAGCTCTCCGACGACGTCCTCGAGCCCGCCGTGAGCCCCCGCTTCGGTTCCCCCTTCCCCCTTGCCTCCCCGTGCTCTGTAGCTAGCCCTGCCATCGAAGCTGAGCTCCGGCCGCCGCCGCAGCTCCTCCCACCTGCCCCACCAGATGCGTGAGAGCCCGGGCTACGCCCCGGTGCTCTCCGACGTCGCCCCCGTGGCCTGTATCACGGACACCGCCGCGTCCAGAGGTCGCCGCCGACGACCTCGCCGGCCTGACGGGTGGGCCCCGTCGGCCAGGTGATTAGCTTAGTGCTAATCACCGTTAACTAACCCCCCCTGACATTGACCAGTGGGCCCCAGCGCCACTAATCCTTTAGTTAGGATTAAACTAACCCTGTTTAACCCCCTGTCACTGACGTGTGGACCCCACACGTCAGGTTTGACCCTGGTCAGCCGGTTGACCTGCTGACCTCGTGCTAACGTCATGCTGGCGCAATAACATATTTTCTGGAATTAAAATAATTCAGCAAATTCCAGAAAATGATTTAAACTTCAAAAATTCATATTAATTCAACCGTAGCTCAGATTGAAATAATTTATATATGAAAAATTATCAGAAAAATGCAACCTTTCCATATGTACTAGTTTCATGCATGACAAACCAACTTATACATGCTGTATATGAGAAAACACATTATGGCATTTATAAGAGCTTACTTTGGAGATGCATTTGAGATTTTGGTTCAAATGGACTTCAAACCAAATGAATACTAGTTGCATTAGCTCAAACAACATCACATCTTCATGCCATGTTCATGCATCATATTGTTGCATATGTTTGTGTATTGATTGCCGACACTGTTCCTTCTCGATAGGTCCTGCTCCGGAGTCTGTTCCAGAGTACCTGTCTATGAAGCAGTGCCTCCCTTGTTGATCTACCAGGCAAGCAAACCCCCTTGTTCATTCCGATATAATCCTACTCTCTCGCTCCTGCTCTTTGTTATTGCATTAGGACAACAACGATTCATCTGCTACTTTGTGCTGCGGTAGTTGAACCCATTCCTCTGCATGACCTGTCATTGCCACAGTAAATAGTTGAAACCCACTAGCATGTGTAGGAGTTGATTGAGCCATGTTGTGTTCCTACCATGCTATGCCTGCTATTGCTTAGAGTTGTGTCAGGTCTGATTCATTGGGAATGAATTGGAGTGTTACGATATGTTCTGGTGCTGAGAGTGAAGTGTGTGAACACGATTTGGTAAAGGTAGCGGTGAGAGGCCATGTAGGAGTACATGGTGGGTTGTCTCACTGGAACCGTCCTTAAGCACTGAGTTCTATGTATGTTGTCCAATGACTCGATACTACCACACATTGGGCTCCGGGCGCTCCAAGCCCTCTCGACTTATTAACCAACTTGATCTCTGTCCAGGAGTCGCAACTAGTTTCTGGTGTTTGTAGGTAGTGCTATTTTTCTACCAAGTGGCACCCGGCAGGGTGGGCTTGGGACAGACTAGGCACACGTGGCCTGGTGTACCGAGTGGCACCGGATGGTGGGCTCGGGAACCCTGCACACATCGTTTGGGGCCGTGAGCGACACCCTGGCCGGATCTCCTTACGGATGGAACCCGAATAGGCGATAAACCTGGGCTAGAGTCTTTTGTGGTTAGTCAGGTCGTGGCCGACACCCTCGCCAGGCTTCCGCTTGAAGGTTGCCGAGATACATGAGTGTGCATGGCGGTAAGTGGCGAGAGCGTGTGTGAAGAAGTACACCCCTGCAGGGTTAACATGATCTATTCGAATAGCCGGGTCCGCGGTTATGGACTTCTTGGATGCTTACATGGTACATAGACAACTTGAAGTGGATACTATAAAATGCTCAAGACAAGTGTGAGTGCTATGGATGGCCTTCTCATAGGGAGACGGGGATGAATCCATAGTGGAGTATTTGTGTGGTGTTTAGTGGACTGCTGTGCGCCATATCACCTCAAGAGTTTCTGGTAGTCGTAGAACAGGATAGCCACTGAGTCAAAGCTGGCTTGCTGCAACTAAACCCCACATTACTCTGTTGATACAAATGCATGTATGATAGGATCTGATGTAAGTCTTGCTGAGTACCTTTGTACTCATGTTGCTTTATTTATGTTTTTGCAGCGGAGACTTCGGTCTTACTAGTGTTCTCATGGACTTCGACAAGTAGCTTGTACCTCAGCTACGATCTTGATCGGACGTTGTAGATAGTCAGGCTTTCAGCCTTTTTCATTTATAGATGTCTGTACTCAGACATGTAATGCTTCCGTTTGTTGCTTGATTGCTCTGAATGTTGGGTCATGTGACCCCTGTTTGTAATAAATGCTATGTTGGCTCTTTGAGCCTTACCTATATGAGTTGTTGAGTTATGTTGTGATGCCATGTTGTACAGCACATACTTGCATGTTATGCGTACGTGTAATGTGTATTGCTATGTGTGGGATCTGACTATCTAGTTGTTTATCCTTAGTAGCCTCTCTTATCGGGAAATGTCTCCTAGTGCTTCCACTGAGCCCTGGTAGCTTGCTACTGCTCTGGAACACTTAGGCTGGCCGGCATGTGTCCTTCTTCGTTCCTGTGTCTGTCCCTTCGGGGAAATGTCACGCGATGAATACCGGAGTCCTGTTAGCCCGCTACAGCCCGGTTCACCGGAGTCCTGTTAGCCCAGTGCTACAGCCTGGATTCACTCGCTGATGACCGACACGTTCGATGCTGGGTCATGGATGCCTGTCCCTGTAAGTTAGTGCCACTTTGGGTTTACGACTAGCCATGTCAGCCCGGGCTCCTTATCATATGGATGCTAGCGACACCATCATATACGTGTGCCAAAAGGCGCAAACGGTCCCGGGCAAAGGTAAGGCGACACCCGTGGGGATACCGTGCGTGAGGCCGCAAAGTGATATGAGGTGTTACATGCTAGATCGATGTGGCATTGAGTCGGGGTCCTGACAGCCTTGGTATCAGAGCCTGACTGCCTGTAGGATTACCAAGCCAAACTGGTCGAAGTTGAGTCTAGAAATTCTTTAGTTATGTAAGGGAATTGATTGTGGGAAGGAACGTAAGGCTCCTTTTACTCCTTTACCTCATGGCCTTCTGATCTGAGTCGTCCTATCTTTCCTACGGGGTTAAGGAACTAGGCTTTCTCTTCCGTCTATCAGGATCACGTGTTACTACTCCGTAGTCCCATAGGATTGGTTGATCAGAGTCATACCCCAGTTTTGAGTATTTCCGGTGTAGTCTGTTTAGTATGATCTCAGAACCTTGAGTAATGCTGATGAGTATGTTACCACCCCATTTTTAGTAGGATGTCTCATTCTGAGCATTTTACTGCCATTATGCTGCCAGAATTTCCCTAGGAGTTCGAGAGATACTAATTCCTTGTCCTACATTCTACAGTCTATAGTTGATGCTGACTCCGTCCCTGGTTTCGTTTCTCAGGATGTCATCAAGTTCTATTGTTCGTAGCCAGAACCATGGAGATGGTAGGGATGAGGATCCTCCCGACCCGCCTTCGTTGACAGAGTTCATGTTAGAAATGGAGAGGAACAAGCATGAGTCTAACCATTTGTTGGCACGTATCGAGGAGAACACCGCACATCGGTCCAATAAGTCTGCGACCATTCATGACTTCATTCGCTTGCACCCACCTACCTTTCATCATTCCATCGAGCCACTCGATGCAGATGAATGGCTCCGTAGTATCACTCATAAGCTGTGTTCCGCGAGCGTAGCTGAAGATGACAAGGTCACTTATGCCACATACCACCTGGAAGGTCCTGCTAATCTTTGGTGGCAGAACTATGAGGCTATGCTTCCAGCTGGCCAGATTCCTACCTAGAAGGATTTCATTGAGGCTTTTCGCGAGCATCACATTCCCCAGGCCCTCCTTGATCGCAAGAGAGAAGAGTTCTGTAGTTTCACCCAGAGTAAGATGGCTGTTGATGCTTACAGCCAAGAGTTTGAGAACCTCGCTCGCTATGCCACAGAAGAGGTGTCCACGGACGCCAAGAAGCAGGCTAGGTTCCGGAAGGGTCTCAACCCCAAGTTGCGTCGTGATCTCCACCTGCATCATTGTGATACATTCCAAGCCCTTGTGAACAAGGCCATCAATGCAGAGATAGCTCAGCTCACTTACGAGGAGTCTCGTAAGCACACCCGTGATTTGGGATCCTCCTCTGGCTCTAGTTCCCAGAAGCGCCGGATTTGGGTTCCAAATTCCGCTCTTCCTTCCGGATATGCACCGAGGCCATCCCATGTGGTGCCTCCCCCAGCTCAGTCATATGTTCCACCCAGGCCTACTGGTAGACCGCTTGTCAGTGCGGGTCCACGTCCAACCTCGGGAACTTGCTTCACATGCAGGAAGCCAGGACACTATGCACGTGACTGCTCTCAGACTAGTTATGCTCCACCCCCGCCTGAGAAGTCTGTTGGCCGTGGTAAGCCATCACGCAAGATGATCATTGTCAAGTCAGCCCCCACTGAACGTGGACGTGTGCATCACGTCTCAGCTAAAGACGCTCATGATGATCCGGATGTCGTTCTTGGTACACTCCTTGTCAATTGTCACCCAGCATCAGTTCTATTTGATACTGGAGCATCTCACTCCTTCATTTCTGAAGGCTATGCTCGTTTGCACGACATGTCATTTTGTGACATGCCAACACCGCTTGAAATCCAAACCCCAGGGTCTAGATGGCAAACCACCAGAATCAGCTATGGTAATGAAATCCTTGTTGATAGACTTGTATTTCTGGCATCACTTGTAGCCCTCAAGTCTACAGATATTAACATCATCTTGGGTATGGACTGGATGACAGCTCATTATGCCAAGATTGATTGTTACACCAGGTCCGTTCAGCTTACACACCCATCTGGCAAGATAGTCACTGTCTCCACTAGAGTTGCAAAGCGTCAGCTCTATTCTCTTAATGCCAGCCCTCTTCCAGACCTTGAAGATATCCCAGTAGTCCGTGAATTTCCGGATGTCTTTCCAGAGGAACTGCTAGGTGTTCCACCTCACAGAGATGTAGAGTTTGTCATAGATCTTATCCCAGGAACCGCTCCAATCTCTAGGAGACCTTACAAGATGGCACCCTTAGAACTAGCTGAGCTTAAGAAACAACTTGATGAGTCCTTGCAAAAGGGTTTTGTCCGTCCTAGTTCTTCTTCTTGGGCTTGCCCCGTCCTCTTCGTCAAGAAGAAGGATGGTACAGACCGGTTGGTTGTAGATTATTGTCCCATTAATTTGGTCACGATAAAGAACAAATATCCACTTCCTAGGATCAACGACCTGTATGATCAGCTCGCTGGATCCTCAATCTTCTCCAAGATGGATTTGAGGTTAGGATACCACCAAATTAAGATCAGAAACGGGGACATTCCCAAGACAGATTTTGTCACTCGTTATGGCCAGTACGAGTACACCATCATGTCCTTTGGCCTAACCAACGCCCCAGCCACATTCTCCCGCTTGATGAACTCGATCTTCATGGAGTACTTAGATAAGTTCGTCATGGTTTACCTTGATGATATTCTTATTTACTCGAAGAACAAGGAAGAGCATGCCGAACATCTTAGACTTGTGTTAGAAAAACTCAGAGAGCACCGCCTTTATGCCAAGTTCTCCAAGTGTGAATTTTGGTTGCCAGAAGTGACCTACCTAGGCCACGTAATTTCTGGTAAGGGCATTGCTGTCAATCCTGAGAGAGTCAAGGCCGTTCTCGATTGGACTCCACCTGAGACCGTTAAACAAGTTAGGAGTTTCCTTGGTCTAGCCAGCTATTGTCGCCGCTTTGTTGAAAATTTCTCCAAAGTAGCCAAACCCCTCACGGAACTTCTCAAGAAAGATAAAAAGTTCGAGTGGTCCCCACAGTGTGAGTACAGTTTTCAGGAACTGAAAAGACGCCTGACTTCTGCTCCCGTACTTGTGCCACCGGATTTCACAAAGGACTTTGTTATCTATTGTGACGCCTCACGACAGGGACTAGGTTGCATTCTTATGCAGGATCGTCATGTGATTGCCTATGCATCTCGACAGTTGCATCCACATGAGGATAATTATCCTACACATGATCTAGAGCTTGCAGCCGTAGTCTATGCACTCAAGACCTGGCGACATTACCTTCTTGGTAAACGTTGCGAGATCTACACCGATCACCAGAGTCTCAAGTATATCTTCACCCAACCGGATCTGAACCTTAGGCAAAGACGTTGGTTGGAGTTAATCACAGATTATGATCTAGGGATTACCTACACCCTAGGCAAAGCCAATGTCACGGCTGATGCGCTAAGCCGTAAATCCTATTGCAACAATCTCATGTTGCAGCAAGGCCAACCACTTCTCCATGAGGAATTCTGTAAGCTTAATCTTCACATTGCTCCTCACGGATTCCTTTCTACCTTGGTGGCGAAACCTACTCTTGTGGATCATATCATAGAAGCCCAGAAGCATGATACGGGGATTACCCGGATCAAGAGAAACATAGCCAAAGGAGTTGCTGGTAGTTTCTCTGTTGATGATCGAGGTGTTGTTCTCTTTGGGAACCGCCTGGTGGTCCCCAAGAAGCAACATCTTCGGCAGTTGATTCTTAAGGAGGCGCATGAATCTCCTCTCACGATTCATCCCGGTAGCACTAAGATGTATCAGGACCTACGCCAGAGGTTCTGGTGGACTAGGATGAAGAGAGAAATCGCTGAGTTCATTGCTAAATGTGACGTTTGTCGTCGTGTTAAGGCAGAGCATCAAAGGCCTGCTGGCACCCTTCAGCCTTTAGCTATTCCTGAATGGAAATGGGATAAAGTTGGTATGGACTTCATCACCGGCTTTCCCAGGACCAAGAGAGGGAATAACGCTATCTTCGTAGTCGTTGATCGTCTTTCCAAAGTGGCTCACTTCCTTCCTGTTCGAGAGAGTATCACTGCTAGTCAGCTTGCTGACTTATACATTTCTCGAATAGTGTCACTTCATGGTGTTCCACTAGAGATCAATTCAGACCGTGGCAGTCTTTTCACTTCTCATTTCTGGGAGAGTTTCCAAACTGCCATGGGAACCCATCTTTCCTTCAGTACCGCTTTCCACCCTCAGTCGAGTGGTCAGGTGGAACGGGTCAACCAAATTCTCGAAGACATGCTTAGAGCTTGCGTTATCTCATTCGGTATGGATTGGGAGAAATGTCTTCCTTTTGCCGAGTTTGCTTATAACAATAGCTATCAATCCAGCCTCAAGAAAGCTCCTTTTGAGGTTCTCTATGGACGAAGATGTCGAACACCTTTGAACTGGTCAGAAACCGGTGAAAGACAATTCTTTGGACCGGACATGATCCAGGAGGCAGAAGAGCAAGTTCGCATCATTCGTGAGAACTTGAAAACAGCCCAGTCTCGTCAAAAGAGTCAGTATGATCGTCATCATAAGGATATGACTTATGAAGTTGGCGAAAAAGCTTACCTTCGGGTTACTCCCTTGAAGGGTACCCATCGTTTCGGTATCAAGGGCAAGTTGGCTCCTCGTTACATTGGTCCCTTTCGCATTCTCGCTAAACGAGGAGAGGTTGCCTACCAGTTGGAACTACCCCCACATCTTTCTCGAGTTCATGATGTCTTCCACGTCTCTCAACTCAGGCGTTGCTTCTCGGATCCCATCCGCGGAGTGGACCACGAAACGCTTGATCTCCAAGATAACCTCACATACCGAGAGTACCCGGTTCGCATTCTTGATCAAGCAGAGCGTGTTACCCGACGTCAGAACATCAAGTTTCTCAAGGTTCAGTGGTCTCATCACTCCGAGAGAGAAGCTACTTGGGAGCGAGAAGATCGTCTTCGACTGGAGTACCCCACTTTCTTTCCGTCGACCCCTGAATCTCGGGACGAGATTCTTCAAGTGGGGGCGAGTTGTCACATCCCTAGTCTGGTATGACCTAGACTAGCTAGTCATTTGTGCATCATGTTTAAATTCCATTTAATTTTGAAATGAGGATTTGTGAAACCCTCAGAATCATTTTTGAAATGACCCAAATAAAAATTTCTCCAAAAGGGTCCAAGAAAATGCTCATCTTGCTCTCTGAAAATATTGGACAGAGATAAAAATCAAACCAATATTTTTAAGAGCTCATAAGTATTTATTTTAGGCATTTGGAATTAATGCATAAATATTTGCATTGGAAATATATTAGTTATATATATTAATATATGTCCAAAAATTATGCCACCTGTTGGGGAGCTCTGGAATAATGCCACTAGTTCCTACAAAATGGGCATAAGGAAATAAATTGATTTAGTATTATTACTAAATCAAAACATATGTCAGAAAATAGAAAAGAAAACAGTAATAAAAAAGGATACTTACCTGGGCCTCCTCCCTGTGCAGCCCAGCAGCAGCCAGCGCCGGCCCAGCCCACTGGCCCCTCCTCTGTCATCTTCGTCCTCGACAGGGGGATGGGCGCGTGCCCGACGCGCGCGCGCTCCGCCGCGCCACCTCCTCCCTCTCTGCCTGCCTGGCGCCCTCCTCGTCGCCCTGGAACGCCCCGGACGTCGCCACGCCCCCCCCCCCGTACCCTCTCACTCTCTCTCGTTCCTTCCCCCCTCCTCTGCTCTCTCTCTCGCGCGCAGCCCGAGCGGAGCTCATCGCCGCCGTCCACCGTTGCCGCGGCCACCGGCCTTCCCTCGCCCCTCCGTAGAGTCCAGAAGCTTCGCCAGGACCCCCTCTACCTCCTCGTCAAGCCACGCACCTCCGGACGCGCTCCATCGCCGACGCCGTCGTCTTCTTCACCACCGACGCCGGAGATCGACCTCGCCGCCACGCCGCCGTCCGGCCTCCCCCGAGCTCTCCGACGACGTCCTCGAGCCCGCCGTGAGCCCCCGCTTCGGTTCCCCCTTCTCCCTTGCCTCCCCGCGCTCTGTAGCTAGCCCCGCCATCGAAGCCGAGCTCCGGCCGCCGCCGCGAGCTTTGCTCCGGCGAGCTCCGGCCTCCCCAGCTCCTCCCACCTGCCCCACCAGATGCGCGAGAGCCCGGGCTACGCCCCGGTGCTCTCCGACGCCGCCCCCGTGGCCTGTATCATGGACGCCGCCGCGTCCAGAGGTCGTCGCCGACGACCTCGCCGGCCTGACGGGTGGGCCCCGTCGGCCAGGTGATTAGCTTAGTGCTAATCACCGTTAACTAACCCCCCCCCGACACTGACCAGTGGGCCCCAGCGCCACTAATCCTTTAGTTAGGATTAAACTAACCCTGTTTAACCCCCTGTCACTAACGTGTGGACCCCACACGTCAGGTTTGACCCTGGTCAGCCGGTTGACCTGCTGACCTCGTGCTAACATCATGCTGGCGCAATAACATATTTTCTGGAATTAAAATAATTCAGGAAATTCCAGAAAATGATTTAAACTTCAAAAATTCATATTAATTCAACCGTAGCTCAGATTGAAATAATTTATATATGAAAAATTATCAGAAAAATGCAATCTATCCATCTGTACTAGTTTCATGCATGACAAACCAACTTATACATGCTGTATATGAGAAACACATTATGGCTTATATAAGAGCTTATTTGGAGATGCATTTGAGCTTTTGGTTCAAATGGACTTCAAACCAAATGAATACTAGTTGCATTAGCTCAAACAACATCACATCTTCATGCCATGTTCATGCATCATATTGTTGCATATGTTTGTGTATTGATTGCCGACACTGTTCCTTCTCGATAGGTCCTGCTCCGGAGACTGTTCCAGAGTACCTGTCTGTGAAGCAGTGCCTCCCTTGTTGATCTACCAGGCAAGCAAACCCCCTTGTTCATTCCGATACAATCCTACTCTCTCGCTCCTGCTCTCAGTTATTGCATTAGGACAACAACGATTCATCTGCTACTTTGTGCTGCGGTAGTTGAACCCATTCCTCTGCATGACCTGTCATTGCCACAGTAAATAGTTGAAACCCACTAGCATGTGTAGGAGTTGATTGAGCCATGTTGTGTTCCTACCATGCTATGCCTGCTATTGCTTAGAGTTGTGTCAGGTCTGATTCATTGGGAATGAATTGGAGTGTTACGATATGTTCTGATGCTGAGAGTGAAGTGTGTGAACACGATTTGGTAAAGGTAGCGGTGAGAGGCCATGTAGGAGTACATGGTGGGTTGTCTCACTGGAACCGCCTTAAGCACTGAGTTCTATGTATGTTGTCCAATGACTCGATACTACCACACATTGGGCTCCGGGTGCTCCAAGCCCTCTCGACTTATTAACCAACTTGATCTCTGTCCAGGAGTCGCAACTAGTTTCTGGTGTTTGTAGGTAGTGCTATTTTTCTACCAAGTGGCACCCGGCAGGGTGGGCTTGGGACAGACTAGGCACACGTGGCCTGGTGTACCGAGTGGCACCCGGATGGTGGGCTCGGGAACCCTGCACACATCGTTTGGGGCCGTGAGCGACACCCCGGCCGGCTCTCCTTGCGGATGGAACCCGAATAGGCGATAAACCTGGACTAGAGTCTTGTGTGGTTAGTCAGGTCGTGGCCGACACCCTCGCCAGGCTTCCGCTTGAAGGTTGCCGAGATACATGACGTGTGCATGGCGGTAAGTGGCGAGAGCGTGTGTGAAGAAGTACACCCCTGCAGGGTTAACATGATCTATTCGAATAGCCGGGTCCGCGGTTATGGACTTCTTGGATGCTTACATGGTACATAGACAACTTGAAGTGGATACTCTAAAATGCTCAAGACAAGTGTGAGTGCTATGGATGGCCTTCTCGTAGGGAGACGGGGATGAATCCATAGTAGTGTATTGTGTGGTGATTAGTGGACTCGTGTGCGCCATATCACCTCAAGAGTTTCTGGTAGTCGTAGAACAGGATAGCCACTGAGTCAAAGCTGGCTTGCTGCAACTAAACCCCACATTACCTCTTGATACAAATGCATGTATGATAGGATCTGATGTAAGTCTTGCTGAGTACCTTTGTACTCATGTTGCTTTATTTATGTTTTTGCAGCGGAGACTTCGGTCTTACTAGTGTTCTCGTGGACTTCGACAAGTAGCTTGTACCTCAGCTACGATCTTGATCGGACGTTGTAGATAGTCAGGCTTTCAGCCTTTTTCATTTATAGATGTCTGTACTCAGACATGTAATGCTTCCGTTTGTTGCTTGATTGCTCTGAATGTTGGGTCATGTGACCCCTGTTTGTAATAAATGCTATGATGGCTCTTTGAGCCTTATCTATATGAGTTGTTGAGTTATGCTGTGATGCCATGTTGTACAGCACATACTTGCATGTTATGCGTACGTGTAATGTGTATTGCTATGTGTGGGATCTGACTATCTAGTTGTTTATCCTTAGTAGCCTCTCTTACCGGGAAATGTCTCCTAGTGCTTCCACTGAGCCCTGGTAGCTTACTACTGCTCCGGATCACTTAGGCTGGCCGGCATGTGTCCTTCTTCGTTCCTGTGTCTGTCCCTTCGGGGAAATGTCACGCGATGAATACCAGAGTCCTGTTAGCCCGCTACAGCCCGGATCATCGGAGTCCTGTTAGCCCAGTGCTACAGCCTGGATTCACTCGCTGATGACCGACACGTTCGTTGCTGGGTCATGGATGCCTGTCCCTGTAAGTTTGTGCCACTTTGGGTTTACGACTAGCCATGTCAGCCCGGGCTCCTTATCATATGGATGCTAGCGACACCATCATATACGTGTGCCAAAAGGCGCAAACGGTCCCGGGCAAAGGTAAGGCGACACCCGTGGGGATACCGTGCGTGAGGCCGCAAAGTGATATGAGGTGTTACATGCTAGATCGATGTGGCATTGAGTCGGGGTCCTGACAGCTACCTCTACATTTACCTACAGTATTAGTTTTAAACCTCAATAATTGTTATTTAGTGCCAGCTTTGAGTATGAACATTGTATCTGGATCTCGTTTAATGCGAGATGGCTACTCGTTTAAATCCAAGAATAATGGTTGTTCTATTTATATGGGAGATATGTTTTATGGTCATGCCCCGCTGGTCAATGGTTTATTCTTAATGAATCTCGAACATGATGTTATACATATTCATAGTGTGAATACCAAATGATGTAAGATTGATAATGATAGTCCCACATACCTGCGGCAGTGCCGCCTTGGTCACATTGGTGTCAAATGCATGAAGAAGCTCCATGCAGATGGACTTTTGGAGTCTCTTGATTACGAATCATTTGACACGTGCGAACCATGCCTCATGGGCAAAATGACCAAGACTTTGTTCTCCAGAACAATGGAGCGAGCAACCAACTTATTGGAAATTATACATACTGATGTGTGCGGTCCAATGAGCGTTGAGGCTCGCAGTGGCTATCATTATGTTCTCACCCTCATTGATGACTTAAGTAGATATGGGTATGTCTACTTGATGAAACACAAATCTGAGACCTTTGAAAAGTTCAAGGAATTTCGGAATGAGGTGGAGAATCAACGTGACAAAAAAATAAAGTTCTTGCGATCAGATCATGGGGGAGAATATTTAAGTCACGAGTTTGGTACGCACTTAAGGAAATGTGGAATTGTTTCACAACACACGCCACCTGGAACACCTCAGCGCAATGGTGTGTCCAAACGTCGTAATCGCACTCTATTGGATATGGTGCGATCTATGATGTCTCGTACCGATTTACCGCTATCATTTTGGGGATACGCTTTAGAGACAGCTACATTCACTTTAAATAGGGCACCGTCTAAATCCGTTGAGACGACACCGTATGAATTATGGTTTGGGAAGAAACCTAAGTTGTCATTTCTAAAAGTTTGGGGATGCGATGCTTATGTCAAGAAACTTCAACCTGAAAAGCTCGAACCCAAGTCGGAAAAATGCGTCTTCATAGGATACCCTAAGGAAACCATTGAGTATACCTTCTACCTCAGATCCGAAGGCGAGATCTTCGTTGCCAAGAATGGGTCCTTTCTGGAGAAAGAGTTTCTCTCGAAAGAAGTAAGTGGGAGGAAAGTGGAACTTGATGAAGTACTACCTCTTGAACCGGAAAGTAGCGTAGCTCAGGAAAATGTTCCTGTGGTGCCTGCACCGACTAGAGAGGAAGTTAATGATGATGATCAAGGTACTTCGGATCAAGTTGCTACTGAACTTCGTAGGTCCACAAGGACACGTTCCACACCAGAATGGTATGGCAACCCTGTCCTGGAAATCATGTTTTTAGACAACGGTGAACCTTCGAACTATGAAGAAGCTATGGCGGGCCCAGACTCCAAAAATGGCTTGAAGCCATGCAATCCGAGATAGGATCCATGTATGAAAATAAAGTATGGACTTTGACATACTTGCCCGATGATTGGCGAGCGATAGAAAATAAATGAATCTTTAAGAAGAAGACAAACGCGGATGGTAATGTTACCATCTATAAAGCTCGACTTGTCGCTAAGGTTTATCGACAAGTTCAAGGGGTTGACTACGATGAGACTTTCTCACCCGTAGAGAAGCTGAAGTTTGTCCGAATCATGTTAGCAATTGCCGCATTCTATGATTATGAGATATGGCAAATGGACGTCAAAACGGCATTACTTAACGGCTATCTTAAGGAAGAGTTGTATATGATGAAACCGGAAGGTTTTGTCGATCCTAAGAATGCTAACAAGGTATGCAAGCTCCAGTGCTCCATCTATGGGCCGGTGCAAGCATCTCAGAGTTGGAACATTTGCTTTGATGAAATGATCAAAGCGTTTGGGTTTATGCAGACTTATGGAGAAGCCTGCATATACAAGAAAGTGAGTGGGAGCTCTGTAGCATTGCTCATATTATATGTGGATGACATACTGTTGATGGGAAATGATATAGAACTTTTGGACATCATAAAGGCCTACTTGAATAAGTGTTTTTCAGTGAAGGACCTTGGAGAAGCTGCTTATATATTAGGCATCAAGATTTATAGAGATAGATCGAGACGCCTCATAGGTCTTTCACAAAGCACATACCTTGATAAGATATTGAAGAAGTTCAGTATGGATCAATCCAAGAAGGGGTTCTTGCCTGTGTTGCAAGGTGTGAAATTGAGCTCGGCTCAATGCCCGACCACGGCAGAAGATAGAGAAAAGATGAGTGTCATCCCCTATGCCTCGGCCATAGGGTCTATTATGTATGACATGCTGTGTACCAGACCTGATGTAAACCTTGCCGTAAGTTTGGTAGCAAGGTACCAAAGTAATCCTGGCATGGAACACTAGACAGCGGCCAAGAATATCCTGAAGTACCTGAAAAGGACTAAGGATATGTTTCTCGTTTATGGAGGTGACGAAGAGCTCGTCGTAAAGGGTTACGTTGATGCTAGCTTCGACACAGATCTGGATGACTCCAAGTCACAAATTGGATACGTGTATATTTTGAATGTTGGGACAGTAAGCTGGTGCAGTAGCAAGCAAAGCGTCGTGGCGGGATCTACAAGTGAAGCGGAGTACATGGCAGCCTCGGAGGCAGCACATGAAGCAATATGGATGAAGGAGTTCATTACCGACCTAGGAGTTATTTCCAAATGAGTCAGGGCCGATGACTCTCTTCTATGACAACACTGGAGCTATTGCCCTTGCCAAGGAGCCCAGGTTTCACAAGAAGACCAGGCACATCAAGCGTTGCTTCAACTCCATTCGTGAAAATGTTCAAGATGGAGACATAGATATTTGCAAAGTGCATACGGATCTGGATGCCGCAGATCCGCTGACTAAACCTCTTCCGCGAGCAAAACATGATCAACACCAGAACTCTATGGGTGTTCGATTCATCACAGTGTAACTAGATTATTGACTCTAGTGCAAGTGGGAGACTGTTGGAAATATGCCCTAGAGGCAATAATAAAATGATTATTATTATATTTCCTTGTTCATGATAATTGTCTATTGTTCATGCTATAATTGTATTAACTGGAAATCGTGATACATGTGTGAATACATAGACCACAACATGTCCCTAGTAAGCCTCTAGTTGACTAGCTCGTTGATCAACAGATGGTCATGGTTTCCTGACTATGGACATTGGATGTCATTAATAACGGGATCACATCATTAGGAGAATGATGTGATGGACAAGACCCAATCCTAAGCATAGCACAAGATCGTGTAGTTCGTTTGCTAAAGCTTTTCTAATGTCAAGTATCATTTCCTTAGACCATGAGATCATGCAACTCCTGGATACCGTAGGAGTGCTTTGGGTGTACCAAACGTCACAACGTAACTGGGTGACTATAAAGGTTCTCTACAGGTATCTCCAAAAGTATTTGTTGGGTTGGCACGAACCGAGACTGGGATTTGTCACTCTGTATGACGGAGAGGTATCTCTGGGCCCACTCAGTAATGCATCATCATAATGAGCTCAATGTGACTAAGTGTTTAGTCACGGGATCATGCATTACGGAATGAGTAAAGTGACTTGCCGGTAACGAGGTTGAACGAGGTATTGGGATACGGACGATCGAATCTCGAGCAAGTAACATACCGATTGACAAAGGTAATTGTATACGGGATTACTTGAATCCTCGACATCATGGTTCGTCTGATGACATCATCGTGGAACATGTGGGAGCCAACATGGGTATCCAGATCCTGCTATTGGTTATTGGTCGGAGAGCTATCTCGGTCATGTCTGCGTGATTCCCGAACCCGTAGGGTCTACACACTTAAGGTTCGATGATGCTAGGGTTATAAGGAAGATTTGTATGTGATTACCGAATGTCATTTGGAGTCCCGGATGAGATCCTGGACGTCACTAGGAGTTTCAGAATGGTCCGGAGGTGAAGATTAATATTTGGAAAGTCATCATACAGTCGCAGGAAATGTTCGGAGGTATACTGATATTGTAAGGGGACCACCGGAGGGGTTCCGGGGGTCCACCGGGAGGGGCCACCTGTCCGGGAGGGCCTCATGGGCTGTAGGTGGAAGGGAACCAGCCCCTAAGAGGGCTGGGCGCCACTCCCCTAGGGCCCATGCGCCTAGGGTTGGGGGGAACCCTAAGGGGGTGCCCCCCTTGCTTGGGGGGCAAGCCCCCTCCCCCTTGGCCGCCGCCCCCCCTCTAGATCCCATCTAGAGGGGCCGGCCCCCTTCCCCCTTCTCCCTATAAATAGAGGGGTGAGGGGAGGGCTGCAGCACCACATCCAAGGTGCAGCCCCTCCCCTCCCCAACACCTCTCCCCCTCCACGCGAGCTTGGCGAAGCCCTGCCGGAGAACTGCCACTCCACCACCACCATGCCGTCGTGCTGCTGTTGGTGCCATCTTCCTCAACCTCTCCCTCCTCCTTGCTGGATCAAGGCGCGGGAGACGTCACCGGGCTGCACGTGTGTTGAACGCGGAGGTGCCGTTGTTCGGCGCTAAGATCGGAATCCACCGTGATCTGAATTGCTTCGAGTACGACTCCTTCATCCGCGTTCTTGCAACACTTTCGTCTCGCGATCTTCAAGGGTATGAAGATGCACTCCCCTCTCTCTCGTTGCTAGTTACTCCATAGATTGATCTTGGTGATGCGTAGAATTTTTTTAATTTCTACAACGATCCCCAACACCCGTCTACTGCCACCATGTGGCCACTATTCAGATCACCCGCATCGGTGGTTGCAATGGTCAGTGACGCGATCGATGAGGTCAACTGGACCTAGAAACATGACCTTGTCCGTGCTACCTTTATTGCGCCGGATGCGGAGGCCATATTGAACATTCCACTACGTCAGGGCGGTGGAGATGATTTCTTTGCGTGGGCACACGAGAGGTCCGGTATCTACTCTGTTAAATCAGCCCATCAAGCTCTAATGAACCAAAAAGAGCGTTTAGCTCTTGAAGAGGGGCAGATAGCGACGCCATCAATGAGTGAACAGCAGATGTGGAGCCAACTATGGAAACTCAAAGTTGTCCCAAAAGTAAGGGTATTTTGTGGTGAGTACTTAAGGGGATCATCCCCGATGAGTGCACTCTCCACCACAGACATATCAAAGATACCAGCTTATGCAAATTGTGTCTTGCTATGGACGAAGACTTGATGCATGCATTAGTGCATTGTTCCCATGCATGAAGCTTCTGGGAGGAGGCAAGATTACTATTCGAGATCAGCTTGCCTTGGCTCCACCCCAATACTTGGGCGCGCGACATCCTCTGTGAATCACGATTTACTGACAAGGATCGTGCTACGATCATCACAGTCATGTGGGCAATCTGGATGTCCCACAACAGAAGGACGCATGACCAAGAAGCCATTGGTCTTGCTAGCTCGGTTCGTCGCATCCGCGAAGACCTAGCACTGCTTGACATACCCCGTCAGAGTTTCATACCATTACCGGGTCATGGATGGCGACCCCCCGAAGATTCTCATATCAAAATTAACACAGATGCGGCAATACAGTTTGATGTTGGCTCGGCCGGATTGGGGGGTGTTGCTCGTTCCTCCTCGACCTTCCTGGGTGCATGGTGCAAACCCCAATCGAGGACTACGGATCCATTCATTGCTGAGGTGCTCGCGCTACGCGAAGGAGTCATCTTTGCCAAGCTTCGAGGCTTTTTGCACGTGCAACTAGAATCCGACTGTCTTGAGGCAGTAAACCTCTGGAACCTTGGCTACATCGATCGGTCGATAGTAGCACCAATAGTTGCTGAAATTAGAGAGCTCTCTGCTAGCTTTTTGTATTTCAATATTTCTCATGTAATAAGAGCCGCTAACGGTCATGCACACTTGTGTGCTAAGCGTACCTATACGCTTACTGTGACTGAAAGCTGGCTGGACACCACCCCTAACTTCCTGGTCAGCAGCCTCCTGACTGATTGCCCAGCGAATGCCTTTACTTAATAAAGCTCTCTGAAGTTCCCCGGAAAAAATACCTCGTCACCCCTCACAATTTTGGATTTTTAACATAACGTGGGTCAACAAAGAAAAACAGACAAAAAAACAACCAAGGGCCATAAACAAATACTCCTACTTAGATGGGACATATTATCTCATATCTAGGTGAGACATACACACATTCTAGAATAAAACGTTCTCGCGGAACGTTCTGTTCGTTTGGCGTACCTACACAGCTGTCGTTCCCAGTTATTGGGGTCTAAAGTATATTGATTCTTTCCTAATATATTTTTTGCCGAGATTCTTTCCTAATAAAAAATACTTTTTCTTTAAGTATACTCCGTACTACGTACGTGTTTGGCTCTATCTACAAATACAACGTACTTATTTGACCTCCTATGCGGCGCCCCTCACATCAAACGGACCAGAGGCATGCAGCCAGATCGAACGGTCACCGCGCCGCACGGTAAGACAGCGGTTGGTGCGTGTGCTCGATATATTTCCCGAAGAATAATATCAGAAACGAATTATTTCTGAATTTCTTTTCTTTTTCTGTTTTTCGGTAGTTAGTTGAGATAATATCGGAAACGAATTACAATCCTCTCGTAACTCGTCTATATTCACTCGTCAAATCCCAGCCTTTGCCAGCACTCGCGTCCAAGTTCCAATCCCAATAGCGTGCGCAGCGATGGCGGTCGGGGAGCCGCAGCAGGGCCGGCGGTACTGGCGGTGGAGCAAAGCCAATTTTTTCCCGGAGCCCTCGTTCCAGACCTGGCGCGCGTATGAATCGCTTCGAGTACGACTCCTTCATCCGCGTTCTTGCAACGCTTCCGTCTCGCAATCTTCAAGGGTATGAAGATGCACTCCCCTCTCTCTCGTTGCTAGTTACTCCATAGATTGATCTTGGTGATGCGTAGAAATTTTTTAATTTCTGCAACGATCCCCAACAGTGGCATCATGAGCTAGGTCTATGCGTAGTTTCTATGCACGAGTAGAACACAAGTTTGTTGTGGGTGTCGATTTTGTCAATTTACTTGCCACTACTAGTCTTATCTTGTTTCGGCGGCATCGTGGGATGAAGCGGCCCGGACCGATCTTACACGTACTCTTACGTGCGAGAGGTTCCACCGACTGACATGCACTAGTTGCATAAGGTGGCTAGCGGGTGTCTATCTCTCCCACTTTACTCGGCTCAGATTCGATGAAAAGGGTCCTTCTGAAGGGTAAATAGCATTTGGCATATCACGTTGTGGTTTTTTGCGTAGGTGAGAAACGTTCTTGCTACAAACCTATAGCAGCCACATAAAAAAAACTTGCAACAACAATTAGAGGACGTCTAACTTGTTTTTGCAGCATATGCCCTGTGATGTGATATGGCCATAAAGGATGTGATGAATGAAATATATGTGATGTATGAGATTGATCATGTTCTTGTAATAGGAATCACGACTTGCATGTTGATGAGTATGAAAACCGGCAGGAGCCATAGGAGTTGTTTTTATTTATTATATGACCTGCGTGTCATTGAATAACGCCATGTAATCACTTTACTTCATTGCTAAACCGTTAGCCATAGTAGTAGAAGTAATAGTTGGCGAGACAACTTCATGGAGACACGATGATGGAGATCATGATGATGGAGATCATGGTGTCATGCCGGTGACGATGATGATCATGACGCCCCGAAGATGGAGATCAAAAGGAGCAAAATGATATTGGCCATATCATGTCACTATTTGATTGCATGTGATATTTATCATGTTTTTGTATCTTATTTGCTTAGAACGACGGTAGCATAAATAAGATGATCCCTCATAATAATTTCAAGAAAGTGTTCCCCCTAACTGTGCACCATTGCAAAAGTTCATTGTTTCGAAGCACCACATGATGATCGGGTGTGATAGATTCTAACGTTCACATACAACGGGTGTAAGCCAGATTTACACATGCAAAACACTTAGGTTTGCTTGACGAACCTAGCATGTACAGACATGGCCTCGGAACACAAGAGACCAAAAGGTCAAACATGAGTCGTATAGAAGATACGATCAACATGAAGATGTTCACCGATGATGACTAGTCTGTCTCACATGATGATCGGACACGGCCTAGTTGACTCGGATCATGTATCACTTAGATGACTAGAGGGATGTCTATCTGAGTGGGAGTTCATTAAATAATTTGATTAGATGAACTTAATTATCATGAGCTTAGTCCGAAACTTTTGCAATATGTCTTGTAGTTCAAATGGCCCACACTAATGTTGCCCTCAACTTCAACGCGTTCCTAGAGAAAACCAAGCTGAAAGACGATGGTAGCAACTATACGGACTGGGTACGAAACTTGAGGATCATCCTCATAGCTTCCAAAAGAGCATATGTCCTAGATGCACCGCTAGGTGAAGCACCCGTTTTCCCAGCAACTCAAGACGTTATGAACGCTTGGCAGTTGCGTAGTGATAATTACTCCCTGGTTCAGTGCGGCATGCTTTATAGCTTAGAACCGGGGATCCAAAAGCATTTTGAGCAGCACGAAGCATATGAGATGTTCCAAGAGCTGAAAATGGTTTTCCAAGCTCATGCCCGGGTCGAGATATATGAAGTCTCCGACAAGTTCTACAGTTGTAAGATGGAGGAGAATAGTTCTGTCAACGAGCACATACTCAAAATGTCTAGGTTGCACAACCGCTTGTCTCAGCTCGGAGTTAACCTCCTGGATGACGCGGTCATTGACAGAATCCTTTAGTCGCTCCCACCTAGCTACAAGAGCTTTGTGATGAACTACAATATGCAGGGGATGGTGAAAACCATGCCTGAGGTATTTTCAATGCTGAAATCAGCGGAGGTGGAGATCAAAAAGGAACATCAAGTGTTGATGGTCAATAAAACCACTAGTTTCAAGAAAGGCATGGGTAAGAAGAACTTCAAGAAGGACGGCAAGGGAGTTGCCACGCCCGGTAAGCCAGTTGACAGGAAGAAGCCAAAGCACGGACCCACACCTGAGACTGAGTGCTTTTATTGCAAGGGAAACGGTCACTGGAAGCGGAACTGCCCCAAGTACTTAGCGGACAAGAAGGCGGCAACACCAAAGGTATATGTGATATACATGTTATTGATGTGTACCTCACCAGTACTCGTAGTAGCTCCTGGGTATTTGATACCGGTGCGGTTGCTCATATTTGTAACTCAAAACAGGAGCTGCGGAATAAGCGGAGACTGGCGAAGTATGAGGTGACGATGCGCGTTGGGAATGGTTCCAAGGTCGATGTGATCACCGTCGGCATGCTACCTCTACATTTACCTATAGGATTAGTTTTAAACCTCAATAATTGTTATTTAGTGCCAGCTTTGAGCATGAACATTGTATCTAGATCTCGTTTAATGCGAGATGGCTACTCATTTAAATCCAAGAATAATGGTTGTTCTATTTATATGGGAGATATGTTTTATGGTCATGCCCCGCTGGTCAATGGTTTATTCTTAATGAATCTCGAATGTGATGTTATACATATTCATAGTGTGAATACCAAATGATGTAAGATTGATAATGATAGTCCCACATACCTGCGGCAGTGCCGCCTTGGTCACATTGGTGTCAAATGCATGAAGAAGCTCCATGTAGATGGACTTTTGGAGTCTCTTGATTACGAATCATTTGACACGTGCGAACCATGCCTCATGGACAAAATGACCAAGACTTTGTTCTCTGGAACAATGGAGCGAGCAACCAACTTATTGGAAATTATACATACTGATGTGTGCGGTCCAATGAGCGTTGAGGCTCGCGGTGGCTATCATTATGTTCTCACCCTCACTGTTGACTTAAGTAGATATGGGTATGTCTACTTGATGAAACACAAATCTGAGACCTTTGAAAAGTTCAAGGAATTTCGGAATGAGGTGGAGAATCAATGTGACAAAAAAATAAAGTTCTTGCGATCAGATCATGGGGGAGAATATTTAAGTCACGAGTTTGGTACGCACTTAAGGAAATGTGGAATTGTTTCACAACACACGCCACCTGGAACACCTCAGCGCAATGGTGTGTCCAAACGTCGTAATCGCACTCTATTGGATATGGTGCGATCTATGATGTCTCGTATCGATTTACCGCTATCATTTTGAGGATACGCTTTAGAGACAGCTACATTCACTTTAAATAGGGCACCGTCTAAATCCGTTGAGACGACACCGTATGAATTATGGTTTGGGAAGAAACCTAAGTTGTCGTTTCTAAAAGTTTGGGGATGCGATGCTTATGTCAAGAAACTTCAACCTGAAAAGCTCGAACCCAAGTCGGAAAAATGCGTCTTCATAGGATACCCTAAGGAAACCATTGGGTATACCTTCTACCTCAGATCCGAAGGAGAGATCTTCGTTGCCAAGAATGGGTCCTTTCTGGAGAAAGAGTTTCTCTCGAAAGAAGTAAGTGGGAGGAAAGTGGAACTTGATGAAGTACTACCTCTTGAACCGGAAAGTAGCGCAGCTCAGGAAAATGTTCCTGTGGTGCCTGCACCGACTAGAGAGGAAGTTAATGATGATGATCAAGGTACTTTGGATCAAGTTGCTACTGAACTTCGTAGGTCCACAAGGACACGTTCCACACCAGAATGGTATGGCAACCCTATCCTGGAAATCATGTTGTTAGACAACGGTGAACCTTCGAACTATGAAGAAGCTATGGCGGGCCCATACTCCAAAAATGGCTTGAAGCCATGCAATCCGAGATAGGATCCATGTATGAAAATAAAGTATGGACTTTGACATACTTGCCCGATGATTGGCGAGCGATAGAAAATAAATGAATCTTTAAGAAGAAGACAAACGCGGATGGTAATGTTACCATCTATAAAGCTTGACTTGTCGCTAAGGTTTATCGACAAGTTCAAGGGGTTGACTACGATGAGACTTTCTCACCCGTAGAGAAGTTGAAGTCCGTCCGAATCATGTTAGCAATTGCCGCATTCTATGATTATGAGATATGGCAAATGGACGTCAAAACGGCATTACTTAACGGCTATCTTAAGGAAGAGTTGTATATGATGAAAGCGGAAGGTTTTGTCGATCCTAAGAATGCTAACAAGGTATGCAAGCTCCAGCGCTCCATCTATGGGCTGGTGCAAGCATCTCAGAGTTGGAACATTTGCTTTGATGAAATGATCAAAGCGTTTGGGTTTATGCAGACTTATGGAGAAGCCTGCGTATACAAGAAAGTGAGTGGGAGCTCTGTAGCATTCCTCATATTATATGTGGATGACATATTGTTGATGGGAAATGATATAGAACTTTTGGACAGCATAAAGGCCTACTTGAATAAGTGTTTTTCAGTGAAGGACCTTGGAGAAGCTGCTTATATATTAGGCATCAAGATCTATAGAGATAGATCGAGACGCCTCATAGGTCTTTCACAAAGCACATACCTTGATAAGATATTGAAGAAGTTCAGTATGGATCAATCCAAGAAGGGGTTCTTGCCTGTGTTGCAAGGTGTGAAATTGAGCTCGGCTCAATGCCCGACCACGGCAGAAGATAGAGAAAAGATGAGTGTCATCCCATATGCCTCGGCCATAGGGTCTATTATGTATGCCATGCTGTGTACCAGACCTGATGTAAACCTTGCCGTAAGTTTGGTAGCAAGGTACCAAAGTAATCCTGGCATGGAACACTAGACAACGGTCAAGAATATCCTGAAGTACCTGAAAAGGACTAAGGATATATTTCTCGTTTATGAAGGTGACGAAGAGCTCGTCGTAAAGGGTTACGTTGATGCTAGCTTCGACATAGATCTGGATGACTCCAAGTCACAAACCGGATACGTGTATATTTTGAATGTTGGGACAGTAAGCTGGTGCAGTAGCAAGCAAAGCGTCGTGGCGGGATCTACAAGTGAAGCGGAGTACATGGCAGCCTCGAAGGCAGCACATGAAGCAATATGGATGAAGGAGTTCATTACCGACCTAGGAGTTATTTCCAAATGAGTCGGGGCCGATGACTCTCTTCTATGACAACACTGGAGCTATTGCCCTTGCCAAGGAGCCCAGGTTTCACAAGAAGACCAGGCACATCAAGCGTTGCTTCAACTCCATTCGTGAAAATGTTCAAGATGGAGACATAGATATTTGCAAAGTGCATACGGATCTGGATGCCGCAGATCCGCTGACTAAACCTCTTCCGCGAGCAAAACATGATCAACACCAGAACTCTATGGGTGTTCGATTCATCACAGTGTAACTAGATTATTGACTCTAGTGCAAGTGGGAGACTGTTGGAAATATGCCCTAGAGGCAATAATAAAATGATTATTATTATATTTCCTTGTTCATGATAATTGTCTATTGTTCATGCTATAATTGTATTAACTGGAAACCGTGATACATGTGTGAATACATAGACCACAACATGTCCCTAGTAAGCCTCTAGTTGACTAGCTCGTTGATCAACAGATGGTCATGGTTTCCTGACTATGGACATTGGATGTCATTAATAACGGGATCACATCATTAGGAGAATGATGTGATGGACAAGACCCAATCCTAAGCATAGCACAAGATCGTGTAGTTCGTTTGCTAAAGCTTTTCTAATGTCAAGTATCATTTCCTCAGACCATGAGATCATGCAACTCCCGGATACCGTAGGAGTGCTTTGGGTGTACCAAACGTCACAACGTAACTGGGTGACTATAAAGGTTCTCTACAGGTATCTCCAAAAGTATTTGTTGGGTTGGCACGAACCGAGACTGGGATTTGTCACTCTGTATGACGGAGAGGTATCTCTGGGCCCACTCAGTAATGCATCATCATAATGAGCTCAATGTGACTAAGTGGTTAGTCACGGGATCATGCATTACGGAATGAGTAAAGTGACTTGCCGGTAACGAGGTTGAACGAGGTATTGGGATACCGACGATCGAATCTCGGGCAAGTAACATACAGATTGACAAAGGTAATTGTATACGGGATTACTTGAATCCTCGACA
The DNA here is from genome assembly GCF_018294505.1 of Triticum aestivum. Lineage (NCBI taxonomy): Eukaryota > Viridiplantae > Streptophyta > Magnoliopsida > Poales > Poaceae > Triticum > Triticum aestivum. The sequence continues at coordinate 646,865,988 of NC_057798.1, read as the reverse complement.
TCGTGGTTCGTCTGATGACATCATCGTGGAACATGTGGGAGCCAACATGGGTATCCAGATCCTGCTATTGGTTATTGGTCGGAGAGCTATCTCGGTCATGTCTGTGTGATTCCCGAACCCGTAGGGTCTACACACTTAAGGTTCGATGACGCTAGGGTTATAAGGAAGATTTGTATGTGATTACCGAATGTCATTTCGAGTCCCGGATGAGATCCTGGATGTCACTAGGAGTTTCAGAATGGTCCGAAGGTGAAGATTTATATATGGGAAGTCATCATACAGTCGCAGGAAATGTTCGGAGGTATACTGATATTGTACCGGGACCACCGGAGGGGTTCCGGGGGTCCACCGGGAGGGGCCACCTGTCCGGGAGGGCCTCATGGGCTGTAGGTGGAAGGGAACCAGCCCCTAAGAGGGCTGGGCGCCACCCCCCTAGGGCCCATGCGCCTAGGGTTGGGGGAACCCTAAGGGGGTGCCCCCCTTGCTTGGGGGGCAAGCCCCCTCCCCCTTGGCCGCCGCCCCCCCTCTAGATCCCATCTAGAGGGGCCGGCCCCCTTCCCCCTTCTCCCTATAAATAGAGGGGTGAGGGGAGGGCTGCAGCACCACATCCAAGGTGCAGCCCCTCCCCTCCCCAACACCTCTCCCCCTCCACGCGAGCTTGGCGAAGCCCTGCCGGAGAACTGCCACTCCACCACCACCATGCCGTCGTGCTGCTGTTGGTGCCATCTTCCTCAACCTCTCCCTCATCCTTGCTGGATCAAGGCGCGGGAGACGTCACCGGGCTGCACGTGTGTTGAACGCGGAGGTGCCGTTGTTCGGCGCTAAGATCGGAATCCACCGTGATCTGAATTGCTTCGAGTACGACTCCTTCATCCGCGTTCTTGCAACACTTCCGTCTCGCGATCTTCAAGGGTATGAAGATGCACTCCCCTCTCTCTCGTTGCTAGTTACTCCATAGATTGATCTTGGTGATGCGTAGAATTTTTTTAATTTCTACAACGATCCCCAACACCCGTCTACCGCCACCATGTGGCCACTATTCAGACCACCCGCATCGGTGGTTGCAATGGTCAGTGACGCGATCGATGAGGTCAACTGGACCTAGAAACATGACCTTGTCCACGCTACCTTTATTGCGCCGGATGCGGAGGCCATATTGAACATTCCACTACGTCAGGGCGGTGGAGATGATTTCTTTGCGTGGGCACACGAGAGGTCCGGTATCTACTCTGTTAAATCAGCCCATCAAGCTCTAATGAACCAAAAAGAGCGTTTAGCTCTTGAAGAGGGGCAGATAGCGACGCCATCAATGAGTGAACAGCAGATGTGGAGCCAACTATGGAAACTCAAAGTTGTCCCAAAAGTAAGGGTATTTTGTGGTGAGTACTTAAGGGGATCATCCCCGATGAGTGCACTCTCCACCACAGACATATCAAAGATACCAGCTTATGCAAATTGTGTCTTGCTATGGACGAAGACTTGATGCATGCATTAGTGCATTGTTCCCATGCACGAAGCTTCTGGGAGGAGGCAAGATTACTATTCGAGATCAGCTTGCCTCGGCTCCACCCCAATACTTGGGCGCGCGACATCCTCTGTGAATCACGATTTACTGACAAGGATCGTGCTACGATCATCACAGTCATGTGGGCAATCTGGATGTCCCACAACAGAAGGACGCATGACCAAGAAGCCATTGGTCTTGCTAGCTCGGTTCGTCGCATCCGCGAAGACCTAGCACTGCTTGACATACCCCGTCAGAGTTTCATACCATTACCGGGTCATGGATGGCGACCCCCCGAAGATTCTCATATCAAAATTAACACAGATGCGGCAATACAGTTTGATGTTGGCTCGACCGGATTGGGGGGTGTTGCTCGTTCCTCCTCGACCTTCCTAGGTGCATGGTGCAAACCCCAATCGAGGACTACGGATCCATTCATTGCTGAGGTGCTCGCGCTACGCGAAGGAGTCATCTTTGCCAAGCTTCGAGGCTTTTTGCACGTGCAACTGGAATCCGACTGTCTTGAGGCAGTAAACCTCTGGAACCTTGGCTACATCGATCGGTCGATAGTAGCACCAATAGTTGCTGAAATTAGAGAGCTCTCTGCTAGCTTTTTGTCTTTCAATATTTCTCATGTAATAAGAGCCGCTAACGGTCCTGCACACTTGTGTGCTAAGCGTACCTATACGCTTACTGTGACTGAAAGCTGGCTGGACACCACCCCTAACTTCCTGGTCAGCAGCCTCCTGACTGATTGCCCAGCGAATGCCTTTACTTAATAAAGCTCTCTGAAGTTCCCGGAAAAAAAAATACCTCGTCACCCCTCACAATTTTAGATTTTTAACGTACGTGGGTCAACAAAGAAAAACAGACAAAAAAAACAACCAAGGGCCATAAACAAATACTCCTACTTAGATGGGACATATTATCTCATATCTAGGTGAGACATACACACATTCTAGAATAAAACGTTCTCGCGGAACGTTCTGTTCGTTTGGCGTACCTACACAGCTGTCGTTCCCAGTTATTGGGGTCTAAAGTATATTGATTCTTTCCTAATATATTTTTTGCCGAGATTCTTTCCTAATAAAAAATACTTTTTCTTTATAAGTATACTATATATACTCCGTACTACGTACGTGTTTGGCTCTATCTACAAATACAACGTACTTATTTGACCTCCTATGCGGCGCCCCTCGCATCAAACGGACCAGAGGCATGCAGCCAGATCGAACGGTCACCGCGCCGCACGGTAAGACAGCGGTTGGTGCGTGTGCTCGATATATTTCCCGAAGAATAATATCGGAAACGAATTATTTCTGAATTTCTTTTCTTTTTCTGTTTTTCGGTAGTTAGTTGAGATAATATCGGAAACGAATTACAATCCTCTCGTAACTCGTCTATATTCACTCGTCAAATCCCAGCCTTTGCCAGCACTCGCGTCCAAGTTCCAATCCCAATTGCGTGCGCAGCGATGGCGGCTGGGGAGCCGCAGCAGGGCCGGCGGTACTGGCGGTGGAGCAAAGCCGATTTTTTCCCGGAGCCCTCGTTCCAGAGCTGGCGCGCGTACGGCGGCGCGCTCGCGGCCACCGTGCCGCGCCTGCGCGACCGCGTGGCCGCCCGGTCCTCCGAGGCCGTCGAGGCGGGGACGCTGCTCGCCGAGAGCGAGAACCCGCTGCGCCGCTGCCTCTCCTGGGTCGACCTCGCCTTCCTCGGCTTCGGCTCCGTCGTCGGCTCCGGCGTCTTCGTGCTCACCGGCCAGGAGGCCCGCTTCGACGCGGGTCCCGCCATCCCGCTCGCCTACGCCGCCGCGGGCTTCTCCGCCCTGCTCTCGTCCTTCTGCTACGCGGAGCTCGCCACTGAGATCCCATCTGCCGGGGGGTCCTTCTCGTACCTGCGGGTCGAGCTCGGCGACATGGCGGCGTTCCTCGCCGCCGGGAACATACTGCTGGAGGCCGTCGTGGGGGCGGCCGGCCTCGGGCGCTCCTGGACGTCCTACCTCGCCGCGCTCTTCGGGCTCGACACCGACGCGCTCCGCATCCACGTCCCGGCGCTCGCTGAAGGTTTCAATCTGCTCGATCCCATCGCCGTCGTCGTCCTCATCTGCACCTCCGCCCTGGCCATGTCCGGCGCGCGCCTCACCTCCACCATCAACTCGCTGGCGTCCGTGATCGGCATCGTCATCATCGCCTTCGTCATCGGCGCGGGCTTCTCGCACTTCCACTCCAGCAACCTCGTGGAGCCGACCTTCTTCCCCTTCGGGGCCGCCGGCGTGTTCCGCGCGGCGGCGGTGGTGTACTGGTCCTACACGGGCTTCGACATGGTGGCCACCATGGCGGAGGAGACCAAGAACCCCGGCCGGGACGTGCCGCTCGGCCTCCTGTCTTCCATGTCGGCCATCACCGTGGTGTACTGCGCCATGTCCCTGGCGCTGGTCGGCATGCAGCGGTACAGCGAGATCGACCCCAACGCCGCCTACTCGGTGGCGTTCGCCGCGACCGGGCTCAAGTGGGCGCGCTACGTCGTGGCGCTCGGCGCGCTCAAGGGCATGACGAGCGGCCTCCTGGTGGGCGCGCTGGGGCAGGCGCGGTACACCACGCAGATCGCGCGCACGCACATGATCCCGCCATACTTCGCGCTCGTGCACCCCAGGACCGGCACGCCCGTGTACGCCACCATGGCCGTCACGCTCGGCGCCGCCTGCGTGGCGCTCTTCTCGAGCCTGGACGTGCTCGCCTCCGTCTCCTCCATCAGCACGCTCTTCATCTTCGCCCTGGTGGCCGTCGCGCTGCTCGTCCGCCGGTACTACGTCGCCGGGAAGACCCCGGCCAAGCAGCTGCGCACCTTTCTCGCCTTCCTGGCGCTGGTGGTCCTGTCGTCCATCGGGCTCTCGGCGTACTACAACTCGCGCTACGCCAGGCGGTGGCCGGGGTACGCGGTGTTCGGCGTGGGCTGGGCGGCCGGCGCGGCGGGGCTGGCGCTGGCAGCGAAGCAGCAGCGGCAGCCCAAGGTGTACGGCGTGCCGCTCATGCCGTGGCTGCCGGCCATGTCCGTGGCCACCAACCTGTTCCTGATGGGCTCGCTCGGGTCCATGGCCTACCTGCGCTTCGGCATCTGCACGGTGGCGATGCTCGTGTACTACGTGCTCTTCGGCGTGCACGCGACGTACGACGTGGCGCACTCTGCGACGGCGGCCGACGTCGTGGCCGAGAATGTCGAGCAGGGGAAGATTGTGCCAGGGTCCACGCTGCCGGCATGAGACAGTGAGAGTGGTTTCTAGTTGGAGTAAGTCATATTGCCATGTCGGTCTGTGAACTTTTAGGCTATATTTGGTGGCTGGTTACTCGAATTGGTAGCATAGTTAGTTGGGACAAAGATTCCAGAGTCAGATTTTTTTTTCACTCCATGAGCAGAGCTAGTTCCATGGCTAGTACAGTACTCTCTCCATCCCAAAATAAGTATCATTGATTTAGACAACTTTGGGTGATGGAGAGAATATAATTTGTCATGATTTCTGTACAAGCTAAAACATTTTTTATTCAATTGTGCACCCCTGTTATCTATCATCAAAATGAACGTCGTTGTTACAGTATTTTTCAGCTGTGACGTCGTATTCTTTTGAAAAGATTTCCTGAAATCATGCCTTTCAGCATGATAAAAAGGCTGAAAGCCGTGTTTCATAAAGCAGTACTGTAAGTAGTACTATGTCAGCGCACTCACTACAGATTGGCAGGAAATTCCAAACAATGGCACACATGTTTTCACACAGATTATGTATTCAATCGCAACGTGGTACAAGAACAGAGCACGTGCTCCTCGCTTCCATGACTCCATCCGAACTTTCACTTGATTCTGCACCAGTACAAGGAAGAAAAGAAACAAGATTTAACTCACTCTGAAATGACTCCTCTTCACTCTATGTTGTTGTTCATCATCAACTTCTAGTGTGTTCTTTCTCGTCCGGTGCTAAATGATCTCTATGCTGTGCAAAATATGTTGGATTGTTTCCCTGCAAGAAAACGAGAGACTAGAATATGTTGGATTGTTGAATGTTGATGATTCTTAGATAATTTTGTGGATGTTTTCCTTTTTTTTTTTTTGCCCCAATAGAGTACCAGATTAGATATCATGATTCTAAAAAAAAATACGAAAACACTAACGCCCACACGTGTAGCAACATTGCAACTCGTCCACACGCATGGATCACCGTCCAGATAAGTTTACACGAATCTTGACACACGGAGGCAGTTTTTACGTGCCACATAGGACAAGGCCGGTGTGTGGGCGTTGTAGAGGTCGTCCACACGCCCCACAGCACGTGGTTGCCAGCTGCACTGTGTGGGCGAACTAGTTTCTGCCCACACAGCCACCACCTAGTGCACGCGCGTGTGGGCGAGCTATTTTTCGCCCACGCGACAGTCGTATATTGTTGGATGGCAACTGCAGTTGCGCGTACATGACAACTAGGTAAACACACATGGCAACTATGATTCGTTTGCTAGACGGCAACTGCAGTTGCGCATACGTGGCAATCAGATAAACATACATGACAACTGTGATTAATCACACGTGGCAACTAGGTAAACACACATGACAACTATTGTTTGACCATATGTGGCAAGTAGTTAATCACACACGACAACTATGGTTTGATTACACGCGACAACTATCATCAATTAGACATGACAACTATAGTTAACCAAAACAGAGAGAGTTGACATGCTTTTACAACCATATTTGTCATCCCGGATAACTACATCTGCCATCTCAGATGGCAACTAAATCGTCATCCCGCGGGTATCTATTGTAGCTGCGCCACGACATGTGGCATATTTGCTTCGTGCCACACTTGCAGGGTGGGGATGAGTACTATTTTTTGGGCGTGTGACACGAAGTAGCTGCGCCCACACGTGAATTCTACTGTTCGCCCACACACAGCCCATGTGGGCTGCCCCCCGCTCATGGCACACACGGTGTGTGGGCGATGCCTATTATGCCACACGTGTGATGGATATTGGCGTCCAAAAAATATTAGTCCTTCTGTTACCAGCTAAGGAGTAAATTACGGTGCACTCTGTTTGCATTGATGCAGACAATGTTGGATTATGGATGGGCTTAGGCCCATACAAGACAATAATCCCTGGTTAATCTCTAAGGCCCAATAATGTGTACGGCAAGTGGTGGGAAATGTGGGAAGTTTAGTACCATACTGCTGCAGTAAGAAGAGTGATGCCTCTTTATCAGGGCTGCTCCACCACTTGCTATTGAGGGCTTGGGAATAGGAGTTGTACACACGCGCTCCTCCTCCGCCGCCGCACGCCTCGCCTCGCCACGCCACGCCACGACGCGCGCCGCGGGGTGCTTATTTTTGCCGGTCAAGAATTGTTAATTAAACACGGAATTAATTAACGAGTCGCCGAGACGTTGGACTGTGGGCTGTTCGCGGACTCGGTCGTGGGCCTAAGCCCAGGCCCATCAACCTGACGGTCTATAAAAGAACTAAGTTCACTCACTCCCTCTCGCACAACCCTAGCTGTCATCTATTATTCCTCTCTCTGTGTGCTGCTTCCAGCGATCCTTCATCCATCTCTGCTTCCTCTACATTGACTCCATGGCTGACGATGAAGTGGCCAAGAAGAAGGCCTTGGCTGACGCCTAGGCTGCTGTTGCCGCCGCCGCTTTGGCCTGGCCAACCAGACAGTATGACTCGTTCATCCCCTTTCTGCTCGTACATGTGCTAGCCATATATATGTTATCCATAGATGTTTCAGTTCTATGTACTGTACGTGCTAGCATGCTTAGGTATCAGTATGAGATGCATACCATATTTGCCATGTTTACTGTTTACTCGTGGATTAGATTAGTCAAAAAGTGTTAATATTTCTAACAATCCAAAAACCTTATTTTAGGCACTTTTCGACTCTTGGCTTCGCCGCTACTCTGAAACTGGAAAAGTTTACTAGGACACACTTTAAGCGTTGGCAGAGCAGGAACACCTTGTGGCTCACAGCAATGAACGTGTTCTGGGTTGGTGGTGTGTCTCCCACGATAATGATTGCTCCTGAACAGGAGAGTGCGTTTAGGGAGGCAACCACCATCTTTGTGGGAGTCATTCTAAAGTGATCGGAGACAAGCTGGTGGACACGTATCTCCATATGCGTGTTGCCAAGAATTTGTGGGATGCGCTCGAAGCTAAGTTCGGCGCAACCGATGCTGGATACGAGTGGTATGCTATGGAGCAGTTCTATGATTACACAATGGTTTATAATTGTTCTGTATTGGACCAGGCCCATGAGATACAATGCTTCGCTAAGGAGTTGGAGCTCCTGAAATGTGAGTTACCGGATTATTTTGTCGCGGGTTGCATTATTGCAAAACTCTCTCTTGGATGGTGGAACTTTGTGTTGGGGATCGTTGCAGAAATTAAAAAAAATTCTACACATCATCAAGATCAATCTATGGAGTAACTAGCAATGAGAGAGAGGGGAGTGCATCTTCATACCCTTGAAGATCACGAGACGGAAGCATTACAAGAACGCAGATGAAGGTGTCGTACTCGTAGCGATTCAGATCGCGGTGGATTCTGATCTTAGCGCCGAACAACGGCACCTCCGTGTTCAACACACGTGCAGCCCAGTGACGTCTCCCGCACCTTGATCAAGCAAGGAGGAGGGAGAGGTTGAGGAATATGGCTCCAGCAGCAGCACGACGACGTGGTCGTGATGGAGTGGCAGTTCTCCGGCAGGGCTTTCCCAAGCTCGCGCGGAGGGGGAGAGGTGTTGGGGAGGGGAGGGGTTGTGCCTTGGATGTGGTGTTGCAGCCCTCCCTTCACCCCTCTATTTATAGGGAGAAGGGGGAAGGGGCACGGCCCCTCTAGATGAGATCTAGAGGGGGGCGGCGGCCAAGGGGGAGGGGGCTTGCCCCCCAAGCAAGGGGGGCGCCCCCTTTAGGGTCCCCCCCCAACCCTGGCGCATGGGCTCTAGGGGGAATGGCGCCCAGCCCACTTAGGGGCTGGTTCCCTTCCACCTACAACCCATAAGGCCCTCCGGGGCAGGTGGACCTTCCCGGTGGACCCCCGGAACCCCTCCGGTGGTCCCGGTACAATACCGGTATACCCCCGAATATTTCCGGTGACCGTATGATGACTTCCCATATATAAATCTTCACCTCCGGACCATTCCGGAACTCCTCGTGACGTTCGGGATCTCATCCGGGACTCCGAACAACATTCGGTAATCACACACAAATCTTCCCTATAACCCTAGCGTCATCGAACCTTAAGTGTGTAGACCCTACGGGTTCGGGAATCATGCATACATGACCGAGACAGCTCTCCAGCCAATAACCAACAGCGGGATCTAGATACCCATGTTGGCTCCCACATGTTCCATGATGATCTCATCGAATGAACCATGATGTCGAGGATTCAAGCAATCCCGTATACAATTCCCTTTGTCAATCGGTACGTTACTTGCCCGAGATTCGAGCGTCGGTATCCCAATACCTCGTTCAATCTCGTTACCGGCAAGTCACTTTACTCGTTCTGTAATGCATGATCTCGTGACTAACCACTTAGTCACATTGAGCTCATTATGATGATGCATCACCGAGTGGGCCCAGAGATACCTCTCCGTCATACGGTGTGACAAATCCCAGTCTTGATTCGTGCCAACCCAACAGACACTTTCGGAGATACCTGTAGTGCACCTTTATAGTCACCAAGTTACATTGTGACGTTTGGTACACCCAAAGCACTCCTACGGTATCCGGGAGTTACACAATCTCATGGTCTAAGGAACTGATACTTGACATTAGAAAAGCTTTAGCAAACGAACTACACGATCTTGTGCTATGCTTAGGATTGGGTCTTGTCCATCACATCATTATCCTAATGATGTGATCTTGTTATCAATGACATCCAATGTCCATAGTCAGGAAACCATGACCATCTGTTGATCAATGAGCTAGTCAACTAGAGGCTTACTAGGGACATGTTGTGGTCTACGTATTCACACATGTATCATGGTTTCCGATTAATATAATTATAGCATGAATAGTAGACAATTATCATGAACAAGGAAATATAATAATAACCATTTTATTATTGCCTCTAGGGCATATTACCAATAGTCTCCCACTTGCACTAGAGTCAATAATCTAGTTACATCGTGATGAATCGAACACCCATAGAGTTCAGGTGTTGATCATGTTTTGCCCATGGAAGAGGTTTAGCCAACGGATCTGCGACATTCAGATCCATATGTACTTTACAAATCTCTATGTCTCCATCTTGAACATTTTCACGAATGGAGTTGAAGTGACGCTTGATGTGCCTGGTCTTCTTGTGAAACCTGGGCTCCTTGGCAAGGGCAATAGCTCCAGTGTTGTCACAGAAGAGAGTCATTGGGCCCGACGCATTGGGAATAACGCCTAGGTCGGTAATGAACTCCTTCATCCAGATTGCTTCATGTGCTGCCTCCGAGGCTGCCATGTACTCTGCTTCACATGTAGATCCGGCAACGATGCTTTGCTTGCAACTGCACCAGCTTATGGCCCACCATTCAAAATATACACGTATCCGGTTTGTGACTTGGAGTCATCCAGATCCGTGTCGAAGCTAGCATCGGCGTAACCCTTTACGACGAGCTCTTCGTCACCTCCATAAACGAGAAACATATCCTTAGTCCTTTTAAGGTACTTCAGGATATTCTTGACCGGTGTCCAGTGTTCCATGCCGGGATTACTTTGGTACCTTCCTACCAAACTTACGGCAAGGTTTACATCAGGTCTGGTACACAGCATGGCATACATAATAGACCCTATGGCTGAGGCATAGGGGATGACACTCATCTTTTCTCTATCTTCTGTCGTGGTCGGGCTTTGAGCCGAGCTCAATTTCACACCTCGCAATACAGGCAAGAACCCTTTCTTGGACTGATCCATATTGAACTTCTTCAATATCTTATCAAGGTATGTGCTTTGTGAAAGAACTATGAGGCGTCTTGATCTATCTCTATAGATCTTGATGCCTAATATGTAAGCAGCTTCTCCAAGGTCCTTCATTGAAAAACACTTATTCAAGTAGGCCTTTATGCTTTCCAAAAGTTCTATATCATTTCCCATCAATAGTATGTCATCCACATATAATATGAGAAATGCTACAGAGCTCCCACTCACTTTCTTGTAAACGCAGGCTTCTCCATAAGTCTGCATAAACCCAAACGCTTTGATCATTTCATCAAAGCGAATGTTCCAACTCCGAGATGCTTGCAGCAACCCATATATGGAGCGCTGGAGCTTGCATGCCTTGTTAGCATTCTTAGGATCGACAAAACCTTCCAGCTGCATCATATACAATTCTTCCTTTAGGAAGCCGTTGAGGAATGCCGTTTTGACATCCATTTGCCATATCTCATAATCGTAGAATGCGGCAATTGCTAACATGATTCGGACGGACTTCAGCTTCGCTACGGGTGAGAAGGTCTCATCGTAGTCAACCCCTTTACCTTGTCGATAACCCCTAGCGACAAGCCGAGCCTTATAGATGGTAACATTACCATCTGTGTCCGTCTTCTTCTTAAAGATCCATTTATTTTCTATCGCTCGCCGATCATCGGGCAAGTCTGTCAAAGTCCATACTTTGTTTTCATACATGGATCCTATCTTGGATTGCATGGCTTCAAGCCATTTGTTGGTATATGGGCCCGCCATCGCTTCTTCATAGTTCGAAGGTTCACCGTTGTCTAACGACATGATTTCCAGGACAGGGTTTCCATACCATTCTGGTGTGGAACGTGTCCTTGTGAACCTACGAAGTTCAGTAGCAACTTGATCCGAAGTACCTTGATCATCATCATTAACTTCCTCTCTAGTCGGTGCAGGCACCACAGAAACATCTTCCTGAGCTGCGCTACTTTATGCTTCAAGAGGCAGTACTTCATCAAGTTCTACTTTCCTCCCACTTACTTCTTTCGAGAGAAACTCTTTCTCCAGAAAGGACCCATTCTTGGCAACAAAGATCTTGCCTTCGGATCTGAGGTAGAAGGTATACCCAATGGTTTCCTTAGGGTATCCTATGAAGAAGCATTTTTCCGACTTGGGTTCGAGCTTTTCAGGTTGAAGTTTCTTGACATAAGCATCGCATCCCCAAACTTTTAGAAACAACAGCTTAGGTTTCTTCCCAAACTATAATTCATAAGGTGTCATCTCAATGGATTTAGATGGTGCCTTATTTAAAGTGAATGTAGCTATCTCCAGAGCGTATCCCCAAAATGATAGCGGTAAATCGGTGAGAGACATCATAGATTGCACCATATCCAATAGAGTGCGATTACGATGTTCAGACACACCGTCTTGCTGAGGTGTTCCAGGCGGCGTGAGTTGTGAAACAATTCCACATTTCCTTAAGTGCGTACCAAATTCGTGACTTAAATATTCTCCCCCACGATCTGATCATAAGAACTTTATTTTTCTGTCATGTTGATTCTCTACCTCACTCTGAAATTCCTTGAACTTTTCAAAGGTCTCAGACTTGTGTTTCATCAAGTAGACATACCCATATCTACTTAAGTCATCAGTGAGGGTGAGAACATAACGATAGCCTCTGCGAGCCTCAATGCTCATTGGACCGCACACATCAGTATGTATGATTTCCAACAAGTTGTTTGCTCGCTCCATTATTCCGGAGAACGGAGTCTTGGTCATTTTGCCCATGTGGCAGGGTTCGCATGTGTCAAATGATTCGTAATCAAGAGACTCCAAAAGTCCATCTGCATGGAGCTTCTTCATGCGTTTGAAACCAATGTGACCAAGGCGGCAGTGCCACAAGTATGTGGGACTATCGTTATCAACCTTATATCTTTTGGTATTCACACTATGAATATGTGTAACATCACATTCGAGATTCATTAAGAATAAACCATTGACCAGCGGGGCATGACTATAAAACATATCTCTCATATAAATAGAACAACCATTATTCTCGGATTTAAATGAGTAGCCATCTCGTATTAAACGAGATCCGGATACAATGTTCAAGCTCAAAGCTGGCACTAAATAACAATTATTGAGGTTTAAAACTAATCCCATAGGTAAATGTAGAGGTAGCGTGCCGACGGCGATCACATCGACCTTGGAACCATTCCCGACGCGCATCGTCACCTCGTCCTTCACCAGTCTCCGCTTATTCCGCAGCTCCTATTTTGAGTTACAAATATGAGCAACCACACCGGTATCAAATACCCAGGAGCTACTACGAGTACTGGTAAGGTACACATCAATAACATGTATATCACATATACCTTTAGTGTTGCCGGCCTTCTTGTCCGCTAAGTACTTGGGGCAGTTCCGCTTCCAGTGACTATTTCCCTTGCAATAAAAGCACTTAGTCTCAGGTTTGGGTCCATGCTTTGGCTTCTTCCCGGCAACTGGCTTACCGGGCGCGGCAACTCCCTTGTCGTCCTTCTTGAAGTTCTTCTTACCCTTGCCTTTCTTGAAACTAGTGGTTTTATTGACCATCAACACTTGATGTTCCTTTTTGATCTCCACCTCTGCTGATTTCAGCATCGAAAATACCTCAGGAATGGTTTTCACCATCCCCTGCATATTGTAATTCATCACAAAGCTCTTGTAGCTAGGTGGGAGCGACTGAAGGATTCTGTCAATGACCGCATCATCCGGGAGGTTAACTCCCAGCTGAGGCAAGCGGTTGTGCAACCCAGACATTTTGAGTATGTGCTCGCTGACAGAACCATTTTCCTCCATCTTACAACTGTAGAACTTGTCAGAGACTTCATATCTCTCGACCCGAGCATGAGCTTGGAAAACCATTTTCAGCTCTTGGAACATCTCATATGCTCCGTGCTGCTCAAAACGCTTTTGGAGCCCAGGTTCTAAGCTGTAAAGCATGCCGCACTGAACCAGGGAATAATCATCACTACACGACTGCCAGGCGTTCATAACGTCTTGAGTTGCTAGGAAAACGGGTGCTTCACCTAGCGGTGCATCTAGGACATATGCTCTTTTGGCAGCTATGAGGATGATCCTCAAGTTCCGGACCTAGTCCGTATAGTTGCTACCATCGTCTTTCATCTTGGTTTTCTCTAGGAATGTGTTGAAGTTGAGGGCAACATTAGCATGGGCCATTTGATCTACAAGACATATTGCAAAGATTTTAGACTAAGTTCATGATAATTAAGTTCATCTAATCAAATTATCTAATGAACTCCCACTCAGATAGACATCCCTCCGGTCATCTAAGTGATACATGATCCGAGTCAAGTAGGCCGTGTGCGATCATCACGTGAGATGGACTAGTCATCATCGGTGAACATCTTCATGTTGATCGTATCTTCTATACGACTCATGTTCGACCTTTCGGTCTCTTGTGTTCCAGGCCATGTCTGTACATTCTAGGCTCGTCAAGTCAACCTAAGTGTTTTGCATGTGTAAATCTGGCTTACACCCGTTGTATGTGAATGTTAGAATCTATCACACCCGATCATCACGTGGTGCTTCGAAATAACGAACTTTCACAACAGCACACAGTTAGGGAGAACACTTTCTTGAAATTTTATGAGGGATCATCTTATTTATGCTACCGTCGTTCTAAGCAAATAAGATGCAAAAACATGATAAACATCACATGCAATCAAATAGTGACATGATATGGTCAATATCATTTTGCTCCTTTTGATCTCCATCTTCGGGGCGCCATGATCATCATCGTCACCAGCATGACACCATGATCTCCATCATCATGATCTCCATCATCGTGTCTTCATGAAGTTGTCTCGCCAACTATTACTTCTACTACTATGGCTAACGGTTTAGCAATAAAGTAAAGTAATTACATGGCGTTATTCAATGAACGCAGGTCATACAATAAATCAAGACAATTCCTATGGCTCCCACCGGTTGTCATACTCATCGACATGCAAGTCGTGATTCCTATTACAAGAACATGATCAATCTCATACATCACATATATTTCATTCATCACATCCTTTTTGGCCATATCACATCACACTGTATATGCTGCAAAAACAAGTTAGACGTCCTCTAATTGTTGTTGCAAGTTTTTACGTGGCTGCTATAGGTTTGTAGCAAGAATGTTTCTTACCTACGCCAAAAACCACAACGTGATATGCCAATTGCTATTTACCCTCCATAAGGACTCTTTTCATCGAATCCGATCTGACTAAAGTGGGAGAGACAGACACCCGCTAGCCACCTTATGCAACTAGTGCATGTCAATCGATGGAACCTGTCTCACGTAAGCGTACGTGTAAGGTCGGTCTGGGCCGCTTCATCCCACGATGCCGCTGAAACAAGATAAGACTAGTAGTGGCAAGTAAATTGACAAAATCGACGCCCACAACAAACTTGTGTTCTACTTGTGTATAGAAACTACGCATAGACCTAGCTCATGATGCCACTGTTGGGGATCGTTGTAGAAATTAAAACAAATTCTACACATCACCAAGATCAATCTATGGAGTAACTAGCAACGAGAGAGGGGGGGTGCATCTTCATACCCTTGAAGATCGCGAGACAGAAGTGTTGCAAGAACGCGGATGAAGGAGTCGTACTTGTAGCGATTCGGATCGTGGTGGATTCCGATCTTAGCGCCAAACAATGGCACCTCCGCATGACCGGAGATGTATCCCGCACCTTGATCCAGCCAGGAGGAGGGAGAGGTTGAGGAAGATGGCTCCAGCAGCAGCACGACGGCGTGGTGGTGATGGAGTGGCAATTCTCCGGCAAGGCTTTGCCAAGCTCGCGCGGAGGAGGAGAGGTGTTGGGGAGGGGAGGGGCTGCGCCCTAGATGTGGTGCTGCAGCCCTCCCTTCACCCCTCTATTTACAGGGAGAAGGAGGAAGGGGGCCGGCCCCTCTAGATGAGATGTAGAGGGGGGCGGCAGCCAAGGAGGAGGGGGCTTGCCCCCCAAGCAAGGGGGGCGCCCCCTTTAGGGTTCCCCCCCCCAACCCTAGGCGCATGGGCCCTAGGGGGAAATGGCGCCCAGCCCACTTAGGGGCTGGTTCCCTTCCACCTACAGCCCATAAGGCCCTCCGCGGCAGGTGGACCCTCCCGGTGGACCCCCGGAACCCCTCCGGTGGTCCTGGTACAATACCGGTATACCCCTGAATATTTCCGGTGACCGTATGATGACTTCCCATATATAAATCTTCACCTCCGGACCATTCCGGAACTCCTCGTGACGTCCGGGATCTCATCCAGGACTCCGAACAACATTCGGTAATCACACACAATCTTCCCTATAACCCTAGCGTCATTGAACCTTAAGTGTGTAGACCCTACGGGTTCGGGAATCATGCAGACATGACCGAGACAGCTCTTTGGCCAATAACCAACAGCAGGATCTGGATACCCATGTTGTCTCCCACATGTTTCACGATGATCTCATTGGATGAACCACGATGTCGAGGATTCAAGCAATCCCATATACAATTCCCTTTGTCAATCGGTACATTACTTGCCCGAGATTCGATCGTTGGTATCCCAATACCTCATTCAATATCATTACCGACAAGTCACTTTACTCGTTCTGTAATGCATGATCCCGTTACTAACCACTTAGTCACATTGAGCTCATTATGATGATGCATCACCGAGTGGGCCCATAGATACCTCTCCGTCATACAGAGTGACAAATCCCAATCTCGATTTGTGCCAACCCAACAGACACTTTCAGAGATACCTGTAGTGCACCTTTATAGTCACCAAGTTATGTTGTGACGTTTGGTACACCCAAAGCACTCCTAAGGTATCCGGGAGTTACACAATCTCATGGTCTAAGGAAATGATACTTGACATTAGAAAAGCTTTAGCAAACGAACTACACGATCTTGTGTTGTGCTTAGGATTGGGTCTTGTCCATCACATCATTCTCCTAATGATGTGATCTCGTTATCAATGACATCCAATGTCCATAGTCAGGAAACCATGACCATCTGTTGATCAACGAGCTAGTCAACTAGAGGCTTACTAGGGACATGTTGTGGTCTACGTATTCACACATGTATCATGGTTTCCGGTTAATACAATTATGGCATGAATAGTAGACAATTATCATGAACAAGGAAATATAATAATAACCATTTTATTATTGCCTCTAGGGCATATTTCCAACACTTTGCTACTTCTCTCAAGAACTTGAGACGTGAATTGTCTATTGAGGACGTCATCGATCATCTAAGTGTTGAGCGGAACTCGAGAGCAAAGGACTCACACGTGAAAGGGGCAGAGGGTTCTTCTAGCGCCAATGTGGTGCAGGAGAATTTCCAAAGTTCAAGGGAAAGAACTTTGTCCATCAGAATACTACCTTCAAGAAGAAGGGTAAGAAGAAAGACAAAATGAGAGATGGTTGCTTTACTTGTGGTTCAGAGGAACATTGGGCAAACAAGTGCCCAAACAAGTATAAGAAACCAAGATAGTACGCCAAGTCTGTCAATGTCACTCTGAGAAACAATGATGGGGCATCTGGGTATGGTAATCTATTTACCATACTTTCAGTTTGTCAGTACACCGATTGGTGTGTTGACACTGGGGCCAATATTCATGTCCTTATGTGTCTTTGTTTTCTTCTTACCAGGTCGCACGAGATTGTTCCGTCCTGATGGGGAATGGCTCGCATGCTTCTGTTCATGGTGTTGGCATGGTAGATCTGAAGTTTACTTCGGGAAAGATCGTGCAACTAAAGAACGTGCAGCATGTCCCCGCCATCAAGAAGAATCTCATTAGTGGCTCTCTTTTATGTAAATAAGGGTTTAAGTTAGTATTTGAGTCCAACAAAGTAGTCGTATCTTGATATGGGCTATTTGTTGGAAAAGGATATGATTGTGGTGGTTTGTTCCGCCTTTCTCTGGAGGATTTCTATAATAAAGTCGTGAACCAAATTCATTCCAATGTGAACAAATCTGAGGCTTGGCATTCACATCTTTGTCACATAAATTTCAGTTGTATGATGCGGCTGGCTAAGGTGGATTTAATTCTGCCAAAGGCTCTAAGTGCCATGCGTGTGTGCAAGCAAAGCAACCTTGTAAGCCTCACAATCCTGTGAAGGAGAGACACCTGACACCACAAGAGCTCATACATTCAGATCTCTGTGAGATGAATGGTGTGTCGACTAAAGGTGGAAAGAAGTACTTCATGACTTTGATTGATGATTCCACTAGATTATGTAATGTGTATTTGTTAAATACAAAGGATGAGGCTATACACTACTTTAAAATCTATAAGGCTGAAGTTGAGAACCAACTTGAGAAGAAAATAAAACAAGCCCGGTCTGGTCGTGGTGGAGAGTACATTTCTAGTGAGTTTGCTTTATTTTGTGCGGGACATGGTATTATTCATGAGAGGATGCCTCCCTATTCACCCCAAGCAAATGGGGTTGCCAAACAAAAAAATCGTACTCGAACAAATTTGGTTAACGCCATATTAGATACATCGGGTTTATCCAAGGCATGGTGGGGGGAGGCTGTATTGACATCATGTCATGTCCTGAATAATGTTCCCGCAAAGAATACGAGCAATGGGAAAAGAAAAGAACTACACTCTCTTACTTGCGCACTTGGGGCTATTTGGCGAAAGTCAATGCATGTTTCGATCCCCAAAAAGTGTAAGCTTGGTCCGAAGACCGTGGACTGCGTTAATTTGGGCTACGCTAAAAATAGTGTTAGCTATAGATTTGTAGTAGTCAAATCTGAGGTACCTGACTAGAAGGTCGGTACAATTATAGAGTCTAAGGATGCTACATTCTTTGAGGATATTTTCCACATGAGAGATATGCAAAGCAGATCTAGACTGGAATCTGATGAGACTCCTGAACCTGCAATTTCGATGGAATATTATGAATACAAAAGTGATGAAAGTTCATCAGAGGATGACGAGGAAGCTCATGTTAGGAGCAAGAGACAAAGGGCTGCAAAGTCTTTTGGTGATGATTTCCTCGTGTACCTCGTGGATGACGACACTCCTAGTTCCATTTCAGAAGCTTATGCATCTCTGGATGCTGACTACTGGAAGGATGCGGTCTATAGCAAGATGGGTTCCATCATGGCTAACAGGACATGGGAGATCACTGGTCATCCTTATGGTTGCCATCCATTGGGATGTAAGTGGGTGTTCAAGAGGAAGCTTAGACCCGATGGTACTGTTGAGAAGTACAAGGCTAGGTTTGTGGCCAAGGGTTATACCAAAAAATAAGAAGAGGATTTCTTCTATACTTACTCACCCGTGGCTAGACTGACAACCATTTGAGTGTTACTCGCTTTTGGCTGCCTCGCATGGTCTTCTCATTCATCAGATTGACCTTAAGACAACTTTCCTTAACGGTATGTGACACTTCTATGATGATAATTGTGACAAAACCCGGTATCATCATATATGTGGTGGGATCCTACTTCTATGACAAAAAATCATGACAGAAAATGGGCTTTTCGTCCTGGGTGGGCCGAAGACGCAGCTGCATGACATTATTTGGGCTGTCCATGACGCAAAAAACCGTGGTAGAAGCGAGGGCGAGGAAAATTTCGGGGAGTTCCCGGTTACGGTGGGTGGTCGGGGGTCGAGCAATGCGCGTTTCTCTCATACTTGTACGCGTGTGTGTGCGAGGCGTTGGCTCTAACTAAACCCGAGCGATGTGTTGGGCTCTAACTAAACCCGAGCGATTGCACTGCAGGCTACGCGTTACTGAACCCGAGCGATCGATTGATGGCTGTTAACTGAACCCGATCGAGTGATTCCTTCACTACTGCTGCTAACTAAAGCCGATCGATGCTGCCTCTGGATGAACAGTGAGTGTTGCGGGGGGTTTGGATGAACAGTGAGCGGTGGGGGTGGATGAACAGGACCCCGTGGCGTTGCCTCTGGATGAACAGGACCCCAATTAATCGAGCCGGTTGGGGCTGGATGAACAGGACCCCATGGAGGGCTGGATGAACAGGACAACCCCGTGGAGGGCTGGATGAACAGTAGATGGTGGAGGGGTGGATGAACAGTAGCCCGTGGAGGGGTGGTTGAACAGGATCCCGTGGAGGGGTGGTTGAACTGTAGCCGGTGGAGTAGCGCACGGTGGAGGCTGGATGAACAGTAGCCCATGGAGGCTGGAGGAGGTCGATGGTGGAGATGGACAGTATCCCATGGAGTCACGTTTTCCGGTACGCCACATCCCTCCCGATGAACAGGACCCCCGTTTTGACCGTAGTGCTCCAACACAAGTCCGTTTCGTCCGTTTTGCGGTACGCCACACCCCTCCCGATCAACAGGACCCCCGTTTCGACTGTAGGAGGTCCATTTCCTCCGTTTTGTGGTACGCCAGACACCTCCCAATGAACAGGATCTCATTTTGAACGTGGCCGGTCAAACACAAGGTTGTTTCCTCCGTTCTGCGGTACACCAGGCCTCGTTTCCATCGCCTGTTCCGTCCAAGCCCTCCCGATGAACATGATGACGCATTCTGTTCCGACCCAGCCGGTTGGCTCCCCATGAACACGACGATGACGTTGTTTCTCCGTTCCGACCCACCCATGTACACAAGCCCTGGCCGTACGTATGCGCGAGTAGGCGTTCGAGACCCCGCCCGTATGTACATATACGTGGCCGTATTTTCTTTCTTGCACACTGGCCGCTGTACGTACGTGTACATGCTATGTGTGCGCCTCTACTACAACACGTGCGCACCTCTACATCCACCAGTATGTACGTACACGTTCGCGACCAGAATGACAACGCTATGTACGCTTCGACCAGGTGGGTCCCGACTGTCAGGCACTTCCTTGCGTGCGAAGATGTAGCTGGTGGGTCCCAGCAGCCAGGGGGCGAATCATTTTTTTTTTGCCCGGATGCACTTCCTTGCGTGCGAAGATGTAGCTGGTGGGTCCCAGCAGTCAAGGGGCGAATCATTTTTTTTTGCTCGGACGCACTTGCGTGCGAAGATGTAGCTAGTGGGTCCCAACAGTCAGGGGGGCAAATCGTTTTTTTGCCCGGATGCACTTCCTTGCATGCGAAGGTGTAGCTGGTGGGTCCCAGCAGTCAGGGGGAAACATTTTTTTCACGAAGTATGGTGGCCCATCTGGCGGGTCCCTGCTGTTAGGTGGAGGAATCATTATTTTCCGTGTAATAAGGAGGCACTTCCTTGCTGCGGCCATGGACCCAGCTGTCAGCCTCTCCACGTACAGTCCACGTCTGATAGAAGTCGTTCCTTGACCACTTTGACCACGCCGCACCGAGAGCACCAGGGTGGTGGATGACAGCGAGGCCTAGGAAGGGGACAACACGGAGCCGGGGAAGACGCGGCAGTGCAAGCCCGCACGGAGAGGAATACGAGGGTTCACTGGTTCGGCTGTAGTGTGAGGCTGCCGTCACCGCAGGGCCTGGCCAGCGGTGGGAATAGTAGGGGGCGGTGAGGCCTCCGCGGCAGCACAGCCGACCACGGGAGGCAGGAGCATGCGGCACGACCGGTGCTGCTTTGGGCGGCTGGAGCAAGAAGACCTGAGGTTGAAGAAGCACTACGGCCTTTCGATGGACATCGTACGGTCACTAGAGCTAGAATCGTTCATATTGACTAAGTTGACAAAGCCCTCTGTCCCCGTCAACTTAGTAGGCCCACAAGTCAGCCTCCCACCAAGGTGGGTCCCAGCTAGCAGGGGGAATATTCATTTTTTTGTGCATAATAAGGAGGCACTTTCGGTGGGTCCGAGCTGACAGCGGGGGGAACGTTTTTTTCACGAAATACGATGGCCCGTCCGATGGGTCCCAGCAGTCAGGGGCAAACATTTTTTTTTCACGAAATACTGGTGGCCCGTCCGGTGGGTCCCCGCTGTCAGGTGGAGGAATAATTATTTTCCACGTAATAAGGAGGCACTTCCTTGCGGCTGTCGTGGACCCAGCTTTCGCCACTCCATGTACAGTACTCTTCCGATGGAAGTCGGTCGTTGACCACATTGACCACGCCGCGCCAAGAGCACCACAGCGGTGGATGAGGGTGAGGCCTAGGAAGGGGACGATGCGGAGCCGGGGAAGTCACGGCAGTGGATGCCCACGCGGAGAGGAGTACGAGGGTTCACTGGTTCGACTGTGGTGTGAGGCTGCCATGGCCGCAGAATAACAGGGGGTGTGGGTGAGTGGAGGGATGGCATGGCCAGTGGTGGGAGTAGTATGGGGGCGGTGAGGCCTCCGCGGTAGCACAGCCGGCCACAGGAGGTAGGAGCAGGCGGCACGACCGGCGCTGCTTTGGGCGGCTGGAGCAAGAAGACCAGAGGTTGAAGAAGCACTATGGTTGTTGGATGGACATCATACGGTCACTAGAGTATTGACTAAGTTGACAAAGCCCTCCGTCCCCGTGAACTTAGTAGGCCCACAAGTTAGACCAATAATATGGTGGGTCCCAGCTAGCAGGGGGTATTCATTTTTTTGGGCATAATAAGGAGGCACTTCCTTGCGTGCGAAGATATAGCTGGTGGGTCCGACCTGTCAATGGGGGGAACATTTTTTTCACTAAATACAGAGGCTCTTCTTGTGGGTCCTAGCTGTCAGGTGGAGGAATCATTATTTTGGCATAATAAGGAGGCATTTCCTTGCGTGCGGCCGTGGACCCAGCTGTCAGCCTCTCCATGTACAGTACCACGTTGACCAGGCCGCGCCGAGAGCACTAGGGCGGTGGATGACGGCGAGGCCTAGGAAGGGAACGACACGGAGCCAGGGAATACTCGACAGTTGTTTCCCACACGGAGGAGTATGAGGGTTTACTGGTTTGTCTGTCGTCCCTGGAGAATAACAGCAGGTGTGGGTGAGTAGAGGGATGGCTAGGCCAGCGATGGGAGTACGATGGGGCCATGAGGCCTGCATGGCAGCATAGCCGGCCGCGGGAGGAGGGAGCAGGCAGCCCCGCTATCGCTTGTTTGAGCGGCTGGAGCATGAAGAGCAGAGATTGAAGAAGCACGACAGTCGTTGGATGGACATCCAATAGTCACTGCTCTCGTGTGTTGACTAAGTTGACAGGGCGTTGCGTGTGCGTCAACCTTTTTTTCTGAAAGCATACGTGTCAACCTGTAGTAGGTGCACAAGTCAGCCTCAAATCTGTGGAAAACAGCATACAGCCCATCTGCCATTATTTCTAATAATGTACAACCCATTTGCTAATTCTTAAGAATTTTTTTGGAGCCCATCTTATTTTTGTTAGCATTACACCCCATATTGTGGCCACGGTCAAAAAGTATATGAAATTTTGCATATTTCGGTGTGGTCAATTGTTTTTAATCCAGAAATATTGATTCACATTCAAACTATTTTGAAAAATAATTTATATAAATATAAAATCCAAATAATTGTCCACGCATAAAAATCAATGGAATTTAAAATCTTGTAATGAAAAAAAAATGAAACTAATTCCCGGTTTGATGTGTTTTAAAAATGTACAGCCCATTTCTAGGCAAACCGAATGAAACTCTCCTCGTCTTGAAAGATTTGCAGCCCAGGAGGGCCGATAAAGCAAGTAGGCCTTGTTTGGGTATTTCTTTTAAAAAATAGAACTGGGCTAGCCATTTTCAGGAAGAAGAAAAACACAACTGGGCTCAAGATGTTGTAAACATAAATAAAACCCTGGCTAGACGGGCCACAGCCCCCGCACAGCCCCGTTGTTACCCTGATCCATCGCTAAAACTAGTATAAATGACAACTGCTTGTTCCTCAAAAAAAACGTGCGACCTGCTGGGTCCTTGGTGTCAGCCGCTCGTAGTGTAATTCTCTCGTTTATTGACTACGTTGACAATGGCGTGAGCCCCAGATGTCCAACCATTAGGAGGAACCATATTTTTGGGCTTGTAATATAGAGGCACTTGCTTGCGTACTGCCATGACGCTGGTGGGTCCCTACTGTCATCCTCTCCACGTACATTCATCTCCTTGTTCCTCTTGGTTGTTGACGACGTTGACAACACAAGAGGGCGGCGCACAGCGAGCGAACCAAGGCCGCAAGGCGGAGGACGACGGCGAGGCCTCGGACGGAACGAACAGGAGCAGTGGAAGATGCGCCGGTCTAGTCGCAGGCGGAGGGGAGTACGAGGGTTGACTGGTTCGGGTGCGGGTGCGTGTTGGGGCTGACGTTGCCGGAGAATAACAGGACATGTGGGGGAATAGAGGGAGGGACTGGCCAACGTTGGAGGGTACGTACGGTAGGGCGGCGGAGGCGCAGCCAACCATGGGAGGCGGGAGCAGGCGAAGCCAACGGGGTGGTTTGGTTTGGGCGGCTGGAGGAAGAAGAAGACAAGAGATAGAAGATACACGACAGATGTTGGATGCCAATCCAACGGCTGGTAGGTAGAATTGTTTGTTGACTGGTTAGTAAGTCGACACCACCTTGGATAGGCTATTTCCTCGCGGGTCCCAAATGTCAGAATCCAAATCTGTCACGGTCATGCAGCCTTTCCTATGAAAATTTACAGCCCATTTGATGTGCTAGTTCGAAATAAGTTTGTGGGTGCTGGTGGGGGCTAATCACTTGGCTTCTGTAATGCACAGTGAGCTCAAGCAGCCGGCGAGAGTGATGTTATTTCCCTTGGTTGGGATTTTTTACAATATTTCACTCTAAATTAAACGAATGGCAAGCCATTTGCCTTGTTTCAAAGAAAATATGACAGTCACAGCCGAGTTGAAAAGGGCAGGAACATCTATCTCCAGCTTACAACTATACAAAAGCACGAGGGTTAATTGTTCATCAGGTTTACAAAAAAACCCAAGTTAAAAAAGGGCAACAACATCTAACTCCAGCACTGTTTTCGGCAGTCACAGTCAAATGGATCGGTCAGGTCCATAGAATGAACATCATGGGTCGTAAAATTTACTGGATTATGACCACAATATGTTATAAACAGAAGCCTGACACGTTCAGAAGCTCTTTTGCCCACCTGAAACTCCTTTTTTGCTCTTCGACATACCCATCCATCAAAACCATGCTGCTGATAAACTTAAGCCTGATGGAGAATAGTAACCTCGCATTCAGCAGGAAGAATGTGACAAATCTAGTGTTTGCACGGTTGGCTACTTATCGTTCTAGCGTTATTGTCTTCAATTGAATCTCATGAGAAGTGAGAAAATCCCGATGCTTACGAATCCACCGATTGGTTATAACTTTCTTACCCCGTCTTGTTGCCTAAATAGACATGAAGATTGAAAACAGTTAAGGTCTAAAAGAAGAGTGTCAAAAGAGCAACAGCTGAACGGTTAATTCTAGTACACTATATGCGGGCTTCCAATGTGCGTGAAATTATCACCTTTATATACAACTTCTCCAGACATGGAAAGCATTGCAGCAAGCCAATAATCTTGTTCAGATCAAAACTATTCATTTGGATATATAAGATCTTGACAGAATCCAGCACCATTGATAGGCCATTCATGGAGAAACTCTTCACTGAGCATAGAACATAATATTAGTACAAAATGTGTACTCCAAGATGATATATAACTTATGCGCAGAAATTTAAAATGCAGCTTATGGTTACAAGTGTAGATGATAATATAAAGTACCTGAAGAACTGTGGAGCCAAACACCATATTGAAATGAGCACAGAGATCATGTATTACACCCAAGGTCTCCAGTTTAGGCACAGAGAGGACGGTTATTTGCAACGGTGAATAACTAGAATCAAGGATCAACCTTTGAAGTGAAGGGGCATCTTGGATGATGAGCTGCCTTTCGTCAAAAGAAATTCCAATTCTTACAAGGTTAGGCGACTTTATTTGGAGACAACCGATTCTAACTGTGAAAACAAGCACCAAGCACTCCAGGGCAGGGCAACTAGAGCGGATGATGCTGTGTAATGAGGCCTCCGTTACGAACCCGCACAAGTGAAAGTTCCTTGAGAAATGGGAGTCGAAGGTTTAGTACCAGATTGTCTGGTAGGTAGCACAGCGCAAAGGTGGTGGTGTGGAGAGAGGAGGAAAACCGCGAGATGGACATCGGTGCTGAGGGCACAAGTTCATGGCATTCAATATGTGGTGTGTGATTTCCAGAGGAATAGTAGAACTCAAGCAACTGTAGTTCTGTGAATTCAGGGGATTCCAGCCAGGCGTCCACCGTGTAGGGCATGGTATGCTTGCTCAGGTAGCATGACGGGATACAGGCTTTGAACGGAGCCCTAGTGGGAGGAGATGATGGCTCTGGGGATTTCAAAATCAATGAAGAGAGATAGCTGACGACAGTCGAGATTAAGGGGCACGACGCGCCATAGAGGGCGCCACCGAATTGAGAGGACTTGGGTGCGGTAGCAATACTTGGTGGGGAGAAGCGAGATGATCTCCCCAAGGACGACGTCTGGGAGATCGCTGATGTGGTCCACCCGAGATTCTACATGTTCCTGGGATCCGGTGGGGGCGAGGTCGCCGCTTCTCCCCGCGCTGCCGGGTGCGGGATCTACAACAGGCGTTGCCGCTGGCAGGAGCCTCATCTTGTTGGCGCTGGGGTCAGCCAACTCCATTTTCCTCGAGGGCATCGCGTCGCGCTCATGGATTTGAGAAGAGTAACGAATGACGAGCCTAGGCGTAGTGCGAGTGAAGAAGAAGGGGAGCTGGGGGGGTTTCTGTAGGAGTGAGGAAGAAGGGGAGCTGGGGTTTTCTGTAGGAGTGAGGTGAGGAATTTGGGGGTACGAGTGGAGCGAGCTGACGTGAGGTGGGTGGGAGCGAGGAGGAAGGAGAGCACCCAGGTTTTGGGGGGGGGTGCTGGGTGTGGGTAGCGCCTCTCATTCAATAAATATACGGGCTTTTAAATTGATTTTACTATTTACTAGTGTGGATGGGCTGTTTTGTCTTGGGTCTAGAGAAACAATTACTACTAGTACAGTGGAGACACTCTACAGCTACCCAGAAAAACAATTACTACTAGTACAGTGGAGACATTCTACCGCTTCTGGCTCCTCCTAGGTCATTGAAACGTCTCCCTCTACTGAATGCCGTTATACTTTTGTTCACCGACATGCGGGCCATGCAGCGCACGGGTCCAAATGCCATCCACCAAATTAGAAGATAGTATGCAGGTGGAGAGTCACCCCTGTCATAGCGCGGCAGTAACGAGCCATCCTATCACAAAACCCCACCTCCCCGCAGTCTAAGTTTGACGGACATAGCAATCATCATTTCACTCTTTGCTGAATCCCCTTCTCCCTCACCGTATTCAAGAAAGGCAACACTCGCATCTGCCACTGTTCTTCTCTCCCAACGAAGGGAAGGTAAGCGGATCCGTGATGTTGGTATATTTTCGTTCAGAGAAAAAAAAAGAACTTTTGCAAAGCACTAATCGATCCTCACTCTCTTTTCTGTTTCACTGTCATTGCGATTGTGTTTCCTTTCAGTGGTCTCCTAGTATTTGTCAGTTTCATGATGGACCAAGGAGAACCAGGCAAAGATCTGCCGATATTGGAGCAGACGCGGGAGGCTGATCCCCACGAGATAGAGAGCTCCAAGAAGATAGAGGCAGCCACCGAGCCGACCCCAGATATGCTCATGGCCACTACTGAGATGGTCAATGCCCCGTTTGAGGTTACAGTCCCCGTGGCACTACAGGAGCAGTTTTCCCCCTTCGAGGATGTGCCCCCCCTCCCCCCCGCTGAGCTGCCCAAGGTGATTTTCTTCTTTGGCGATCTCGATTGTGGTTTTTCATCTAAGTATGTGGTGATTAATAATGCAAAATTTTATTAGCTTCGATTCCATGCTATACATAGTGGTTTAAATAACTTGTGTTTCTTATACTGAAAAGTAATTCAGAATGTGTTTCTGTTTCAGTTAGAGCCCTGATGCAGACAAGGATTGTGTGGTTGTACATGTCACTCGCTATGAGGCAGATGACCTGAATATACGCACTGGGAAAAAAGAGTTCTTAGGCTGTTGGATCCTGGAAGCCATTTGCGGTTATACTAATGAAGAGTTGTATTCTAGCCTCGCTGTTGTCAAGCGTGTTGTCTGGGGTGTACTGAAGCACAAGAATTTCAAAGCTACTCCTTCGTTTGTGAGGCATACTATTCTTGTCAAGCTTACGTAGGAAGATGACGTGGCATGTCTCCACAAACAAGTTTATTAGTGGCAAGGACACAAGGTTGTCTTCATGAAGGTTCACAGGATTGAGCTGCTGCGGGTCGTCCTCGATGATGTTCATGGAAAGGTCCGTCTTGTGTCCAGCCCAAATTAGATCGAGGCATGAAATAGTTTCCCCAGCTAGTGTTTAATAGTAGTTTGGATTGTGTCTAATTATCCAAACCTTGCATGTTATCGACCCCTTTGGGGCTAGTACTCTGTTTGAATCCGTCTATGGGAACTGCTGCTACTTTTGGGTGCCCGTGAATCATGTGAGAACCATCGTAATTGTTGCCGAAACAGATGCGTCCTCGCTAGTTTTTTCATGAATATGGCATGGTAAGACATAAGTTGTCACGGTTTATCATACGAGCAATGTGTGTTTTGATGAAATAGAGCACTCGTTCGAGAACTGTGCACCGACGTATACATAAGTACTTGTAAACACTATTGGTGCTACCCCACTTGTAAGCAGTTGTGCAAAACACGGCACATTGGCTCAACTCGCTTCAACACTAGGCTATCGACCAGCTAACAATCAACAATCTGATGTTTGACATATAAGAAACTATGTATCTTGTTACAGTGGTTCATGCAGTTAACTGAGGCCACAATGTAATAAATTACAAACGTTCACACACTAGTCCAGCGCTCATGTGGAACACTCACATTAAACTCGTCTTCATAAAAAACTTGAAAAGCATAAGTTAAGCAATTTTATACATCTCAATGATTCATAGAACATAACAAACATATACTAGTTCACAACAAAAGACAAAGTTGTGAGAAGGTTTACAAATCAGGAAAAAACAAGCAAGGCTTCTCTGAGCAAAGGGCCTCCTAGCAGGCTTAAATTTCCTGGAGTTCACTCTGATTTTTTCTTGTTGCCACCATCGAGGGTTAGGTTCTCTCATTCCAAAGTAACTAATTATAATTGTGGTCTCAGCTGGAATGCTGAACTGAACCATGCATTGTACTGACCAGGTCAAATTCTTGTGCATTTCACTAAATTTAACCACCGATATTTGCAGAAATAAGTAGACCACAATGCCTCTTGTCCGTGCACCTGTCCAAAAACCACTGTGCAGCCGTTCTAGCTAGTCCTCGGTCCATGGATGCACTGGTAAAAAGTGCATTCCGGACTAGGATGCAGTTGTTTTCGCTTGTCCCTGCACTGTAATCGGGAAGTAAAACGTACGAATCAGCTTATTTTAGATTGTGTTGGTCATTCTTCCTTAGTTACTACCAATGTAGGAATACCTTGAAGACGGGAGGTTAGACGACGGCTACGAGGGATAGTCATCTCATTTTGCGCAGTTGTACTAAAACTGAGGTGTGTGCTTTTGATTGCGCAGATAGAAACGATACGTAGGCAGACATCCCTGTTTGCGCAAATACGAAATACAGTTATTTAAACAGTGACAGATATTTGCAGTGGTGTATGATTAACAGTAGCATCTATTGTGTTATAATTGGCACTAGATTGACAGTATGAAGAGTCCTTAAGTAAGTAGCATCACATCACATCAACAATGCCACTAGATTAACATGCAGAACAATAGCATTAGTATTACTATCATGAGAGTAGCACATGGTCAGTAAATGTGCAATCAAATTTGTGCAGTTCCACTGGGATGAAGTAATGTTAGCGGTGTGAGATTTAAGTGTAACTGCAAAAACACAATTCATGGGAAATAAAGTAAGATGGAAGCACTTCATAAAATGGTGGTGGCATTGCTTCAATTTATCAACGACACTAGACCATTACTTATGGTGACATTAGGTGGCATTGCTTAATGCTTCATGTGATTTTACATTAACGGCAGCGATATGGGCGTAGGGATAGCAGGGGCATAAAGTGGTGATGCAGATGTGGCCGCCGAGAGCGGCAAACACTCAGGCAGCATGTCTGCATTTGTCCCATTTTTTATCTCCTCGGCAACATTTTCCTATGTGAGCACAGGAAATCTAGACCTGCTCATTCTCATTTGCGTTGTCCCCCAACACATGTCACTTCTTTCCTTTTTCAACCAAGAGATAGGTCCACTTCCCCCCACCCTTCGCCATCCACCATGCTTTCTTCGTCTTTTCAGCCAAGAGACCGGTTGGGTAGCCAGTATCTACTACATTCCCCCGTTTCCTCTTAGAACCAAGTCCTAGATTCATGCTACATCTTTCCCACTTTCTTTCTTGTTTGAACCAATGCTTAGGGTCGATTGTATGAACTAGCTTTACCTTTAATAATAGTAAAAGTCTAGGTGGCTTTGGAACAGCGGACGGAAGTAGAAAAAGATCCACACAAAGGGAGCTGGGGCAGTAGAGCAAGGCAGGTTTCGAAGGAATATATACCTGAGAGTCGTCAGCATGTGGCAAAGACGGCATTGGGAGGCCGCATCTTTGCCACGATACCGCAGGGAGGAAGAAGGGGTAAGAGGCCCTCCCGAGTCGGTGCTCTCTCGGAGAGAACGGCACGGCCGCCGATCGGGATGCGCGGGCAGCCGTTGGTCTCCTCCCTCGCCGCTAACGACAGCGTGAACGATGCACCTACACCCCTGCCCCGGTCGAGGTTGTCCGATCGGATTTGTGACCAGTCGTGAGCTGAGAGAGAGTGTGGCCACCTATGTCTTGCTTAGATCTGGAGAGCATGAGAGAGTGAACGAGAGGAACCCTAGTAAAGCAAGCGCTAAGGCTCCTGCTTATATATATATATATATATATATATATATATATATATATATATATTGGAGTGATTTTGTTGTACCAGCTTCCAAAACTGCACTCCTACGTGTACCCGCGAGTGGGTGTGAGAGAACTAGTGCGTGTGTGCACCGCTTCTCTTCGTGAGAGTACAATATACTATGCCCAAAGAACGTTTGCCGCAAGAGTAATATAATAAGTGTGTGACGTGTGAGCTAAAATAAAATGTGCGTGATGACTTTTGTTTTTTAGAAGTTCTGAGGGTAGGGTGTGAAGAGCACATATGTGCGTGACGTCTACCTGCAGATAGACGGTGGGTGCGACGTGCGAGAGGACTCGGGAGAGTCGTGACTCGTGAGGGTGCGTGTGCGTGAGAGAGAGGGGGGCACGTATCAATGCAAGGCATGTGTCCATAAATCATTATCCGACAAACGTTCGCCACAAGCCTTTTCCTGACGAACGTGGTAAGAACCGTTAGATCGGCATCCGACAGTGTCAGTTTTGCCATATCATTTAACAGAACAGCCACTCCTCCTACACACAAATCTTCCATGTGAGTGTTAGCAACTGCCGTATGCTCCCTCTGTTCCGAAATGCAGTGCATATAGCTTTATTGAAAATTCGAACCTCGCAAACTTTTACCGAGTTTTTGTCTACCAAATTGCACATGTAGAATACCCTGTATATATCATTTCATTCATCTTCGAGAGGTAACTATAAAGATGGGTGAGGAGTCTACAAAGAAAGGCCATCGTATCACCCACAACAATTTCAACCATCCTTTAGTGTCGAGGAATATCATAGGAACTCTATATGATATGATTTTTATAGGATTTTTTCCTTTAGAGCCAATTGGTTCATAGGAATAGGTTCATATACTCCACATTTCAAAGGAAATAAACATGATATCATTTCTATAGCTTTAGAGCCACTTGGTTCATATGAATGGATTCCTATACTCCCTTAATTTCAAAGGAAAATAAACATTAGCGTATATTCAATAGAGAAGTTCCTATGATATGAACCAAATTACACCTCTTTTCTAATCCCTCCTCATAGGAATTGAGATACATGTCATCTCTAGATTCAATAGAAAAGTTCCTATGATGTGAACCAAATGACACCTCTTTTCCAATCCCTACTCATAGGAATTGAGATGCTCCATGTCATCTCTTTCCCTACAACTTCCATGTATACATCTTCTATTCCTAAATAGATAGTACAACCCACTAGTAGTTTTTTTCCAAAACATGCAACTATGGCACAAGAACTATAGAGTGTGCCAATAACTTTGAAAGATGGTCGTTGGATGAAGCTAATCCGACAGTGCAGAGATGGCAAATCCGAGCACTACTGGCCGTTGGATATCATCAACATTCCACCAGATCTGCCACATGTACAATTTAGAAGACTCCATGGTTGAACTTAAGCATAATGCACAAACCTCAAAACACAAGCACTTCTCCTTTGTTCTAGAATCTTCTGTATCATAATTGATTTTTTTTTCTAAATGAATTGCCATTATTTGTTTTTTACTTTATGCTTTACAATGCACAACCCCATGAATCTTAACATTTTTATAAAACTAATTGATTTTGAATGAGATGAACTATAAGAACTAAACGAACATCTACATCATGCATATATGACTCAAAGCTTTACATGCTATAGTGTGTATTTATTCACAATTTGGTTTCGAAATCTCATGCATTCAATGCATGTGTACCTTACTAGTTTTGAGTAGAGTAGCAAATTTCATGCAACCCCGGCTATATCGAAATGCAGGGCCCATGCATCATTGCCTTTCGGTCGAACCTACGTCCACAATTTTTTGTACGTATATTATATCTCCACTAGTCCCCGAACCCAAAATGTTGCCTCGTTCCCGTAAAACCAAGCGGCTCACACATATTTAAGGCATCGACTCGAACCCGTTTACTACGACGTGGCCCCGCACGCCGTAGTACTCCTACAAACCCTACCACCGCACTCATCATCGGTTTTCTTCAAGAGGACGAAGGAGAAGCCGATTTGTAGTGGAGGCGTTTTCAAAAAAAAGGATCTATAGTGGACACCCCTACCCTAGGATGCCCTAGGTAGCTGCCACACGCATCATTGTTTTCTATTTTCTTTATGCTCTTGTGCCCTAGAGTGAAATGGTGGTTGCTTCGTCTGTCCAGCTTAATGCGGGAAAGGTGGGGCTTTGTGATTTGACCCCTCGTCGCTCATTTTCTACTACTGCAGCGTTACGACCGGGGTGCCTCCAATTCCAACCGCTGCTCCAAACTGTAATTTGGTGCATCGCACGTGGAACAAGACGGTGGATGAGCCACATGTCGGCCAAAGGGGTCCTGTTAAGTGTGTCGCCATTTCGTGTGTGGACTGACCCTGCTTGAATTGCTACGCCAACACGACAGGAGCAGCCTACCACTTGGTTTTGCTCCTTGGTGAATCCCGACTATATTGATCTAAAAAGATACGTGTTGAACTACCCTCTCCGTCTCGGTTTTTTATTTTTAGGCGTCTCGGTTTATAGGGCATGCACGTAGTTCTAGGTCATCCATTTGACTAACTAAATATGAGTTACTATGTCACAAAAAGTATATCATTGGATTCTTAGAGCATGGTTAATAGTATAGCCAGCTGCTGGCTATAAGCCAGTGCCATGTCATCTACAACATATCTTATAGTCAACATGTACAATAGTAGATCAAAAAAGTATATTACTTTTTTATTATATGGCCCACCTTTCATTCTCACAAAGTGCCTACGAGCACGTGCTAGAGCTGGCTCTTCATGAAGAGCCCGCTTACCTTCTCTCTCCTTTTCTCTTTCCTCCAACTAAGCAGAAATATACTAGTTTATTCCTTACAGCCCGCTGACTCAGCTCTATTGTACTTGCTCTTAAGCGGATGTAGTTGTATTTAAAAGTCGAGGGCGCGGCTTTTCCTGCGCGGTAGGCAGGGCAGTTTCGCGTAGTCGGTTCGACAGAGATGCGAGAAGACGAGGGAGTAGGCTGCTGCAAATGTAGGGTTGTGATATTTGACAGCGAGTTATAGTTGGACAGGTGGGGCCCCGTGATTTGACTTGCCATTATCATTCTAACTGCGGCGCTACGACCGGCGTGAGTCTCCCGATTCCTGACCACCTCCATACACGTGCCTCTCCCAATGCTCCACCATGTAGACTATAGTAGAGGTTGGCTCTTGCATGAGAGCCCACTTCTCCACTTTTTCCTTGCCTCTCTTTCCTCCACATATGCAAAAATGCCATGTAAAGCGCACTATTGTACTTACTTGCTCCTATAGGTGCTAAGCTTGCCACATAGGCATAAAGTCTGATGTGGCAAGTTAATCAAGAAGAGAGAGACTAGTTTGGTGACCCAAGGAAGAAACGTAAGCACGTGTACCTAGGTGAAAAGACAATTTTGAGTCTATAGATAATTAAATGAAGCAAACTTAGCAACAAAAAACTAATAAGCACACCATTTCATTGGAAGAGGTCACTCCTTGGCAAATGCAATAAATACTAGTACTCTTTGTGTCCCATAATATAATAAGGTTTTTGGTACTGGGACGAAGGGAGTACAAAGAAAGAGATAGAGAGAAGTAAAAAAAGTACACTTATAGCCAACCTTATAGCTAACCTTGTTGTAGTATGAGTGACTAAGTGATGACTATGTATGACATGCCAACATCAGATAGCCTAACGCACCGTGTTAAATCTCCAAGGGCGCGACCGCGCGTGCGAAGCGACGGTCATGGTAGGCGTGACCATGATGCGGGCTGCTGGCAACCCTTGGATCTGAGATCAAACGGTCGCATGCTAAGTTGCTGAAAATTTGCAGAATAACCCTCTGAGATAGGATATTCACCCATAGGTCTAGAATCACGCCATGCAACCATTCGATATCAGATCCAAGGGCTCTCAGAAGCCTGTATCATGGGAGAATGGAAAGCCACTACCCTGCCGTTCGCACGCTGGCAGTTCGCTCCTACTCGTCCCCGCATGTCCTTTAATACTACGGCGGTTCGCTCCTAGTCGTCCCGTCCTTTTCACATTACGACAGTTCCACTAATCCTAACCCTCCTCCCAAATCCATGGCGTCCCAAATCTCCATGATCGGCACTGAGTACAAGGTTAGAACCATCACCGGCGATGAGTTCGACGTCATCTACACCCGTTCTTCCGCGACGGTGAAAGGATGCCTTTCTCGCTTCAGACGCATATTTGAAAACTCAAATGATGAGTGGGTCGTCGGGCTAGATGTTGAGTATACCACAGTCCTGGGATGAGAGAAGGATCTAAAGGACGAAGAGAGGAAGAAGCCCGCCATGATCTAGGTTTGCATGCATGACTTATGCTTGGTCTACCACATATGCCATGTCGATGTTGAATGCCTGGATTTTAAGAACTTCCTCAAGAGCAACCTAGTCAAATTTGCTACTATAGACTTTAGGAACGACAAAGAAGTCCTGGGTCGGATAGGCCTCGTTGTAGGCAGCCCCTTCGACCTCCAGAAGAATCGGCTGGTGTCCTCTCGTCATCATTCAATGCTGACCCTGGCAGGAGCCATGGTTCATCTTTCGTACCGTAAACTGGAGAAACCTCATTACACGTTTCATCGTCATGCATGGCAGCGGAATGTACTAGATATATACCACATCCACTACGCTGCAATGGATGGCTACCTTTGTTCCAATATCTGTAAGGGTTGAATGAAGAGCAAGAGCCAAGTGTGCGGTTCAAGCAAAGAAGTATCAGCCAAGAGGAAGAGGGACAAGGACGAAGTCGAGGACGTGGACGAGGACTCCGAGTGAGTAAGGTGTCAGTATCGTTTCTCATGGTGGTTCTAATGCAGTGTCTACCGGATTAGTTGCATAGTTTAATTTCAGGCGTGCTTAGTTTAATTTGAGGGGTGTGTTGTGCTGAGCCCCCAACAGAACTATGTTATGTTTCTTCTCATTACTTTAACTCTTCACTATGTACATACTACTAGTATTTCTTTAATAGAACTTAGCACCCCAATTAAGCACGTACTAGCTTTTTTAATAGTACTATATGCATATTTTGGCGACGAGCGCTCTCTATATGTACCACCTATTTTTTAATTTCAATTTTTGCTCCATGGCGCAATCCATCGATACTACTACTGTACAAAAGTATACATTTTTTAAAAGGCTAGAGTATTGTTCATCACATATATAGCCAGTTAAATTCTCAACCTAGAACGACGTGCATGCCATGTAATAAACCGATACGGAGGAAGTATAGTAAAAATGAGGTGATTTTATCGAGCGATCGGCGGGGGAGCATGGCCTGTCATGTGGTCCCACGTGTCATGATGTACCAAGGCGATGCGCGTGTCCCTCTTGAGGCAGAAGCAATACTACGTGGTTTGAGATGATGGCGAACCGTAGTGTGAAATAATGGTTGCTTCGTCCGTCTAGGAAGGTGCGGCATTGTGATTTGACGTCTCATTGCTCATTAATACTACTGGGCTGGTACGAGTGGGGTGCGTCCTCCCTGCTGTTCTGCACTGTTATTTGGTGCTTGACACGTTGACCCAGTTGCTATATGTCCCACATGTCGGCGACAGGAAGTACAAAATTCATGAAAGGGAGCGACTTAGTTTTGGAAAATTCTGTTTTTATGGAGTATGTACGCACTAGGGTTTATAGGGCTCATCTAAAAAACATTCATTTTTCCGTTTGATAAGTCTCAATTCTACTACTAGTAGTAGTACCATTACATGTTGGATTTCGAGGTGCATTAGATCACCCGATGCAAGCAGTGTCAAGAGGAAACTCACTAATGCATGTAGAAGTTCATGGAAATTTAGTGGTCATTCATGCATTCGTTCTAATTAATGCCTCGGTAAACATAACTTCTTGAGAAAAATGAGCGTACTAATTACTTGTGCAAACTACGAAATTAATTCGACCACTCACCGTCTACCTTGGTTGGAGAGATTTTGAAATTGAGCCATAAACTGAAAAGGAGGGAGTAGTAACTTCTGTCTCGATTACTATTTGTGGCCTTGTATAGATGCAAAATGTATTTTTTTATAGTGGCCTTGTATAAGTAAATGGAGGGAGTTCTAAAGACATACTCCCTCCGTTTCTTTTTACTCTGCGTATAAGTTTTGGTCAAAGTCAAACTACACAAAGTTTGACCAAATTTATATTAAAAAATATGAACATCTACAATACTTAAATTATATAATATAAAAATACATTTCATGGTGCATCTAAAAATGTTGATTTCATATTGAAATGTTGATATTTTTTGATATAAAGTTAGTCAAACTATGCAAAGCTTGACTTTGACCAAACCTTATATGCAGACTAAAAATAAACGGAGGGCGTATATATTCCAAACAATATGATAATCTCTCTAACCAAGGTACGTAGTAGGGACGAGAAGTAAACGGAGGGAGTAGTAAAATTTTCTCCTCGTGCTGCGAGCCACCGCGCGCGTGGGTGAGGGAGCGGGCGTAAGGCGTACAATAATACTACTACTCGTAAGCAAGCTTCACCTCATCCTGCGAGCCACCGCGCCCGTGGGCGGGGGAGATGGAGTACTAAGCAAGCTTCTCCTCATTCTGCGAGTTGACGGGACACATCAAAAGTATTCTAGTGTATAGAGCCTTGCCTCTAAGGTAGGCCCCACATGGTTTGCCTCTTTTTTAACATAACACATCAAGTCGCAATTTGTTTGTTCACCCGTGGTAGACAATCCTCCCTCCACCAAGTGGACAACCAATACACGTGTCAAATTACCATGTGGGCTGCCTTTTCATACAGAAATGAGCTCCACCGTGTACCCGTGCAGGTGTGGTTGGGAAAGAGACGGGAGTACGTGCGCCGTGTGTGCACCTCTTCTCTCCGTGCACGTCCCCCACCTACGTGGGTGTGTGTGAGAGAGATACAAACCTAGACATAATGCACCGTCGATCCCCATGCCTCCGCCCAGTCCGACCACCAGTCACCACCACGCCCCACTCCTCCTCACCTTATCTCTCATCTTTCTCCCTCCATTTTTATATACAAGGGGTCACTATCAAAATTACAATTTGCAGATATACAAGGCCACTAACACTAATCGATGCAATATTAATGGTGTTTGCCTCGTGGTACTAGCAAAGGAGGACATTAATTATCCCTTGCATGCATGCGGGAGTTTGTAAAAAATGCATCTTGATGTTCCGTGCAATGCACGGGCATCTTGCTAGTCCATGACTACAACACATGGCAAAATTCCACGGCTAACGAGGGATTTGAATCTGTTGGGAAGGGTTGTTTGGATCTTGCCCGGGGTAGCCAAAATATTGGTGACCCTTTTGTCCACCGGTGCCTTTGCCACCGATGAACGAGGAACGGCTTAGGTGCTCATGCATCCTCCAGCGCGCAAGTTGGAGATGAGCTCGCACGAGCTGTGTTTTTTTGTCCCACAACGCCGCCCGAGCCGCCCGCAGACCGACCGGTGACCCGCAAATTATGCCATCCAACCGTAGCTGCACACATTATGACAGCAACTCAACCAACCGGACGAAATTCATGCAAACACGTAGACAAACTGATATTTCATATAACAACGACAGAAATCATATAAAATACTGGATTTTCACACAAACATGACGGATTTCATTACATACAAATGAACTACGCGGTGCTAGTTCTGGACAGCACAGGTATATAATACCTGGCCTAAATGGTCGCCCGCCAATCGATTTGTGTTCCTCATGTCTGGCAGCACGATCACCGGACTGCCGGGAGCCCCGGAGGTATATGCTTCAGCGCAAAGGATGGCTCGGTTTCCCACTGCCCAACTGATATCATTGGCTGATGCCGAAGATGATGGTGGCCAGCACCGGTTTGAGTTCATCACCGGCCACTACTTCGCCATGGCCGGCACGGGCTCGAGTTCATCCTAACATTCCCCTCTTTTGTGGAGCCCATGCGGGGTCGACGAAGGTCCTCGCAACAAAAGGATCCGGCAAGACACCTGCTGTGTACGCCGGCGTCCCCTCCACGGTGGCCTTCATGGGACCCAAGCGGCGGCGGCCTCCCGTGTTCTACTTCTCCTCGATGATGGCAGCGGACGCGGAGGTGCTAGCCACCGACTCGTCGCTCTTCATGCACCCGGCTTCTATCGCTACTTGCATGGCGCAGCCGCCGGCATGGGAGCCTCACTCATAGAAACAGGAGACGTGGTACGAGGCGGCAGCGTGGACGGCAGCAACAACGCTCGTGTGCCGCTCCTCGTCGAGCTGGCCTGGAGCGGCGAGTTGCTGAACCGTGCGTCGGCTTGGGGCGGCAACTGGCTCCGTCGGGCAAGGAGAGGGAGGTGGATCAGCGAGCTGCATAGCTCGTATCCGGCAGGCTACCCAGCTGGCTTGGATGCGGAATAACTACTCTTTGTAAGCCATTGTAAGAGTGGACAAAATGGTGAAGGAGGAGATAGGGGAGCGGCGGAGATGTGCGATTCTTGGCCGGCGTTTGGCCTCGTTTAAATAGGAGATTAAATAGACGGCGGACGGGAGGAGCTCGGCCGACGTTGTTTTTAATGCCGGCCCGGTCATGAAAGTACGTGTGTCCAGAGTGGGTTTCTCGGCTTCCACATGGGCAGGTTTCATGGAGGCGTTTAAATGCGGCAAGGAGGCGTGTTCAGCCGGGTGTGCAGCGAGTGGCGCCCTCGACTCTGACCTAGGACACCACGCCGTTCTTCCACTGACGTGTG
The DNA here is from genome assembly GCF_018294505.1 of Triticum aestivum. NCBI lineage: Eukaryota > Viridiplantae > Streptophyta > Magnoliopsida > Poales > Poaceae > Triticum > Triticum aestivum. The sequence continues at coordinate 646,826,962 of NC_057798.1, read as the reverse complement.
GGCTCTTTGGGTACATGGCCTGCATGTCAGTGACCCAACGCAGGCAGCGCACAACAGAGGAACCTTTGGTGGGCCAGGGCGGTCAGAAGCGGGCATTTCATAAACCGATGATTGTTCATTGAGTGTGATGTCATCTTTTTCATGTAGATAAGCCTACTATGTTGATAGCCCGTTCGATACGTTGTGATTCATAAAGACCGCTACAAACATCAATGTTCTGCTTATCACAGATAAGATTGATTAATACCCGTAACAATCCATGTCCTTAACAAAGGGTGCATGCACGTATAGGTTGAGCGTGTGTCTTGCGTCGTGTGATGTGTGCATGCAGGCGTGCGAGTGTTGTGTGCGTGCAAGGGTACGTTTCAGTGTTGCATGCATGGGTGCGTACGTGTGTGTGTTCATGAGTGCATGTGTACGTGTCAGTGTTGCACGCCAGCATGTGTACATGTCTTGCATGCGTGCATGTGTACGTGCGGGGTGAGGCTACACGTCAGTTGACTGACTTTTTAATCTCTGGTCATTAGATTTTCCAGCCGTTGGATACGAAATCAATGGCCTCTAGTTTATCATCAAACTCCACCCCCCCCCCTGAGCCGCCAGCCGCCACCGGCCGAACCGCCGTCCCGTGCCGCTACGCTGCCCCGCCCTCCCCGAAACCACTCCCCACCGCCGGTCCACCGCCGCACTGGCCATCCCTCTAGCCCCCCCCCCCCACGCCGAGCTTTTTCTCCGGTGATCCCCACCCCACCGTGCAATCAACGCCCGCTCCCCCCAACCAGAGGTCTCACGACTTCAAATACCCACTGACCACTAATTCATTACCATTTCTGTCCTTCATATACGCGCTGATGGGTGGGCCCTATGGTAATGTGTGCTGCTGAATGTGGACCGTTTGACTGGTCAATTGACCGTGTTATCAACAATTTACAGAGCTGTATGGTGAGCCAGTGACCGTATGATCACCCTAAAATGTACTCCTATTTTATTAACACAGTATAGACTCAAACTACCATTTTCTTTCTTTCATATACGGGCTAACAGGTGCCCCCCACGGTTACGCACCCCGATGGTGCAACACTAAATGCGCCGCATTGAACGTTTGACTGGTCAATTGATTGTGTCATCAACAAAATACGAAGTTGTACGGGTGAGCCAGTGACCGTATAATCATGACATGTATTTGTTTGACATGGTATAGACGCAAGGGCTCGTATATATGTGCAAGCACTCACCGCTATAAGCGCACACATGCGGACCCTACCCCTATGAGCACCTTCGAGAGAGTGGGCCAACATATCTGATCTTGAGATTTTACAAAGTCACCATAGGTGCCTCGTAGTCGAGTGGAACGTCTCCTCCACTGAACGCACATCACCGGAAAATACTGAAATTAACACAAGATAAATGCGAGCACAGGGACTTTAACCTTGGTGGGCTCAAGAAACCATTGTCCTCCTAACCATCCAACCACATGTTGGTTAGCACGACAAAATGTATGTGGTGACCGTGATGAGCTTATTCTGAAGTCCAGTGACCATATCGTGCTTTCGCTTCAAATACAATGACCGTAAGTGTTGCCAACAAAATACGGAGCACACATCAAATGCAAAGTCCGTCAGTGCCATCAACAAAATATGGAGACGTATCGTGAGCTAGATACCGTTGTACTATTGTATATGCTTATTTTCTTAGTGGCTGATTGCATGTGTGGTGTGGTGGGCACATCATTTCTAGTTGTGGTGGGTCAACATGGAGACTCATGGGTCGGTTCCATCCTGCACCACATATAGGTTGGACCGAGACGCGTTATATGAAGACCCATGTGGAGGACTCGGCGTACAACACAAAGCTACCAGAGTCGCGGAGGACTCTATCCCCACTGGTGATAAGCCGACTATATATGATTTGTAACCCTAGGCCCCCAGTGTGTTACAGAAGCTTGGGGGCTAGTTCATCGATAGTATACACACACGCACTATGCCTGGTATTCACGTGTACTTTGTACACGCCCCTATCACTAATATACAGTACCAGGAGTAGGCTCTTTCTTCAACTACAAGGGTCCAAACTAGGGTAAAACTTTGCCTCATATTACCATCCAGCCTAACAGCCAGGGATATCCTACCGAATGATATGATGAAATCATATCTACCAACTACTAACAGAGAGGTGTGTCTGGGGGGGGGGGGCAATGTGTGCGAGAGAGGCCTAAAGATAATGTGCGTGCGAGAGACACGTAGGCACATATATGTGCATATAGAGAGCTAGTAGAGACCGTGCGTGTGTATATATGCATGTGAGAGAAATAGTGTTTTCCAACTGAGATTAGTGAAAAGAGTGGTACATAGTAGTCAGAAAGAGAGAGAGAGAGAGAAACAGAGAGAGCATGTGCGTGAGACACCCCGACACCCTGAGAGAGATTGTGAGCACGTGTGAAAGAGAAATGCCGATGCATATAAAGTGTGTGCACTTATGCGTTAGATAGAGAGAGATATAACGTGTTTGTGAGAATGGGCCGAGGCATAGTGCATCTACGTGTAAAAGGCGGTTCTATGCATAAATTAAAATATAAATGGCATTATTATTTTTGGATGAGATCATGAATTTTGCAAATTGCGTATGGACGAAAATCGGTCTATCAGACACCCATACTCTATTGAATTCTAGCATGTGCATGTGTTTATTTCATATTATCGATCCATAGAATGAGAGCGGTTTGAAATACAGGCAATGGATGCTTTTGCAATTCATATATAAACATTAATTAGTGCACTCCATGTTGTTAGTGTGAAGCACTTTATACATTTGTCACTTGCATGGATACATTCCAAATTGCTAGCTACGAAATAGAATACATGTCGAATTCAACATAAAGGGGGTTTCGAAGATTCGAATTCATAGGAAGTGCATTCATCTATTTGAACCCGAGATAATGGCATTTGTAAATCAGATGTAAAAGGGGGCATCAATCTTTGTTGTGAGTTTGAACATGCTATATATATTCATACGCATATCTAACTTTTTTTTGCAACCAAGGAGATTATATCTGGAACCATGCATGAACTGAGGTAAGTTGCATATTTTTTAATATATACTTGTGTACAATGTATATTCAAATGTACCCCCTCCATTCCAAAATAATCGTAGCTTTAGGATTTTCAAGAGTAAAGATTTGTGAAGGTTGACAAATCCTGAAAGTTCAATTAAAGAGAACCGAAAATGTTAATGCTTCTGCTCCCAAATATTGAACGAAGCGCCAAATAGGCCTATGGTCACCCGAAACCACGCGAGACTAATGTTTGGTGGTAGAAAATTACTGTCCTGACTCTGGCCCATGTAGCCTGTCGGCCCGATGTCCAAAGGTCTAAACCGGGGTAGGTTTGTAACTTCACCAAGACGCCAGTCTCAACCGCCTCCGAGAAGCATTCATACGCCGTGGGCGCCTAAACACCCATGCGCTCGGCCGAAATCTATCCCGCCCACATTTGGGACACCTGAGATTACTGTCCTATCCCCAACCCGAAATATGTCCGAAATTTTAGATGGGGGCAAAGTTTGTAACTTTCCCCAAATTTCAAACAAGCGCGTCTCAAACTGAAACATTGTTCCCCCTTAGTTCCCTGCTTCCCTCTGTTTCCCCATTCATACTCCGTGGGCGCCAAAACACCCTCTCCACCAGCCACGAAACCCCAGCCTCCTCCGTCCTCCACCCCATAGCGGCCAATCCACCGCCGCCCTCCTCCATCACGCCGGAGCCGGTACCCCGACATTGTCGTCCAATGCAACCGCAACCGCAACGCCCTCAAGGACTTAGCAGCTGAAGCCGAGGCAGAGCTGCCTCCACGACGCCGACGTCGACGTGCACCGTACCAGAACCACTCCGACCATGCCGTCCTGTGCCTCACTACTTCCGCTCCACTGTCGCAACCGTCCACCGCACCAGAGTTGTTCCCGCTACGTTGTCGTTCGCCGCCTCGGATCTAGTTCCCTGCCGCCAACAGACGGCCACCGCACCACACTCAACAACTTGGCCATGGGTTCGTCCAAGGATCCACCATCCTCCACAACTTCTTGTTTCCAGTGAACCACAAGAAGATCGTTGGAAAAACAGAAGGAGGACACAGCACTGCCGGCAGAAAGAGGTACTCCTCTTCCCTTATTCATGCAAATCTTATGTCTCTGCTCACACCGTATTCATCCCACGAAAGAAACTAGTTGAGCGCTTCTTACTGCATCTTCTTCATGATACTAAATGCACAAGGTTTCCTCCCTTTACTATTCCACCTTTGCTAGAGGTCAATAGCCCGCCTGGATTTCAATTCAGGGTCAGTCGAACCACAATTAAAAGAAGCAGCACCCGCTTAGGCGCGCGGAGCACCTAGTCCGCCTGTTCGCCCGGGAAGCGGCGCATCCGTGTCTATCATAGGGGTGTGGGGCGCAGGAGCTGCTTGCGCCCGATCTGGAGGTCGGCGGGGCTTGAATGGATGGCCGGGGGCGGTGCCAAGCACGGCAGTGCGGTGAGGTTGAGGGGAGGGCGCGGGCAGGGGAGGAATACTGGGCCGATGGTCGCTGGCGTTTCGAGGTCAACACTGACTGGCTGGAGGTAGATGAAGGGGATCTGCCCGTTCTTTGTACATCGGATAGTGCAGAAAAAATGAACTGACCTATTTGCTTGTCGACTGTTATTTTCATAGAATCCTGTAGTAATTTAGTGTGCCATGCATGTTGTAGAGCTATCATATGTCTCCCGTCATTTATTTCTCACCGACCTGCTATCTGCTACCTTTACACTGTACTAATTGTGCACACACTTCACCCATACTCACACTATTGTTTTTTATGCATGGGTATTTCAGACTCTGACGCAGTGTTGATGAATGTAGAAAAGAAAAGACAGAAGTCGCTCCAGTGTAATTCGTAGATAAGCACTAAGCGTTTCAGCGCTCTAATGGGTGCAGTGTCAGCAGTTGGAGACATTAAACGTAGCTCTGCAGTTGATGATCTCAATTGCCACACACAACCATCCCAAGTGCTTGCTTTAACTTCGCGTTGTGAAATATGGTTGCATGTTGCATATGGTGTCTAGCTTGTATTGCTTCCAATTTGGTTAAATTGCATCTGCTTACTTTACACATTATACCTTTGATAATGACATGCCTTCCTGTTTTTGATACATACTACATATGTCTATTAACCATGTTCGTACATCAAACTAATGCTCTTTTGTATCCCTCGTCAATCACTTATGATGAGACAGTCACCCGAGTGGGTTACTGTGAGACGCCCTACTCGTTTAAAGAGTGCAGTGTCATCCTCCCCACATGATTCTCAAGAAACAGCAAGGCTAAATGAAGATAGTCAACGTAGCTCTCTAGTTGATCACCACAATTCCCCCACACCACCATCGCAGGTGCTTGCTCTTACTTGGCAGTGTGATATGTGGTTGCATGTTGCATATGGTGTCTACCTTGTAATGCTTCTAATTAGGGTAAATTGCATCTGCTTAGTTAACACATTATACCTGTGAATATGACATGCCTTCCTGTTTTTGGTACATACTACGTCTTTCTATTAACCATGTTCTTACATCAAACTACTTTTCTTGTGTATCCCTCATCAATCACTTCTGACGATACACCTTCAAGTTGACAGTGTAATATTGGTTGCATCTTGCATATCATTTCAAACATTTATTGCCTCTAATTTTTTGAAGTGCCACTTATAATGAGATACATCTAACTTGGTAGAGTGATTTTGGTTGGATCTTTCATATGGTGTCTAGATTGCATTGCTTCCAATTTGTTGAAATGCCTTCTGCTTAGCATTTTTCATACATATTCCATCCTCCTACAATGTGGTTGCCATACATAAAAGTTGAGTTCGTCAGTATCATGCATCAACGAATTTGGAAGTGCGAATTTCATTCCTTTTTCTTGTGTGTTTACTTGACAAGGCAAAATCTGAAAGGACGAAGGCACGGAATGATGGTGGTCCTCTGGAGCAACCGAGACAGATGATCTCTGCAGATTCTCTTGCTACTTGTACTGCAGTGCTAGTTCCAAATCTCATCTCCCCTACTCCACAACCCAAGGTGCTTGCTCTAACATGGAAGTGTGATATCTGGTTGCATGTTGCATATGGTGCCTAGCTTGTATTGTTCCTAATTTGTTAAATTGCATCTCCTTATCTTACACATTATACATGTGAATATGACACGGCTTCCTGTTTTTGGTACATACTACATCTGCCTATCACACCATGTTCTTACATCAAACTACTGTTCTTGTGTATCCTGCATCTATCGCTTATGATGAGACAGTCAGACGCATGGGTTAATATGAGACGTGATACTCTTATAAAGAATGCAATTTCATCCTCTCCACAAGATTCTCAAGAAACAGCAAGCCTAAATGAAGATATTGAACGTAGCTCTGTACTTGAAGACCGCACTTCCCCATACCACCATCACAGGTTGCTCTAACTTCGCAGTGTGATATGTGGTTGCATGTTGCATACGGTGTCTAGCTTGTAATGCTTCTAATTAGGGTAAATTGCATCTGCTTAGTTTACACACTATACCTGTGAATATGACATGCCTTCCTATTTTGTACACACTATCTCTATGTGTTAACCTTGTTCTTACATGAAACTACCTCTCTTCTGTATCCTGCATCAATCACTTACGATGAGTCACCTTTATTCGTTGCATATTGCATATTATTTCTAGCCTGTTGCCATGTATTGCTTCTAATTTGGTCAAATACATTTGTTAGGGCACCCTTTTAATTTGGCAGAGTGATATTGGTTTCATCTTTCATATGGTTTCTAGCTTGCATTGATTCTAACAAGTTCAAGCACCTTGTGCTTAGTTTACACTTTATACATCATACATGTCAATATGTCACGCCGTCCTGTTTTTCATACATATTCCATCCTCCTATCATGTGGCATTCTTTCATATGGTGTCTAGCTTTGCAGTGCTTCTAATTTGTTGAAATGCCTTCTGCTTAGTTACCACATCATAGGTGTGAATATGTCAAGCCATCCTTTTTTCATACATATTCCATCCTCGTATCATGACTTTGCCTTTCATCAGAGTAGTGTTCGTCAGTATCATGCATGAATGAGTTCTGAAGAGCGAATTTTATTCCTTTTTCTTGTCGGTTTGACTTCACAATGCAAAATCATTAAAGCTGAAGGAAATTAGGCAGGCATGGATGATGGTGGTCCTTCGAGCAACTGAAACAGGGGTCTCTACAGATTCTACTCCGCCATCCTCCCAACAAGATTCGCAAGACAACACAAGGCTAGGACAGTCAACGTAGCTGTGTAGATGATGAGCACATCTCCCCTACTCCACCATCACAGGTGCTTGCTCTAACTTGGCACTATTATATGTGGTTGCATGTTGCGTATGATGTCTAGCTTGTATTGCTTCTAACTTTGAATTGCATCTGCTTACTTTACACATAATGCCTGTGAATATGACACGTGTTCCTGTTTCTAGAATATACGTGTACATGATGAGCACATCTCCCCTACTCCACCATCACAGGTGCTTGCTCTTACTTGGAACTGTTATATGTGGTTTGCGTTTTCCGTATGATGTCTAGTTTGTATTGCTTCTGATTATGTTGAATTGCATCTGCGTAGCTTACAACTTATACCTGCAATGATCACTTACCCATAAGACACATTTAACTTGGGACTGTGATGTAGGTTGCATCTTGCATTGTCTTCTAGCTTGTACTGCTTCTAATTTCTTGAAATGGCACTTACGACGAGACACTTTTTACCTGATAGAGTGAATATTGGTTGCATGTTCATATGGTGCCTAGCTTTCATTTCTTCTAATTTTGTTGAAATGCCTTCCGCTTACTGTTTTTTCATACATATTCCATCCTCCTATCGTACATGTGAATATGAAATGCTGTCTTTTTTGTATATATTCCATCCTCCTATCCTGCGCTTGCCTTACATCAAAGTAGTGTTCGTCTATATCATGCATCAACCAGTTATGCAGAGCTAATTTTATTCATCTTCTTGTGGTTTGACTTCATAAGGCAATATCAGAAAATAGGAAGGAAAAGAGTAAGTTAGGGGATGTTGGTGGTCCTCCGCACCGACGCAAACAGAGACTCTCTAGATTTGCCACTGCTACTGCTAATGAAGTTGAAGTCCCATGTCTACATGATGAGTTCATCTCCCGTACTCCACCATCGCAGGTGCTTGCTCTAAGTTGACAGTGTGATAATTGGTTTCATGTTGCATATGTTGTCTAGCCTGTATTTCTTCTATTTTGATTAAATTGCACCTGCTGAGTTTATACGTTATACATGTGCATATGACATGGCTTTCTGTGTCTAGAATACACTGCATCTATCTATCATACCATGTTCTTACATCAAAGTACTGCTGTTGTGTATCCCGCATCAGTCACTCATGATTGGACGCTTTTAACATGGCAGTTTGATAGTGGTTGCATCTTGCATTGATTTCTACATTGTACTGCTTCTAATTTTCGAATTGCCACTTATGACAAGACACTTTTAACTTGGCAGAGTAATATGGTTGCATCTTTCATATGGTGTCTAGCTTGCATTACTTCTATTTTCTTGAAAATCCTTCTGCTTAGTTTGCACATCGTAGCTGTGAATATGTCATGCCGTCCTGTTTTTCTTACATATTCCATCCTCATACGGTTGTCTTACATCAAAGTATTGCTTGTCTGTATCATGCACCAATGAGTTCTGAAGAGTGATTTTATTCTTTTGTGTTGTGGGTACAGCTTGACATGGCAAAGTCAAAAAAGAGTAAGGAAAATAATATAGTAGGGAGTGTCGTTACTCGTCGGGTGAAACGGAAAAGGATCTGTCGTCGAGATTCTGCTAGTACTTATAGTACAGTAGAAGGTCCAAGTCCACCGGCTAAGTCTACAAACACAGTATCACCTGCTCCACCAGCTGCAGCATCCGCTTCAACTGTACCAGCATCTCAACGAGTTACTCGTTCATTTGCTCCAGAACTGGCCAGTTCCCAAGCTGCCTTCACACCTAACACTACTTCCGAAGCACTGCTGACACAACAGGACTTGGCAAGATTAGACGAACCTCATGAGCATCAACACCAAGACGGTACCTGACCGAGTCAAGTTGCAGTTGCATGCTCCTTTATATGTACTCTCACAGTTTGATGTACACTAACACTTTCCATATTCGTTTGTTGAACTAGCACCACGGCGCAAGCGGAAAAGACATCAGGGATAATGCTTGACAGATTAACAAAATCTAAAGGAGGAAGAATGGAGATCCATTTTGAGGCAGGTTTAAAAGGCCACGTGATGCTACAGAGTCAGCCAAGTTAGTATCAGAGGCAGCCGTTGCCGTTAGGTGTCATGCACGTATCCTCCCAACGTGGATCCAATACAGGAATGAGAAAGACAATACCCAGTTTAACACCTTCCTTGACCATTTATCCGTAAGTAATGTTATTCATGCAATTAGTAATATTGTCTTGCTCTGTCCCATACTTTCTAGCTTCCTCCTAATAAGACTCACATTCTTTTTTCAATAGATGAGGTTCAAGTTGGATCCGAAAGATGATGCAACTAAACAAGCATGCACTCATGTTTTTCAGTCTGCTCTGCGACAGTATCGGTACCACCTTAGAAAATCTCACTTTGAAGGCAAGGCTAACAATGAAATCGCCCAAACATCTCCAGTGGAATATATTACAGATGAAGACTGGACAGCCCTCGTTAAACACTGGTCTGATCCAAAGTATCAGGTAGGCTATATGTATTTGATCAGACCACATATTGAACTTGTATTTATGTATGTGCCTTACAAGTGTATCTTCTTCTAGGCTAACTGTTTGAAGAACAAAACCAACCGTTCTAAAGTGAAATTCCAACAGACAACAGGATCTCGTAGCTATATTGCACACTGCGAGGCTCTTGTAAATAGCTGCTACTTCCTTCTTTTTTTGTGCCATATTATCGTATCTATATTGACTTGTTCCAAATACAGAGGAAAGCCCGTGCGGACCAAAAAGAACCTGAACCGAATGCAGTGCAATCTTCAAGGATTGCCACACCAGCAAGATGAAGGGCATGAGCACACGAGTTCAAGCCGCTGTTGTAAGTCCTTACTCCTCCTGCCTTGAACTGATTGGTACTGTGATGTGTTCATTTAACTACTTGGTTTGCAGCCAATGTCAGTTACTCTGTTCACTTTAATACACAGTTGTCTTAACGTATCATTTCACCTTACATGGTTTAAAAGAGATGAAGGATATTCTTTTGGTCTTGATCTGTAATCTAGTTGTTATGTTCACGTGCGCACACAATGATAAAATAGCCTGTTTGTTTTATATCTGTTTGCCCATGATATGAATGATGTCAAACTATGTTCATCCTACTTTAAACCATGTCTCTTTATCCTTAGATGTCAACGAATGTGAGGAAATAGACAATACAGTAGGCATGCTACATGGACATATGTTCCGAAAGTGATTTTATTATGTAGTTGGCACTACAATACATGCTAATGTATTACAGTAGTTCACCAAAATAAGTTATGTATAAACGTTTAACCTATTTGTTTGTTTTTGTCTCATTAGTAACTTATCTAGTACACTAATCTACAAGTTCAAACTTTTAGGAAGCTATGGAACAAATGATTGAACAGCCACAACCACCTGAAGGTGACGAGGCTGCCACAGGCACAATGTCACCTCTTGCTGCAGTGCATCAGTATCTCTCCACTACAGTGCAAAAAGCACCTTCCTGCGTAATTCTTGGTTGGTTGTCAAGGTAACCTGTCCAAATCGCCTACTGAACAAAATCTTCCTGCTAGACAGAGTGATATATCTGTGCTCCAGACACAAGTCCAATCCCTAATGGACGTTGTTTCGGAAACAAGAATAGTGGTTGACAAATGTCGTCAAGATATGAATGGTTTTGAAACCAGACTATCAGACATTCGCTTCGTTGTTCAAGAGTAGTGGCGGAAAAAGTGAAGATCGTGCTGCTCCATCAGATTCTACAGCCTGAAACATTAGCACTCAGGTCAAATGATCTGTGCTTCTATACATCTGATGGTGGCTTTTATCTGGAAGGACTGTAAACTTTATGCCAACAGGCCTTTTGTTGTATGGTTGGAATTTATTTTGTTGTGATACAACATTTATGATGCTGCCACAGGCTGCAGTAATTACGACGCTATTTTTGTATAGTGTAGGTTTATCTTAGTAATGTATTCGGCCGAAAGCTTCATAGGAGCCCAACATGCCAACATTCGTCGGGCCCATTCCAATTGGGCTAAAAACGATTACGGGCCGAAATTTGGCATGTAGCTCCACTAAAAATATCTGGGCCTAAATCAACATAAGCTTTCATATTTTTCTGGTAGGCCTGTGCCCATAGTGGGCCTTTAACAGGCCTAAACATAATTTGGGCCCTCAGTAAAAATAGGCCGTTTACAGGTGTAAATATCTCGAGCCCATAAAAACATGGGCCTTTAATAGACCGAAAGTGAGATTGGTCCCTGATTGTGCCAAATAACCCACTGGTCTTAGCAGGCCGAAATGGTGGCCCATTTACGATGCGGATCTTTGACAGGCCGAAAATTCGGACGGGCCGTAAATGCGCCGACCTAATACACGGGCCTTTAACAGGCCGGAACTTCGGTCGGGCTAGATTATCGTCATTTTTATATGGGATTTAATGGGCCCAATATGACGTTGGGCCACATATGGCCCATGGTTTTCGTCCGCGTTAACATGGCCAAAAATGACAACAGGCCGAAAGTGGCCCAAATCTATAGTGGGCCTCTAACAGGCCGAATGTCAGACATGGCCGAATATGACCCAATCCTTCACGGTCGTTTATGGGCGAAATTTGATGCCTGTAAATGGGCCCAAATGAAGCAGGACCTTTACAGGCCGGAAATACACCGAGCCGTAATTCGGCCCAATTACTTAGCGGACTGTTAACGGGCCAGAAGTGACCATGGCCGCGTTGATGACAAGTGTAGGACAGGCCGTTGACGGGCCGATTTGACAGAGAATGTTGGGCCTTTAGCTGGGCCGGCACATTATGGTCTGCAGAATCTTGTGGGCCTTTAGTTGGGCCGGTCCATTGTGGTCCGCAAAATCTTGTGGGCCTTTAGCCGGGCCAGCCCATTATGGTATGCAAAATCGTGTGGGCCTTTAGTTGGGCTGGCCCATTATGGTACACTAAATTTTGTGGGCCTTTAGCTGGGCCGGCCCATTATGGTCTGCAAAATCTTGTGGGCCTTTAGCTGGGCCGGCCCATTATGGTCCGCTAAATCTTATGGGCCTTCGGTTGGGCCGGCCCATTTAAACTTTATGGGCCACTTTTGGGCCGGTCCACGTGTCAACATATCATAGGCCCATCTCGACCGTTGGATGAGTGACACCTGTGCCAACGCGGAGCTGACGCGTGGATCCGTCAGCCAATGAGAATTTTACACGTGGAAATCGGCATTGGTCGTGGCTGTTAGCGGGTTATCGGATCCAAAAACCGGACCCGATAGCTTAACGGTGTCCCGTTATGGTGGATGCCACGTGTCGGTTACCCTTGACGAAAGCATTTCTATGACGCGCGATTTATCGTCATTGAAAGTGGACACTTCCGTGATGATAATTTGATAATCTCATGGAAACACTTCTACGACAACACAGGTATGACTATCTTGATTCTGTCATAAAATCGTCATGGATGTACATGCATGACAAAAAGCACGACTACTGTGACAAACACGTATCATCACGAAAGTGTATTTTTTTGTAGTGTCATGCGTCGAAGCGGAATGGCTTCAAGAGCTTTTGATGGATTTGCTGGTGGTTGATAAACCAGTCCCAGCTGTCCTTATAAACTGTGACAATCAAACTGTGATTGCCAAGGCTAAGAGTTCAAAGGACAACATGAAATCCACAAAGCACATAAGAAGAAGATTAAAATCTGTCAGAAAATCAAGAAACTCTGGAGTGATAGCGTTGGTTTATATCCAGACGGCTAAAAATCAGGCAGACCCTTTTACGAAATGGTTATCACAGATTGTGATAGAAAATGCATCGAGTGAGATGGGTATGAGACCCATGTAAGTTGCCATGGGGGTAACCCAACCTATGTGATCGGAGATCCCGTGAATTAGCACCTGGGAAAACAATCCAGCGGTCAATTGAGGAGAGTATCCTTAATTAACTCACTCCATTGGAGATGCAATAATACTCTCAATTCTATAAGGCAGGCTAATTTTTGTCTTAATGTGTTCCAAAACTTATTTAAGAAAGATGCTAACCTACAAAGCATTCTTTGGAGGAACACACATATGTGAGTCCGACTGCTGGTCACAGTCTATGAGTTTGGGTGATCTCTAGAAAGCTCATGAGAAGGTACGGAATATGACTAATAAGCTCCACCTGTGGGGTTTAGCCTTCGGCAGCCACATATCAATTGACAATAGGCCAAACTTCTGCACACCAAACTGACAATTCAAGGCATAGTCCATTCTTCAGTTGTGAAGAAATCTAATCCTATTGCTCTAGGTGGAAGTTCAACTTAACAGTCTCCGCTGAAAATTTTGGTATATCAAACATTGTTTGGAACAATTGACAAACTTATGTGCCTCGAGATCTGGCGGGGGATTGTTGGATTATGGATGGGCTTAGGCCCATATAAGACAATAATCCCTAGTTAATCTTTAAGGCCCATTAGTGTGTACGACAAGTGGTGGGAAGTGCGGGAAGTTTAATACGATACTTCTATAGTAAAAAGAGTGCTACCTCTTTATAAGGGCTGCTCCACCACTTGCTATTGGAAGCTTGGGAATAGGAGCTGCACACGCGTGTGGGGGTTGCCGGAATGAGCCGAGCCGAAGCTTATTTTTGCCGGTCAGAAATGGTTAATTAATCTCGGATTAATTAACGTGTCGCTTACGGAAGTACCACTGTCTGAGACGTTGGACCGTGGGCTGTTCGTGGACTTGCTCGTGGGCCTGAGCCCTGACACGTCAACCTGACGGCCTATATAAGAAGGCGCTGACCAGTGGAGTGAACCCTAACTAAGTTCACTCACTCCCTCTCGCACAACCCTAATCATCATCTATTGTTCCTCTCTCTGTGCTGCTCCCGACGACCGCGTGCACGGTTGGTTGGAAGAGTAGGTGCTTCTGAACCCTGTCGTTCGAGATCCTGCCCGGGAGAACGACAATAAGGTTTTTGAGGAGCGTCTCGACGTGACTGCTCCCGATCCGTCCCCGTCTTCGTCCGTCTCTGCTTCCTCTACATCGACTCCATGGCTAACGACGAAGTCGCCAAGAAGAAGGCCTTGGCTGATGCCGCGGCTGCTGCTGTCGCCGCCGCGTTGGCCTGGTCAACCGGAGGGTATGACTCGTTCACCCCCTTTTTGCTCGTATATATGTTGTTCATAGATGTTTCGGTTCTATGTACTGTACGTGCTAGCATGCTTGGGTATCGGTACGAGATGCATACCGTATTTGCCATTTTACTGTTTCTCGTGAATTAAGATTAGTCGAAAAAATGCTAATATTTCCAACAGACAATTCACATGTTTTCGTGCTTGCATCGGAGGCCATTGCACTTTTCCAGTTGTGCGTGCTAAATTTTTTGTTCACCATGTGTGTGTCGCCGTGATGGATGATGTTTAGAAGCAGCAGCAAGTTCCTGAATCCTTAAATTGATAGTGGAAAATCAGTTCTTACGTTTTTTCGAGACTTTGTCAGCAGCGAATAAAAAGACATTGAGCAGTGTCAGCAGCGAATAAAAATAAATAATGCGCGCATCCTTCCAATCGAAGGCCTTACAGCCTTGCAATTATGTATGGGCTTAGCCCAAAGTTTCTTTCGATGGCGGGCTTAGCCCAAAGTTTAAACCCAGCAGCACCTCGCAAGTCCCAACTAAGCCCGGCCCAAGGAAAGACGGCGACCGTTCCTACAAGAACCGAAACAAGGCCCGCTTTTGCCCCGTCCCTTTGCTTCGCCCACTCCCAAACCCTACCTCCTAGCTCCCCCTCCCCTCCCATCGTTGCGGCGGCGACAGAGAGAGAGAGAGAGAGAGAGAGAGAGAGAGATGGCCAAGTCTCTGCGCTCCAAGCGGGAGAAGCGGCTGCGGACTCTCCGGCGGGAGATCGCGGAGCCCTTCTACGACAAGAAGGAGGCCGCCAAGCAGGCCGCGCAGGCCGCCGCCCTCGAGGCCCCCAAGCTCCCCGTCCGCGTGCACCCGGCGTACGAGGAGTCCCTCGCCGCCGCCGCTGCCGCCGCCGCCAGCCGGGCCTCTGCCATGGGTGAGCCCCCTCTTTCCTTGCCAGTTTACCACGGGGTGCTCGGTGTTGCTGAGAACATTACTTCATCGGGCCTGAATTCGCGCTCGAATTATTTGTTAGTACATAAAGTGACTCAATTCGTCAGGTAGTAATAGACAGAGGGAAATAGCTCGTAGTAAGCTTTCAGCTGTGACCCTGCGGTGATTACGGTGAAGGTTTGGTGCATCCGCAGATTGCCTGTCAGGAGCTGCATCTACCAACTTCGTCTGAACTGTAGAGTTTGTCTAAGTGACAAGAGTTAGCTGCTTAGTTCGGTCCTTTTCTTCTGAAGATGGTCGAAAAGGCCTATGGGGGCTGTCTTGATGTTTGGTTTGAACTGTCTTTGGAGTGTACTACAGTAGAGTTGTCTGGTTAATGCATGATTTGAAAATGATTTGCGGCCAGTGGTTTTATCAAGCCTTGGCCCTCCCAAATTACTGGGCAATATCTGAATTGCTCCTTTTAACTGAAGGTTTTGGCCCCAACTTGCATCTTAGCTGCTTATATTGCTTACGTGTGTTTGAGTTGCTTTCTGATGTCTGGATTGGGTGAGCAATAGAGTTTTATTGTTTGTTTGAATTACGCCAGTTTGTCTCACCTAGTGCATCGCATAGCTTCAGTTTGTTGCTTCAGGCTGTAACTTCTAGAGTAAATATGCCATTGCTTGTATCTTCTCTTGAGAAATTGTTGGCTTCTGGGTTGTGCTTCAATCAATGTTAGAGAGATAACTCAATCTGGGTTGTGCCAGCCTATTAGGTTCTTTAATTTAGTTCTACGTCACCCTTCTATGTTTTTGTTGAGTCATGCCCTCTCTCTCATGTATACAGAGGTTGATGGAGGAAGCAAGAAGTCGACATCCTTTCTGAAGCCAATGGGCACCATTAGCAAGAAGAAGGTACAGCTTCACTTGAAGATCAAGAAAGACAAGAGAAAAGCTAGGAAGAAGGGAAATTCTGGGAAGAAGAGTTACTAGATGTGCGAGCTGCTGTGTTATGTATCATGCAATCTTGTTTCGTTAGTTTGAACAACGCATGTAACGGTAATTCTGCTTGTGAACCCAAGTGTTAATCCTAGGGTGGTCAACAATGTACTGAAAAATATCTCAATGAGCACCCCAAACGAAAATAGTGTCGCCATGTTCATCTGTTTTTCCCCCTTCTCTAAACTTGAGCTCACCTGATTACGAGGTACGCCATTGTGAACTACTCCCTCCATCCCATAATGTAAGATCGTTTTGCCAGCAGTTTTAGCTTATATTATGGGATGCCAGCAGTTTTAGCTTATATTATGGGACGGAGAGGTATATTGCAATTGTTAATGCAATAGTATCTTGTCATATCTCTGTAAGAGTTCTTACCATTCGTCTCTCATGTTGCATGACTTATCTCGAAGCGGCTCTAGTTCCAGCCTTGTCACATGCCTGCGGATCATAAAGAATTTCGGATTCTCATGAGAGCATGTTCTGTTAGGTAGCATATGGAAACTGTGTGATGCAGATCCTGGAATGAATGAATCCAATTCACCATCATCTACTCATGTGCACAACAGATTATGCTAGAAACAAAATAACACCAGTTGACTTGTATCCAGACTGGAAGAATATTATCCAAACACACTGACACTGAATTTTGCGTAACCTATTTGAACCTTTCATGAACTCAGTTCTTCATAGTTTTTTGTCATGTCAGATGATGTGCTCGAATATGATCTCTCATGTAAGCATCAATTAGTGGCCTTATTAAGCAGCCACCAGAACGCCATTTAATTATCATGGCTTGGGTTGTTGTGTTATTTGTTTGAATTAAACGGATCGGATCTGATGTGTAGTAGTAGGAGTAGGAAATAGGGTTGAGTTGTTCTTGGCACGTCTACCTGATGTATCCCACAAGGCCAGTTGCCATGATTGCCCTCACCCGCTGACTGACCCCAACCTTGAGCTGGTTGGTTAGGGCATCCCCAATGGCAACGACTGACCCCAACCATGTGTCACGACTCTCATGGAGAAGGGGCATGGATCGCCAAAAGAATGGAATTGGTCAGAGCCTAATTATCACGTCACGGTGTGTTGCTGTGCGAAGCAAGCAATGTCACATCTGAGTATATCATATAGTGCTCATTTCCTAGAAAAAAAGAACTTTTTAGCAGACTCGCAGCTGGTCAATGCAAAATTACAAAGTTGTTACATCATCTTGTATAGCGACATAACGAAGAAAAATTCAATCTTTGAATTTTTAGACTCCAATTTGCAGTCTACGGACCAATTCCCGTCCCCCAAAATGTTTTTATTCTCCCAGTACAATTTTCCTATGAAAAACTCGTAATCTGACGAGTCTCCTCCCTGGCAAACTTCCATGTCGTCTCCACTACGTGGTCTCCCGTTTTAACCAACCCAGCCACGAAATTTTCTACAAGAACGAGGAGGAAGCAGAGTTAGACTTAGACCGGACCGAGAGGCATGGCGATGGCGCTCCACGGGCATGCGAAGAGGGGTAGGCTCGCGGCGGCGCTGTGGCTCGTCGTGGTGGCCACGGCGAGCGTGGCGTCGGCCCGGTTCGTGGTGGAGAAGAACAGCATCAAGGTGCTGTCGCCGCACTGGCTCCGGGGCCGCCACGAGGCCGCGATCGCCAACTACGGCGTCCCGGACTACGGCGGCATGCTGACCGGCGTGGTGCTGTACCCGGCGGACGCGAAGCAGGCCAACGGGTGCAAGCCGTTCGGGGCGACGGCGTTCAAGTCGCGGTCCGGCCGGCCGGTGGTGCTCCTGGTGGACCGCGGCGGCTGCTACTTCGCGCTCAAGACGTGGAACGCGCAGCAGGCGGGCGTGGCGGCGGTGCTGGTCGCCGACAGCGTGGACGAGCCGCTGCTGACCATGGACACCCCGGAGGAGGAGACCCCCGACATGGCCTTCCTGGCCAACATCACCGCCCCCTCCGCGCTCGTCTCCAAGCCCTTCGGCGACGCCCTCCGCGCCGCGGCGTCCGGCGACTCCTCCGCCGCCGAGGTGGTGGTCCGGCTCGACTGGCGCGAGTCGATGCCGAACCCGGACGCGCGGGTGGAGTACGAGTTCTGGACCAACAGCAACGACGAGTGCGGGCCGCGGTGCGACGAGCAGGCAGCGTTCGTGGCGGCGTTCCGGGGCCACGCGCAGCTGCTGGAGAAAGCCGGCGACGCGCTCTTCACGCCGCACTACATCACCTGGTTCTGCCCCGACGAGTACCGCGGCACGCGGCAGTGCGCGTCGCAGTGCATCAACCGCGGCCGCTATTGCGCGCCGGACCCGGAGGGGGACCTGGGCGCCGGCTACCAGGGCCGGGACGTGGTGCTGGAGAACCTCCGGCAGCTGTGCGTGCACCGGGTGGCCAACGCCCGGAACGCGTCGTGGGCGTGGTGGGACTTCGTGGCCGACTACCGCGTGCGGTGCTCCATGCGGGAGAAGAAGTACTCCCGCGGGTGCGCCGAGGAGGTGGTGGCGTCGCTGGGCCTGCCGGCGGAGCTGATCGACAAGTGCATGGGCGACCCCGACGCCGACGCCGACAACGACGTGCTCCGGACGGAGCAGATCGTCCAGGTCGGGCAGGGCAACCGCGGCGACGTCACCATCCTGCCCACGCTCGTCATCAACAACGTGCAGTACCGGGGTGCGAATACGATCGAGCTTGGTGGCTTCTCCTGATTTCAACACGATTGCTGAATTTGTCTGAAAGGAACTGATCGTGGTTTCGTTTCTGTTTTGCAGGGAAGCTGGAGAGCACGGCCGTCCTCAAGGCGATCTGCGCCGGTTTCAAGGAGACCACGGAGCCGCGTGTCTGCATGACACAAGGTTTGCATTTACAACCTCATCACACTTGCTGTTTTCCTGATCGTGGATCGCTTCATTTCACTGTTTCTGTTCACTGCTAAATCGATCACAAATTCGCAATCTCTACGATTTACTTGCAGATATGGAGACGGACGAGTGCCTGCACAACAATGGCGGCTGTTGGCGCGATGAAAAGACTAACATCACCGCCTGCAAGGTAGTATCTTCCAATCCGACATTCATAGTTCAGACAGATGAAACAACAAGGAGTACGATTTCGAACACGTTGTATACTGCAGGACACGTACAGGGGAAGGGTGTGCGAGTGCCCGGCGGTGGACGGCGTCCAGTACGAGGGCAACGGGTACAAGGAGTGCAAGCCCGTCGGCCCCGGCCGGTGCGCCGCCAACAACGGCGGGTGCTGGAAGGAGACGAGGCACGGCAAGACCTTCTCCGCCTGCAAGGGGTCGGGGTCGCTGAGCGGGTGTGAGTGCCCGCCGGGGTTCAGGGGAGACGGGCTCACCTGCGAAGGTGCGTGCGCGTGACTTGCTCACTAGTTCGCCTCGGCCTCACCGCATCTGCAATTTCTGACAAAACGGTGTGTTCTCGTGGCCATCGCAGACGTGGACGAGTGCAGCGAGAAGGCGGCGTGCACCTGCCCCGGCTGCTCCTGCAGGAACACCTGGGGCGGGTACCACTGCCGGTGCGGCGGCGACGGCAACCAGGTGTACATCCAGGCCGAGGACACCTGCGTGGGGAAAAGCGCGGCGGCGGCGGGGTGGCTTGTGACGGCGCTGGTGCTGTCGTGCCTCGCCGGCGCCGGGCTCGCCGGGTTCGCCTTCTACAAGTACAGGCTCAGGGTAAGGATGAGAGCTGAAAAGCAGAGGCAGCCTCCTCCATCTCGAAAAGGGTGCCCCTGGCAACAGTGCAAACACTGGATCTTCCTTGGCTGACAATCAAATGAAAAATCTGTTGCAGCGGTACATGGACTCGGAAGTGGCGGCGATCATGTCGCAGTACATGCCTCTGGAAAGCCAGAGCACGACCGGCGAGAACCGGCCGCTGAGGGAGGAGGCCGTGGAAGCAGCATAGGTGGCCAGGTAATGAATGAATGTCATCTCTGGTTTTGGCATCATAAATCTCTTAGGTGGTGATTTCAGAGGTGTTCACCATTAGTGTTGTTTGCTTGATTTAATTGATAATTATTATTTTTCATATTTACAGGCAGCTCTGAGAGTTCAAGATAGATTTCCCACAAGTGATGAATACCACCATGGCGCATATGGAAGAAGTTGCTTATAGCTTTACCTGACAGGCAGGAACTCTAGCATTTTCTGCTTGTTGCTTTTGTAGATAAGAATTGTGCCAGATAGATTTCGAGACGACACACGGAACAGAGATAAGGTTGCACATAGCAGTTATGAATCTGCACATTGCTGTACAAATTTTGTGATTTTACATACTCCCTCTGTTCACTTTTGTAAGACGTTTTAGACAGCTGAAATTGAATTGTTTTAGGTGTTGTCTTAAATGTCTAAAACGTCTTACAAAAGTGAACCGAGGGAGTAGCAGATAAGGTTGGGCATAGCAGTTATGAATCTGCAGTGGACAAGAATAGCTGCTGGTAGTGAAACAGATTTGTTATAGAGCTCAACAAGCAGAATACTAGGCATTCCCCGGTTTTGTGGCATCAATGTGTCTTCAACTAGTAGATCATTTTGACTTCTTGTAATGGCATTTTTTGGGAACACCGTGTATTTCATTTTCCATATACGAGTTGCTGCATTCTCTTTCTTCCAGCGCCAACACACAGCACGGCAAGATAAAAGCAAAAACTTGGACAACCCAAAAATACAAGAGAAGATAAAAGAGACTCGCCTTAGATGAGTGGTGCTATCATATCATACTACATGGTCAAAATTTTGCTGCCTGCTGTTACCTCCAGGAGATTATCATTCTACTATCCTTGAAAACTTAACAGAGCCTTCGTCCACCAGACTAGTCTGTTTCCTCTTCTTGGACATCCGCTGGAAACCGCTCTGTTCGTCCACAAACTGAGCGGCAGTTCTTGCTCGCAATTCTTCAAGGGTCTCTCCCTCTTTGGCTCGCTCAATCACCTGAAAGTGAATGCAACAAAGTCAATATACAGCAGTTGGTTCATGAAGCATACGGGGTGTGATCTTGAATGAGAGGTTCATACCAGATGTCGGCCATAGAGATGGGTGCTTGCAAGGGCTTGAAGAGCGTTCTGTGCCTCTTGCTTCGTCACGAATTCGACAAACGCGAAACCTCTGTGACTTCCAAACTTCATGGGCAGCCTCAGGGTTTTGATCTGAAATTGTTTTCATCAACGTAAACTCGTTAGACTTCAGGAAGAATATAGCATTTTCATCCACCCAGAAGCCATGGACTCTTTATTGGGTCCATCTAAAAGTAAAATCCAATTGTGTTTAAATACTTTCTAGTTGCGAGTTGAAACTTTCTTCATGATGATATTATTTATTATTGCAATTTTCAATGAAATTGAATCCAAATCCCTAGAGACTGTTCTTGGTTTTCATCTGGGTTTTCAAATAGATTTCGACAACAAAAGGAGGACATTCACCTGGCCAAATGGACTAAATAATTGCCTCAGGTCCTTTTCAGTTGCTTCAAACGCTACATTTCGCACAAGCAGTTTAGTTGAGCTCTTGTCCTTCTCATTTTTCTTCGTAGTTTGACCATCCTTTCTCCCATGGCATAGTTGTAAGATCAGAGCATGCCCATCCAAAACCGTTCCCTATTAACACACAATTCATTTAGCATGCTGCATATCTATATGAGCACATTATGATGTAAACAAAAAAAAATACAGAGGGGAGGAGAACCCTGACAGGCAGGTCGAATGGAGGATACCTGTAGATCCTTGCATACACTGGTTGCAGTTTCAACCGAATCAAACTCAGCGAAGCCAAATCCCATTGAAACATTCTTGCCTTTCTTAATATGTTTTTTCACCTAAATAGTGACTCAGAAAAAGGATGGGTAAAGAATTAAGATAGTGGGACATCCAGGAATTCATTTGATATTCATAAGCATGTCCATACCGTTGCACTTTTAAGGCTCCCGGTCTTCAATTTTGTACTGAAATGCTGCTTTAACGATTCATCTGTAGTCTTGAAATTCAAATTCTTGACAAATACAGATCGGGACTGCAATGAATAATGGTACATTACTAAGATTGTAATAGCCCAAGTATAATCGGGGTAACCAAAATAAAATACATAACTGTTCAGTTCATAATATGTACAATGGAGAAGGCCAGGTATAACAACTGCTCCTCATGAGACATAACAAACAAGAAAACAAGAGTTAGAGAAAGCTGCAAACCTCCACTCTATCAGGATCAATCTCTTCAGCACTAACTCCTTCCTTTGTTTGATCTACAATAGCTTTTGTAATAATCCTCTCACCAGCTGTATTTGCTTCGTCTTCTTCCACGGTTGTTGAGGTAGGAGATAAAATATTTTCAGGTGCCCATTCCAAATACAGTGGAGTATCCCTACAATCCAAAAGCAAGGTTATTATGAAATACAGAAGTGTAGATTTCTATAAACCAAGCTAAGAGCTATTGTTATAAAAACTGACAGAAATTTCAGAAGATACGATGGGCAAACAAAACTAAACAACACTAAAATGAAAGGATGCAGAGTGGCTTAAAATATCTCCATAGCAGAATTACAGCCTCTAGTATCTATACGAGTTTTTAAGAATATACAAACTAAAGAGAACCTTCCTAATTGAACGTCAGATATACCATTCGTTGCATTACTTTACTTGAACAAAGAAATTACACTATGGAACCCGATCCCAATTAAGTAACTAATACAGAGTGCAAACTTTGTGAGCTGGAATATTTTTAATTAACAATGAATTAACTAGCACCACTGCAGAAACTTACTTGTATCGTGTGTATAGCAATTTTTTGAAAGCATGACGAGCCTCAGTTGCTTCAACGAAGACTACCTGAGACACCAAAAGAAATAACTCAGAAAAATATAAGAAGTGAAGAGGGGCATTATCAGCTCACGTGTATTTCGACAATGGGTGCATATGCACCTAGGAGCCAAAGGCAATTACCGTGATATACGCCCATAAATAGTTCCAGAAGGCAATGTCACAACCAGCATGACAACAAGCAGTGGAACAACACAAGTAAAATGTAGAACATACCAAGGCAAATACTCTTGTCGGTGGGAGAATGATTTTATCCAAACTTCCATGTTTCTGAAACATCGCAGCGAGATCTTCTTCAGAAGAACTATATGGCAAGTTTTTTACCAATATCACATGGTTGCTTCGTTTCAACTTCTCGTTTCTTTTGGAAGTATGTTCTTCCAAGGCATCAACATTAACTCCAGACCTAGATAGATATTTTTTGGTCTCCGCAATGACATGTGTCTCACCAAGAGCAATACGAACAGCAAGGTCATCGGCTTCCCTATGAAGTAACTCACTCTTACTTATACCATTCTTCCTTGCTATGTTTTCAACGACCTAAATACAAACGCAATTGCTTCAATCAGTTGACATGAAAGATACGAGGATTGTTCAAAAAGGAACAGCGAGGAAATGTTTGACAACAATATCATGTGATTTGCAACAATATTTTTTCAACAAAAGTAGATAAACGACAATTGTCTCAACAAAAACATGAACAGCATGTTGAGTTGACACAAACAAAAACCAGTACTCAATGTCAAGGCTAGAAGATAACCATACAGTATCTTGACGCATATAAAAGCTGTTCCATGCTCTTGTATCCCCACCAATTTCAGATGTTTTCTTTTGTTCCAACCTTCTCTCCTTGAGATTCATTTTCTCATCAACAGCAAAATGACTAGACCTTGACAATTTAAAAGTAAATGAATAGCACATTATTTGCAGAGCCAACCAAAGAAAGGAAATAGCACAAAAGGAACTTCTTTTCTTACTCGAATGTCTTATTATTAAGTGGTTTAGCAGCCTTAACACGTAGCAGTCGCCCTTGAAAACTTAAGTTGTCTAATTCATCAAGTGCCCTGCAAACCACATATCAAGCTGTCATGCATCATGCAAATATGCATGGAGGAAAGTAAGCCTGCACAGTGGCAGATTAAACAATCTCCTGTAAGCTGAACTGTCAAAAAAAAGCCTATCCTTCTGCATCGGAGATAACAAAGCTGCTAGCCAAATATTTACCTGACTGCTGAGTCTGGAAGGCTAAAAAGGACATAACCTCTGCCTGTTGAGAGCTTAGTGGTTTTATCGACGACAATATGTGCCTGTTCAACATCGCCATACTGGCTGCATAGCTGAACCAGATCCTCTTCACTGAAACCACAAGCAACAATATCCTTGTAAGAAAAGGCAAACAGCTAAAATCTTGAATATACACATAAATGCTGATCTGAAGTAATGACACCTAGTAAAAACATACGTAGTTGCATATGGAAGGTTGCAGATATATAAACGGCCAGTCTCCAGTGCTAGCTTCTTTTCATCAGTAGTTGAAGCGGCTTCCACATCTTCTGTTTCTTGATTGGCATGATTTTCATCTTTTTGTTGGCTGTCAATATGTTCACTGTCTTGGTTGTCAGAATCTTCCACCTCTTGCATGTCACTACCTTCCATAGGCGCTTTATTATCTTCATGATTTTTCTGGTTTAGATTACCCTTTTGATCCACCATCTGACCCTTTTCATTTGTGTCAAGCGATTCATCAGATGGTTCTTCATCATCAGTGTTGTTGCCCAACTGATCACCAGAATCTTCATCATCAGATTCAGAATCGGACCAATCTTTTCTAATTTTACTCTTAAAGAAGTCCATATCTGTCATACTGCTGTCTCGTTTACTTTCAGTTTGCAGCTTCTCTGAAGCATCTTGTGAGGGCAAATCATTTGTTATTTTCTCCTCAAAATCATCGTCAGAAGATGAATCATTTTCAGACGATGAATCATTTTCGCTCTTCTGCGACTTCTTGGATCCAGTAGCTACTGTGCTATCTTTGGCAGCATCATCAAGGGTACCCGTTGTATCATTTGCCCACATCTTTGCTTTAGATCGGGGTTGCATAACTTGAAGAAACTCTTGGAACTTGGGATCATTAGCTATAGTGCCTTTAGAAGCTCCCACATCAGCAGACTTCCCTTGGCTCTTGGAACTCTTCAGCGGTGCATTAACATCGCCACTGTTAGTCTTGTCTTTAGCATTATATTCTGGCTTCTTTAAAGAATGGCGACTCCAAGGGCGAGGAGCATCAGGATCGCCAATCTTCCGTGCAATCTGTCAGACACCAGAATATTTATAAGACATGTTTATTCACCCCATCTCAACCCAACAGAGTATCATTCAATCGCCTACAAGTTACAGCAGTGCATCCAATACGTATACAAAAGACAAAAAAAAGGCTGAATCCCATTTAGAAAGGAGAGTACCTCACAGGTGATCTTAGAAGTGTCAATGTATGTATTGTTGAAATAGTTGAGGGCCTCCGCTGCCTCTTCATTGGTTCTGAAACCAATAAATGCAAGATGCCTGCTCTTTCCATCCCTATAAACACGCAAAACGAATCAATTTACATATAGTCTTGAGGCTACAAATGCAATTTCTTTACTCCAAACAGACAGCCACATATGGTGTGGTTCAGGTCAGGTTCACTGTGCCTGCCCATTACAGAGTGATGAGGTGCAATGGATGCCGGGCCAGGTTTGAAGATGCAGAAAACAAGGATACAGAAGTGAGATGTTGACTCTCTTGTCCAACTGAAGCTACCATTTTCCCTACTAGCTTCTCATCAGCTCATCTTATGCTTCCGGAGGAATATCATGTGTTCCGTAAAAGGGGATACAAATCTAGTCGTTCGATTCTAACCACATAGACACATAATATGGTTGATTTGGCACATAGGCAGCAAGAGGAGCCCAAGGCAGGCCAGGCGCTTACTTGGTTCGGATGACCTTGGCGTCGGTCACCTCGCCCTTCCGCGAGAACACCTCCCGCAGCCGCTTCTCGTCGGCGCCCTTGGGCAGATTCTTCACGCACAGCCGCGACGACCTGCGCAGCATTAGCCATGTCAAATCAAGCACCAGGCGGTAACACAGCAGCGAGACGACGCAGAGCAGCTCGGCCGGCTGCGCGGCTATCGCGGAAAGGCGGGCACTCACATGGCGTCCGCGGCGAGGTTCCCGTGCTGCTGCGGCGGCGGCGAAGGGGGGCGGGGTGGGGATGAGGCGGTAGGGCGAGTAGGTTTTGGCCTTTGGGGGCGGTGGGAGTCACCGGTTGAAGGTTTACTGGCAATGGCGGCCGGCGGCGGCGATAGGGCAGGGCAGGGAGTCTCACCGTGTCGCACCAAGGCCTTGTGCGAGATGGGACTGGGCCGTATATCCCCCCAGCAGGCCCGAACTGCGATGCAGATACCAAGTTCGTTGGGCCGAACTGCTGCTATGGATCGAATTAATAAAACTTCGCCAGATTGTCCAAGAAAAGGTAAAAAAAGGGTTCTTCTCTTCTAAAAAAAGGTAAAAAAGGGTTTATAAAAACAAAACTCGGGTAAAAAAGGGGTTAATACGGGACACTCCCATTTGGTGCGTACATTTTTTGGAACTCGTGAACATTTTTCTTGAACCGGCGATCATTTTTTGAAATTCAGAGATAATATTTGTTTATGACGATTTTTTTTGATTTAACGAATATTTCTTTGAATCAGCAAACATTTTTTGAAATTCTGGAAACATTTTTGTATTCCTGATTTTTTAAATATTGTAATCATTTTATAAAAATTCATGATTTTTTAACAATTCACATTTTTGAAATTGTGATTTTTTTGAATAGTTGAACATTTTTTTGAAATCACAAAAAATTCTTGAATCCGTGAGCATTTATCATTTCCCGGATATTTTTCAAATCATGAACATTTTTTCACAATTCGCAACTTTTTGAATTTCCAAATGATTTTTAAAAACAAAAAAAAGTTAAGACAAAAAAACCAAGGGCTTCCCATCCCGCACATGGGCCGGCTCATGAGGGCGAGCATGAGAGCGGGGGGCGAGGGAGTGCGCGCTTTATTGGTTTTTGACGCGTAGGTCGCCATGTAGGAGGTCTCGGTAATACGTAGGAGGTCACGGTAATACATGGCCTTTTGGATTAGTCATGAATTTAGTAGCTCGAATATCAAGGCTCATAATTTAGTGAAGCATGCTCTCTCACTTGGGGTGGCCATTAGGCAATCCAGGTGATCTTACTTTCGTGCATGTAAACATTCTGATGAGTTAATAAAAAACTTCGTGAGGTTATCTCAAACAAAACATAGCCTCTATGATGAAACATGTTGTTTTCTTGGTGCATCGGAGATTGTAGTTCATGATCTGATTTCGCCAGAGATCCTTAAGGCAAGGAACGAATCTCTATCTCTGGCAATGGACCTGATGTGCAACAATGTTATTATTGCAACCGATTGCCAGGGAACGGTAAATAACTTGCAGGGGGATTACCTTGGAACGCTAAAAAAATGAAATAAAGGAGAAGATGAAGAGTGTGGGTTCAGGAGAATTTCTGTAGGAAAGTAGAAGCTCAAAATCTGGCAAAGGCGGTGACCACATTAGGTTTTGAACGTCATTTGTGGTTGCTGTATAGGCCAGACATTATCTGTATTCCTCAAAATGAGTTAATAAACTATTTCAGCACTAAAAAAAGTAGCCTCTCTGATTACGCCGGATATATCATAGAGCATTATAGTGTTCTTATTTTGTGTAATTTCGTTCATGAGTTTAGAGCTCGAATTTCGAGGCTCGCAATTTAGCGAAGCCTGGTTATATTAGGGTTGACCGTCATATTTGATTAGGTCAACATGGTGATCTTTTGTTAGTTTTTTTAAACATTGTGACGACTGAATAAAATCTTTGCGAGATTGTCTAATAAAAAAACTTGAGTAATATGTGTAAAGGGGACTGGTGCATTGGGCGAAGGTGCGGTGCCTCTTTGATTCTTTGGAGCGAAAATGTTAGCTGCCACCTCTGTCCCTTGGAGTGATGTGTTTGGGGGAGGGGGTATATTCATTCTCAACCAAAGTTACATTGTTAATGATAGAGTTCATAAGAAAGTTAGGGGGTTCATCAATGCAGGTATAGAATTCTGGTAAAATCAAAATGGATTTAGCCACCTCATGAGACACCCTATTGGTTTCCCTTGGACATAATTGATACGATACGTCATCAAACACACTGGCTTGGAGCATGCACTCACGGTGGCCGAGCTAGATGTAGCTGAGAGCCCCCCATCACCAAGAGTAGCCATGACCTGCTAATCATCACCATGAATAATTACTCTGGATAGACCATATGTTGAGCCAACCAAATACCATCATGGGTTGCATAAGCTTTCACCATAAGGACTTCCATTACTACATTAGGCTTGAAGCTCTAGCTACAATGAAACCTCCTGGCAAGTCCATTATCGCCACACTTAATGTAGCTTCATACCTTTCATGATTAAAGGATGCATCTATGTTCACCATATAGATACCCTCAGGTGGTTTCTTCCATCCCACCCTCGGCTTAGCATCTGTTTTCTTCGTACACCTCACATTATTAACAACAAGCGCACTAATGGACATTACAAGCCGCATAATAGGTTGCACCTTTTCGCCATGTGTTAATTGTCGACATTCCCACCATATGAACCAAGCCGTATTGAAAACTAGCTCGCAAATACTAACCTGCGGGGACAAGGGTGTTGCATGGACATTCTTGAACAACTCCTGTAGTCTTGGTTTGCACATAAGCCTTCTCCGATTCATCTTTCAGTCCTAGCTTTTTCCAAATTTGCTTAGTTCTCGTGCAAGCAAAATAGCATATGTTTCAAATCCTCAAAGACGAACGGACATAATGGACACGGTCCCAAATCAGACACATGCCTTTTTGCTAGAATTCTCGCACAAGGTATTGACTCCTTCATAACTGTCCAATTGATTTTTGTTTACTTTTGAATATACCTTTGCTTTCGATATGTCTGCCCAAACCTCATGGTTTATGGATCCACCCATAGCATCCGGATGAAGGAAGCTTTGTCTAAACTTATGAGACACTCCCATAGTACACTCATTTGAAATAAAGTGTGTTTGTCTTCAAGTTATGTCATTGCCACAAAATCTTCATAGTCATCCGCTAGAGGGATTGATTGATAGTAACCAAAATACATCTCAAACAAGATCCTCATCCCACTCACCTGAAACTGGGTTTATCAAGTCATTTACTTTCTGCATCAAATTACCTTCTTTTGGCGTAAGCACACGAAAACCAGGATGAGACGGTGACCATATATCAATCTGAGTTCCATCACCTACTTGCTAGATATACTCCCTCTTCAAAACTTCTAACCCTGACATGATACCCTGCCAAGTAAATGATGTTCTACTCTCTACTTAGTTTTGCTTGTAGTAAATTTTCATTTGGATAATATTTTTTGCTCTAAGCACAACAGAGCAAAGGGAGTCGTGGTTCTCCATCAGCCTCCAATTCTGTTTTGCCAACCACTGGACATAAGAGAAGACAATGACCAACATCATTTATCAACCACCGTATACGCCCTTAATTTTTTTTATTTCGCCGAAGTGAGAAACTCGAACCGTTTGTTGCAACGACGTGGCAGCTTACTTGGTGGACAAGCTGGTCAGGAACGACGTGGTCCATTTCTGCCTCCGCACCGGCCTACAGGAATCTACTCCGATCGGACGGGCCGGCCTCTGCCTAAAGAATCTGAGTATGAGCGTGAGGTGAGAGTGTTTGTTTTGGACGGTAGCTTCAGCACGACATGTGCCTATGTGGAAGAGGTATGTTCATATATAGCTTGACGCGGCCTTCGTTGGACGTGCCCATATTAGGCCGACACTCTAATGGACCAGACGAAGATATATATGTTCACGGGTGGCTCACGACGCATGCCCACTTTTTGAAGAATTGAACCAACCTCAGGATTCGCGAGTGAAAAATGTGCGACTCACCTCGTCCACAAGAACCGTGAGTGGAACAGAGGGACATTGCAGACTTGTCAAATAGTACTAGAATAAAATATCAGCAACTCAGATAGGAAGGTCCGGAGACGTCCTATATAAACTGAACTCCGAGTCTCTCACTCGACCACACACTAGGTTAGTTACATCACTTCTGGTTGCTAATTGGTGACTCTTGTAGTTCTTCTGCACATCGATCAATCGTGTGGTGGCGACAATGAAGGTCGTGAATCCGCCGGGCAGTTCTTCTCTCACGCGGCCGACCGCTCGCTGCTCGTCCGGCGGCGGCCTACTATGCGGGGTGCTGCCGATGCGATCGACCAGAGATCCCCGGCCTGCCGTCGCCAGAGGTAGCTTGCCGTGCTCATGCATCTTCTTTCTTTTATGCAAAGCAAAATCTTGTGCTTAGCTTTTATCGTTGGAGAGAACCAAATTAATTGTACCCCATCGCTAAGCGCTAACAGTCTTCACTCGGTTTGGTGACGCTCCTTATTATAGCAGTCGCCAAGAACAGGCCGGAAGTTGGAGGAAATGCTGCGAGCATGCCAAATCCGGTACGTCGCGAGCTATATAATTTATTGTTGATTATAGTATATACTTTCTTCATTCCAAAATATAATGTGTATCGAAAAATATCTATGTTTTTCCCGCAAAAAAAGTCTATGTTTGACCAAGTTTATATAAAAAAAATCATCATCCATGATATCAAATTACAAACTCCTACAACTTTAATACACCTTATATTCCGCTAAATCTCAGTCGATTGAGATTTGATTATCATGTCTCAGTCGAAGCTATATTGATGAGATCTTACATTGAGATCCATACATTTTTTTAAGTTTTTTTATTCGTGTCTCACTCGACTGACACCTACTCCCCCCGTTCCATAATATAAGACATTTTTTGACACAAGTGTAGTGCCAAAAAACGTCTTACATTATGGGACGGAGGGAGTAGAACGGATGGAGTATCTTTCTTTTCGGTAGCAGAGTCATGCAATGGTGCTAGCTATCTCTTCTTCTAGCGTATGTACTTTTCAGTTAGGATCACTATATTGCAAGGTCGAGAAGAAGGCTAGAGAGACTCGAACAAAGAAGCAGCTCCACAAACCTCAAGACGAGCCAACTTATCAGGAAAGTATACATCTCCAACTTTCCATGGTGGATGTGCTCCAAAAGATCGGTATATCTCGGCATTTTGCCAGTGAGATCAAGAGTATCCTGGATTTTACATACAGGTACACACTACTAGGTAGACGTTAGAGATCATTTGTTTGATTAATATTTTTGGCTTCAATAAATCTAAGTTGTTTAGGACTTTTATGTCTAAATTGACGTGTTGAACCGCATGATATTTCCAAAGTGAGAGACAAGCACCATCGACTTAGACATAATGAAAAATCTAAGACAACTTAGGTGTAAAGTTTAAACACTAACATTTTACTAGATTCAACCTCCTTTTCAAAAATAAATAAAATGTATCGGTCTCATGTGTGTGCCTGACAAAAGCAAATTGTACAGATATTGGTTACAAAGAGATGAAATCATGCTGGACGCAGAGACATGTGCCATGGCGTTCCGCATCTTACGGATGAATGGGTACAGCGTATCAGCTGGTATACATTTTCAAGTTTTGGAAACAAAATTGGTTGTTATTTTGCTTAAAGTATATTATTATTTTTAGTTCTTAGTTAATACGGGCTGTGTATATCTTTCTCACGCTGATTATCCACCTGAAATTATAACGTTGTGCATGTAGATGGCCTGTCACATATCTCCACCGATCTGAGTGACACGAGATCTTTGTTGGAATTGTACAAGGCTTCACAAGTTGGCACTTCAGACGATGAGTTGATTCTGGATATTATAGGATCCTGGTCAGGTTACCTACTGAGGCAACAACTGAAATCTAATGATGCACAAAGAACCCTACTCCTAAGAGAGGTAAATATATACTTCATCCAAAAAACTACCTGCAGGTACCTCTTGAATGTTCTATAGATAGCCTTAAGGAATGAACACTTTTGCTATATACTAGGTTTATATTTGTGTAAGATCTTGTCTATGATTAATTCGTTCGTGAAATTAACTTCCCTAGCTCCATTGGAGATCAATTTTTCGTGTATGCTCGCTGTTACATGTGCCTTTGTGTTCTTAGGTAGAACATGTTCTTGATAGCCCCTTCTACACCATGTTGGATCGTCTGGAACATAAGAGGAACATCGAACAATTTGACGTAATCGAGCATCCCATCCAACAACTGTATGTTTTTTTTCTTTTTTCTCGCAAATCAAGTGCTATGTACACACACTACCATCATACTAACATATCATCGCATTTCTTAACCAGGACTTGGCAAACAAATCAAGATCTTCTAGCTTTAGGTGTCATGGATTTCAGTACAAGTCAATCTATATACCAAGAAGAATATCAGTATCTCGACAGGTACTTTGATTGAAATTAATTCAGTATTTGTAGTCATCGCTAGGTGGTCTATGAATCTGGATATAATTTTTTATTATTTCTGGTGTTCGATGTACTGCTATGATTGAAGATGAATATATTGAAAGTTTTCCGCAAAAAAAGAAGTTAATGTTCTCCTATGTACCAACCATTTTTCTTATTAAGATATTTTTCTTTTCGTGACAGTTGGGTGAAAGAGAGCAAGCTGAACCGGCTACCTTTCGCACGACAGAAGTTGGCATATTTCTACCTCTCAGCTGCCAGCACCATGTTCCCTCCAGAGCTATCTGATGCTCGCATCCTATGGGCCAAGAATGGTGCGCTCACAACGGTTGTCGATGACTTCTTTGACGTTGGGGGATCAAAAGAAGAATTGCAGAACCTCACTGCATTAGTCGAGATGTAACAATATTTACATCGGTTATTTTTCTTCTGAAACATAGTTGGGTTTCTTATACTTATCCTACGTTGTCGCAGGTGGCAGAAGCAAGAGGAAACCGAGTACTACTCTGAACAAGTCAAGATCGTGTTCTGTGCAATCTATAGCTCAGTGAACGAACTTGGATCAAAGGCTTCCGCAGTGCAAGGTCGCGATGTCACCGGACACCTAGTAGAAATCGTTAGTCTAATCATACACAGTCTCATGTTCGTAGAAGGCTATTTTGTTGTTACGAAGACTGATGACACACTCAGTTGCCTTGTGCAGTGGCAAGAATTGCTACGGAATATGATGACCGAGGTGGAATGGAGAACGACCGGATACGTTCCAACTCTAGATGAGTACATAGATAATGCAGTTGTGACATTTGCGTTGGGCCCTATTGTGCTTCCTGCATTGTATTTTGTTGGACCAAAGATTACTGAGTCTATGGTCACAGATCCTGAGTACAGTGAGTTGTTTAGGTTGATGAGCACTTGCGGCCGTCTTCTCAATGACGTCCAAACCTACGAGGTATCTTGCCCAAGATATCCGAATTTTAATTTACATGTATTTATTTATTACTTAGCTTCAGATAAATATGTCTTGAATTCTCCTGATGCAATTGTCAAACTCCTTTGTTGTAGAGGGAGTACAAAGAGGGTAAACTGAACAGTGTCTCTCTGCTCGTGCTTCATAGTGATGGCTCCGTGACCATACCAGAGGCCAGGAGGAAGTTGCAGAAGCCCATAGACACGTGTAGAAGAGACCTACTAAGGTTGGTCCTTAAGGAGGACGATGCCGTGCCTAGGCCTTGCAAGGAATTGTTCTGGAACATATGCAAGACATGCTACTTTTTCTATTACCAGGGAGACGCATTTAGCTGCCAAGAGGAGAAGGCCGGTGCGGTGGATGCGGTGATACATGATCCACTCCAACTCCCGATGAATCTACTCTCTGACCTTGATTATTCTACTTGGCGTGAGAGAATAAAGATCAAACATTAATTACTACTTCATGTTTATATTGTTGTGCGCGTGTCATTGGTGAAGATGCATATGCATCGTTGTGTTATAGTGTAGACTAAATATCAAAGGCACTACACTTGGCTTTAAATTTGATAAAGCCATGAACAACAGATGCATAGAGCTAGAGAATCAGCTTGTAGGCAATGAGCAATACAAGTAAACAAGAAAAGAAATAGAAAAAACTGCAGCTTGAACATGACATGGAGTTTCTGCTACCGGGTGCCCATAGACCCAGAAGAATAATAAAATATTAAAACATTGATTTTTCTTAGACAAGCATTGAACAATGTTTTATGTGCATGTAAAATTTCATGGTGGAGTAATGTTTGTGGAAGTCTACGCATAAAAACAAATCAATCTGCAAAAGACTATCTTTGATAGCATTTTGGGGCCCTCATTTTTTTCACACATCCACAAATGTCATTATTATGAAAATTTGCACGCGGGCATAACACAAATCAATGTTTGTTGTCAAAAAAATTCATAATTCTTGGAATTTGTTTTTTATTTTTTTCTAATTTTACCGTTTATGCCACACATGTGCATGTGAGCTCGGGACTAGAGAAGCACACTTTCGAGCTTGAACGACGAGATCTTCATAGATGGAGAGAATAAGTGAATGTAATGATGGGATGCCTATGCAATTTGCATTTTCATGCGTGTGGGGATGGGGTAAATAAATATGCAGGAAACCCTCGTACAACATGGGAAATATACGTGCTATACATGGAACATTACTCCTATAAAGGATGGTAGAGTACCCGCCTCCTAGGAGCCTCACCACGCGAGAGTGCCCTACGCACTGTCCCGTTGGCACTGACCTCACATGGCTGGCTCCGTGGGACGCTCCCATCTACCTGCACGCCTCATCCCCAACCATCTTCCTCTGGGTGTCCATGACACATGGGTCGCGGTCACGCCGAGAGCACCTCTATGTGTTGATTTCTTCACGCCCACATGCGTCCTCTCACGCCTTGCCCGCGTGAGATGAGCCAACCGGGTTTGAGTGAGCGTCTTCGCCCCCGACTGAGGTGCTTTGCTCACCCCAACCGGGCACCCTCGCGGTAGTCCAATCTTCACAGACGCGTCACACTCGACCTATTTTCCTCAGGGCTCCATGACGGGTGGTCCGCGGGCACGGTTGGGGCCACCTCTTTGTGGTGGCTTTGCCTCACGCCTGTTAGCCCCGTCTAATTGACAGGACCGCCCCCTATTCACCATCGGAGCTCGTCGCAGTACAGACTCTAGCCACCTAGCTACCGGTCCTTCAAACTGAGCTGGGGCATATGAAATCCACTTGGTAGGAAAGGTTCCCCATAAATGGAAATAATCGTCACAACTTGTTGGCCACAGCTTCAAGTTGTTACCAACAAATCATGGTAGTTCAACATGCAGAGCGATAGTTTTTTCATCAGGATTTGCTCACTAGCGCTCGATATTAGGAGATGATGGAGGAGAAGTCATGAGATCTCTCGTACCTCGAATAGGGGAATGCACATAGAACTTCAGAGACTTTCCCCATTTCTCTTTGTCATCACCGTTGACCTCCATGGTCGCAGATGTTCCTGCAGCAATCACACTCCTCAAAGAGAGGAGATCTAACGCTTGATGTCTACTACACAACTTATTCTTGTAGACTCATGTTGGGCCTCCAAGCGCAGAGTTTTGTAGAACAGTAGCAAATTTCCCTCAAGTGGATGACCTAAGGTTTATCAATCCGTGGGAGGCGTAGGATGAAGATGCTCTCTCTCAAACAACCCTGCAACCAAATAATAAAAAGTCTCGTGTGTCCCCAACACACCAAATATAATGGTAAATTGTATAGGTGCACTAGTTTAGCGAAGAGATGGTGATACAAGTGTAATATAGATAATAAATATTGGTTTTTGTAATAAGAACAATACAAAACAGCAAGGTAGCAATTGATAAAACGGAGCACAAATGGTATTGCAATGCTTGAAATGAGGCCTAGGGTCCATACTTTCGCTAGTGCAATATCTCCATAATGCTAATCTAATTGGATCATATAACCATTCCTCAAAGTGCGAAGAAGAATCAATCCAAAGTACTTATCTAGCGGAGAGCACAAGAAGAAATTGTTTGTAGCTATTCTTTCCGATCGATCTATCCAAGAGTTCGTACTAAAATAACACCAAGTTATTCTTTCTGACCGATCTATCAAGAGTTCGTACTAAAATAACACCAAGTTGTTCTTTCCGATCGATCTCTCAAGAGTTTGTACTAAAAAAACACCAAAACAAATTCAGATTTATAATACTCAATCTAACACAAAGAACCTCAAAGAGTGCCCCAAGATTTCTACCAGAGAAACAAAAGACGAGAACATGCATCAACCCATATGCATAGATTACCCCAATGTCACCTCGGGTATTCATATGCAAGACATATATCAAGTGCTCTCAAATCCATAAACGTATTCAATCTGATAAGAAGGAAATCACAAAGGGAAAACTCAATTTATCACAACAAGATAGAGAGGGAGAAACACCATATGATACAACTATATTAACAAAGGCTGTGATACATCAAGATCATGCCATGTCAATAACACGACATAGAGATAGATTCAACACATAACTACTGGTAAAAACCCTCAACACCGAGGATGGACTACTCCCTCCTCATCATGGTGGCCACCGGGATGATGAAGATGGCCTCCAGTGATGATTTCCTCCTCCCGCAGAGTGCCGGAACAGGGTCCAGATTGGTTTTTCGTGGCTACAGAGGCTTGCGGCGGCGGAACTTCTGATCTAGGGTTATTTCTGGGGGTTTCTGTATTTATAAGATTTTTTGGCGTTGGTTTCACACGAAGATGGGCCTCGAGGTGAGCACAAGACACGAGGGCACGCCTGGGGGCCTGGCGCGCCCTGGTGGTTGTGCCCACCTCGTGTCTCTTCTAGCCCTCCCAGAAGCTTCTAGTGCCTCTTTGGTTCCAAAAAAATGTCAAAAAGTTTCGTTGCATTTGGAGAACTTCGATTTTTGCACAAAAAACAACACCACGATAGTTCTGCTGAAAACAACGTCAGTCCGGGTTAGTTCCATGCAAATCATACCAAAACCATATAAAATTGTTGTAAACATGGCATGAATACTTCATAAATTATAGATACGTTGGAGACATATCAGCATCCCCAAGCTTAATTCCTACTCGTCCTCGAGTAGGTAAATGATAAAAGAAATAATTTATGAAGTGTGAATGCTAGGATAGTGCATAAGTTTGATCAATGATAATTTCAATCACTTTTCCTAGCATTATAACATCAACTCTTTCTCATAAAACTCATCATGATAAAGTAGCAATTCAAAGCGGAATTTTTGTTGTGGAATGCTACCTATCATATTCACCATATACTCTTTCTTTTGTAGCATGGACATTTGGACTTGAATGATTCAAAGTAATAGTCTATAATTTTACATGAAGACATCAATACTCAAGCATACTAACAAGCAACCATGTCTTCCAAAATA
The DNA here is from genome assembly GCF_018294505.1 of Triticum aestivum. NCBI lineage: Eukaryota > Viridiplantae > Streptophyta > Magnoliopsida > Poales > Poaceae > Triticum > Triticum aestivum. The sequence continues at coordinate 646,789,388 of NC_057798.1, read as the reverse complement.
TCAATGCTAAAGAAAGCTATCCCTAGCCCATTATGCTCAATCTTTGATCCATTCATGAGACACACTCAAATATTAGCTACAACCAATGCACAAGTATGACAATAGTGCTCCCTAGTTGGTGCCTTATAAGATAAGATGGAGACTCAAATAAAAATTACATAAGGTAAATATATAGGCCCTTCGCAGAGGGAGGCAGAGATTTGTAGAGGTGCCAGAGCTCAAAGCTTAAATTGAGAGAGAAGATATTTTGAGAGGCATGCTTTTCTCGTCAACGGAAAAGACCGAGTAATTCCCAGTACTTTCCATGCTAGATACATCATAGGCGGTTCACAAACATAAAATAAAGTTTATTCCTTTTTCCACCATTCTTTCACAATCCATGGCTAGCCGTATCCACGGGTGCCTTCCATACCAACACTTTACAAAGAATTTATTATTTGACAACATAAAGTAAATTTCTTTTCTTTTCGGGACTGGGCATCCCTATTACCGCCACACTCTCATGCAATGACAAGTGGATAAGCACTCATCTTGAGAATAACACATCTAGCATGGAAAATATTAGCCACCCCTTGCCGCTTCATGAGCGGTACAAGCACACAAAAAAGAAATTTATTTTGAAAATTAGAGATGACACATACAAATTTACTTAGAACGACGCGGAAATACCGCATATAGGTAGGTATGGTGGACTCATGTGGCAAAACTGGGTTTATGGATTTTGGATGCACAAGTAGTATTCCCACATATATTTTTTTGACCTGAGTATTCCCACATATTACAAATGGAGGCTAGAAAATAGGTTGAGAAGCAACCAACCAAGAAACAAAAATCCACATAAATGAGCATTAAGCATAACTAACAACGAATAATGCACCACAAGTAGGATGTAACTTCATTGCATAATTATTGACTTTCGTGCTTGCATAGGGAATCACAAACCTTAACACCAATATTCTTACTAAAGCACAATTACTCACCAACATGACTCACATATTACTATATCCATATCGCAGAACTATTGCAAGGAATCAAACTTATCATATCCAATGATCTTCATGAAAGTTTTTATTATATCCCTCTTGAATATCTATCACTTTGGGACTAAATGTATATATTACCATTGCTACTAACAAGCTCTCAAATAAATTTAAGTGAAGCACGAGAGCATAAGTATTTCTTCAAAAATTTCAACTCTCAAAATAATCTAAGTGAAACATGAGAGTAAATCACAAACCACTCCAAAAAGATATAAGTGAAGATCAAATGAGTAGTTAAGTAAATAGGTAGTTGTGTGAGGACTCTTTCTTATTTAAAAACTTTCAGATATAAGTATTTTATTAAAACAACAAGCAAAACAAAAACTAAATGACATTACAAGAATAGCACAACTCATGTGAAGAAGCAAAAACTTAGGCTCAACCGAGGCTAACCGATAATTTGTTGGTGAAGAAAGGTGGGATGCCTACCAGGGCATCCCCAAGCTTAGATGCTTGAGACTTTTTGAAATATTATCTTGGGATGCCTTGGGAATCCCCAAGCTTGAGCTTTTGTGTATCCTTAATTCCTTTTATATCACGGTTTCCCTAAATCTTAAGAACTTCATCCACACAAAACTCAACAAGAACTCGTGAGATAAGTTAGTATAAATCAATGCAAAACCTTATCATGCTCTACTGTAGCAAATCACTAAATTATTGTTTAAAATTTCATACTAAATGCCTATGCATATTTAATACTCCTATCCTCAAATAGAATCATTAAACAAGCAAGCATATGCAAACAATGCAAACATAACAACAATCTGTCTAAACAGGATAGTGTGTAAAAGAATGCAAGAAGATTCATACTTCTGTAACTCCAAAAATTCTGAAAAATTTCCACACTATAGAAAATTTATCATATCTTATTTTGAAAAAAGTTTCAACATTTTATCACATTCTGACTTTTCTCTATAGTTCATGCACTAGCGTGCAACTTTGTGTTTTCAAACAGCCACATATAGACTTGCATAATAAGCATGGCAAAGGCTATAATTGACATTTTTATTGAAATAAAATATGCAAAAAATTATTCTAAATAACAACAAGCACATCCTAACAAAATAAAATGACGCTCCAAGCAAAACAAATATTATGTGACGAATGAAAATATGGCTCCAAGTGAGGTTACCGATAATGTTGGAGACGAAAGAGGGGATGCCTTCCGGGGCATCCCCAAGCTTAGTTGCTTGGATATTCCTTGAATATTACCTTGGGGGTGCCTTGGTCATCCCCAATCTTAGGGTCTTGTCACTCTTTATTCTCCTCACAGCGACATCTCACCCAAAACTTGAAAACTTCAATCACACAAAACTTAACGGAACTTCATGAGATATGTTAGTATGATAAAGACAAATCATCCACTTTGGTACTGTCAAAGACAAGATTAATAATTTTTATCATACAATGCCTACTATACCTTATCATTCCCACAATTTATATTGAACAATATGAGCCATAGAAACTAGGAAACACACAAACTATGCATTGAAAATAGAATCTGTCAAAAAGAGAATAGTGTGTAATAATCTAAACAAAGATCATACTTCGGCTACTCCAAAAATTCTAAAAAATTAGGACAACATAGAGAATTTGTATATAAATCATCTGTTAACAAATTCAGATCAAAAACATGTTCCAGTGAATTTTGAAAATTCCTAAACTGAGCGCAAAAGTTCCAGTTTTTGCACAAAATCAAATCAACTATCATCCACACTATCACAAAGGATTTACTTGGCAGTTTATTGAAACAAAAGCTATAAAACATGATTACTACAATAGCTTAATCATGTGAACACACAAAAACAATAGGTAATAGTGTTGGGTTGTCTCCCAGCAAGCTCTTTTCTTTAATGCCTTTTAGCTAGGCATGATGATTTCAGTGATGCTCGCATAGAAGTAAATAATTGAAACATAAAGAGAGCATCATGAATCACAAGTTTCCTCTCTCATAATAATTTTCAGTAGCATCATGAATGAATTCAACAATATAACTATCACATAAAGCATTATTTTCATGATCCACAAGCATAGAAAATTTATTACTCTCCACATAAGCAAATTTATTCTCATGAATAGTAGTGGGAGCAAACTCAACAAAATAACTATCATGTGACTGAAAATTAAAATCATGATGAAAAGTTTCATGGTTATCATTATTCAATATAGCATACATGTCATCACCATAATCATCATAGGTAACAACTTTGTTTTCATAATCAATTGAAACCTCTTCCAAAATAGTGGATTCATCACTACATAACGTCATGACCTCTCCAAATCCACTTTCATAATTATTCTAATAAGATTCTACACCCTACAAAATAGTGGGATCATTACCTAGAGTTGACACTCTTCCAAGCCCACTTTCATCAATATAATCATCATAAATAGGAGGCATGCAATCATCATTAAATTTTCTCATCAAAACTTGGGGGACTAAAAATATCACCTTCATCGAATATAACATCCCCAAGCTTATGGCTTTGCACATCATTAGCATCATGAATATTCAAAGAATTCATACTAACAACATTACAATCATGCTCACCATTCAAATATTTTATGCTAAACAATTTATATAATTCTTCTTCTATCAAAGCAAAATTTTCCGATCCATCATTTTCAAGAAAAACATTATAAAGATGAACAATATGAGACCACCTCAATTCCATTTTTTATATTTTTTTACAAACCAAACTAGTGATAAAACAAGAAACTAAAAGATTCGATTACAAGATCTAAAGATATACCTTCAAGCACTCACCTCCCCGGCAATGACGCCAGAAAAGAGCTTGATGTCTACTACACAACTTGTTCTTGTAGACTCGTGTTGGGCCTCCAAGCTCAGAGTTTTGTAGGACAGTAGAAAATTTCCCTCAAGTGGATGACCTAAGGTTTATCAATCCGTGGGAGGTGTAGGATGAAGATGGTCTCTCTCAAACAACCCTGCAACCAAATAATAAAAAGTCTCCTGTGTCCCCAACACACCAAATACAATGGTAAATTGTATAGGTGCACTAGTTCGGCAAAGAGATGGTGATACAAGTGTAATATGTATAGGAGATATTGGTTGTTGTGATAAGAACAATAAAAGACAGCAAGATAGCAATTGATAAAACGGAGCACAAATGGTATTGCAATGCTTAAAAATGAGGCCTAGGGTCCGTACTTTCCCTAGTGCAATCTCTCAACAATGCTAATCTAATTGGAACGTATAACTATCCCTCAAAGTGTGATGAAGAATCACTCCAAAGTTCTTGTCTAGCGGAGAACATAAGAATAAATTGTTTGTAGCTATTCTTCCCGATCGATCTATCCAAGAGTTCGTACTAAAATAACACGAAGTTATTCTTTCCGGTCGATCTATCAAGAGTTCATACTAAAATAACACCAAGTTATTCTTTCCGATCGATCTATCAAGAGTTCGTACTAAAATAACACCAAAGCAATTTCAGATTTATAATACTCAATCCAACACAAAGAACCTCAAAGAGTGCCCCAAGATTTCTACCGGAGAAACAAAAGATGAAAACATGCATCAACTCTTATGCATACATTACCGCAATGTCATCTCAGGTATTCATATGCAAGACATATATAAAGTGCCCTCAAATCCATAAAAGTATTCAATCCGATAAGAAAGAAATCACAAAGGAAAAACTCAATTCATCACAACAAAATAGAGAGGGACAAACCCCATATGATCCAACTATATTAACAAAGGCCGTGATACATCAAGATCGTGCCATCTCAAGAACACGAGAGAGATATATTTGTTGACATAGATTTTGACCAAGATAAAATAATTGTATAAAACACATAAAATATAATTACAAAACGTCAAAAATCCATTTTATAACGAAAAGAAGCAATTAAGAAATAATATAATCAATTGCTCAAAGTGACGACCGACAAAATAGGCGTATGATATATTTTTGAATGTCGATAGTGCACACATTAAACTGAAAATTTTAAAATACGACGAAACTCATCAGGTTTTGTTATGAAGAAAATACAGAGGGCACATGGCTCACATGCATGTGCGCCGCTACAGACGGCGAAAATAAAAAAAGTTGTTTCGTGAGGGACGTTATTATCACAAAAATGGCGACTATATGATAAATGTTCGACTTTGTTCCATCAACAAAATGAAATAATTAAATGGCAGATAAAAAATATCACCCCGATGAAATATACAGGCGATGTATTTGTTCAAATATTCATCTCATAACCTTGAGTTGCATGCAAAAATAATTAACATGCACACCCTGACCCTAGGCCTTAATGAGCCATTTAATAGCTAATCATGCTTAACCCATTAAAAAATATGGCCACATATGCATGGCCGTACTTCTCACAAGGCAGCATGCATGCGATTAGTGATGCCAAGGCCCATACAGTGATTTAAAATAATCCAAGCCCACATCAACTAACGAGAAGCAAGTTGCCAGTTGACTAGCGATTAAAAGAAATAGAATAAAGAAAGGAAGTGGCCGCTCCCACGATGGCATCCCACGATCGCATTGCACGATCTTCATAACGTGGCATGCTCGCGTCCAGGCAGCCCTTCGCTGTTTCCCTCCGCCACTATAAATACCAGGCTATCAGATTGCTCAGCGGTTCGGTCCTTGAATCCATTCATCTCCTCCCTGCTAGCCACATACACAATACATACATATGCCCAAAAAGAAAAGAACAAGGCAGGCAGGCGTCGTGCTTGCTTGGAGTTTGAAGGTGAGACTCATGGCTCTCTCCTAGCCCCTGATTTGGCCATTGCGGTACAGATCAGAGAGCTTCCTTCTTCCTCCTCTCCTAAAATTCTAGCCCTTGGTTTGTCCATCGTGGTACAAATCAAGGAGCATGTTTCATCTTCCCAAAGTTCTCGTCCTTGGATCGGCCATTGCGGTACAAATCAAGGTTTATGTTTAATCTACCTCAAAATTTCGCCTTCGGTTCGACCATTGCGGTACAAACCGAGGTGCATGTTTAACCTACATCAAATTTTGTCCTTTGTTTGGCCATCGTGGTACAAGTCAACGAGTGTATTACATCCATCCCAAAATTTTGTTCTTGGTTTGGCCATCGCGGTACGAGCCAAGGAGCATGCATGTTCCTTTTACATGTTGCATATGCTTCGTCCTAATGATCTCCTTCTTGGTTTGGTCCCCTTAGCGATACAAGCCAGGATGAGCGTCTCGTTCCTTAGTTTGGTCCCTATACGCGGATACAAATCAAGAAAGTATCATAGGTACGAAAACCTCATAAAAATTGTCTTGGTTTGGTCATCATAAACGAAACTCATATGACTAAGTCAGAGCCAAATCACAAAAATGTTAAACTAAATTCATAGTAAAATTCTTGTTCAGTTATGCTACGGACATTATGTGTCACGCTAGCCATAATACGGATAAGAATATAGGAAAACAAACCTTCACTTGGTTTCGCTACACGAGGGCATTATCTTAATGCTACTCGGTGTTAGTAGTAATACAAGCAAGGCAAAACTTAATTAAAAATGCGTTCATGCTACACACGCAAAGACCAAAATCATGCAAGATGAATTATAAAACATGTTGCATCATAAAAACCAATCTTACCTAGTTACGCTACACGCGAGCATTATCTTAATGCTACACGTTGTTAGTAGTAATACAAGTGTGTGAAAATTAACCAAAACATTCGGGCCACATATTTTGGCCAAAGTCAAATAAAATATGCCATGAAATTCTAAAATGATATAAGAGCCTAAACTATTAGCATCATCACAAACGGATATCACAAACTCACTTTACTTGGGTTATGCTACACACGAGCTTCAATGAAATGACGCTATGTGAAGTTAGTGCGAATACCATGTAAGGTACAAACATAAACAAAAATGATAGATGTCATATGACTCATGCAACACTATAATTGCTCCACAAACCTTTTTTTGGTTACGCTGCACACGAGCATTATCTTAGTGCTACGTGGTGTTAGTAGCAATACAGGTAAAACATAACTTAATAAAAATAGGTTCACTCCACATATGCATACAAAATTCATGCAAAATACATGATATGGGATGTTCCATGTAGCCCACATAGGCTTTAAACAAACAAAAATATCATAAGCAAACTCCACTCACAAACTCCATTCGGGTCAAGCTATACGGGTGTGTCATATCATAGCACCATGTTGTTAGTTTTGATATCGTGTGAAGTCAAAATCAACAAAACATGGCACATATCACATGCACCATATAAAGCATCAAGATTGTGTCAGAAAGCTTCAGTCCGTTACGCTATACGCGGGCACCACATCAGTGTCGCGCGATGATAGTAGTAATGTGATGATGCAAAATTTATTAAAACTGATATGTCACATAAATCCATGCCACCAAAACCAAAGATGTCATATAAAACTCCCAAAGAAAATATATACATATCCTATATGTCAAACGTAGGATAAAACTATGCCTAGCCAAAATCAACCTGCATTCTGCATATACATGAGGTTGAACACACACAAATGGTTACCTGCTAGAAAATATATTCCCAAACATCACACGTGAAATCAAAGAGGAGTATTTGCATGGAACCAAACTTCAAGCTCACCAAGCAAGAGTTCATAGTCGACCGCGAGGAGGATTTCTCTTGTAGAATATTGTAATAGGCATGTGATGTAATCCTATGTAATAGATATGTTGGAATTCTTAATCAGGGGTTTTCTCTTCGGAGATGTAATTAATAGAATTTTTATGTAAATGTAAGAGTTCTGGAAATAATGTACCTGCAATATTTGATTCTATTTTTATTTTATGCATTTAAATTTCACTCTGTATCAATGACGTGGACGCGTATCTCATGCCCGCCATTTTCCCGTCATCAGATTCTGGCACGCCCGGTGGGACATATTTCTCCCCTAATCTTCGAATTCCAACATAGGATTGCAACATATGAATTTCTAATGTACATGAAGTATATAAACATCGTGTATGGTAAATATACTCAAAGAAAACTGACATAAAGTTTTCTTTATTCGAAGGTATGGAAGGTCAAGTGCGGCAGTCGGGGACACTCCGCATTGGAGACATTTGGCTCGATGTGCCAGTTGGTCCATGTGTGACTCCAACAAATCAACATCTAATTACTATGACTGCATCACCAATAGAACATGAACTAGGAATAGAAGTCTGCTGTGCACTCGAGTTTGGGGAAAGTATGAGGGTACACAAAGCAGGAAAAGGGAAGACAATGGAGAAACTCCACTGTGAGAAGCCTATGAATGGGGGCAATACCATGATTATATTTTCTTCCTCCTCGTTTTTTGAGGTAAGGACATCGAAGGTTCACAATAACGTTCAAGTTGATGCTTCCTTTTGGTGGCCGATAAATCCATTGGAGAATGCTTTGAGATGGTTCTCAAGTTTCCCCTTGAATGCAAGAAAAAACACCCCAATTCCCATGACTATGAAACATGTCATGTGAACCCAACATCAACATTAATATTGTCAAGTCCCTTGTCGTCATCAACACCCGTTGCATATGATTCCTCCGAGAGTTCGTTGGAGTCGGTGTGCCATCAACCTCAGCGAAGAAATGTTCTCCATGTCAACCTTCACAATATTAAGGTCGGCAAAATCCTTATCCAATTCCCCAAGAGTGAGGACAACAATCATCCAGACCGCCTTTTTCATATCAGCAAGGGTGGTATAAGAATTCATACTACGGTGACTAGAAACCCTTCAACAGTTGTTGCCTTCATCATGTTCATCTGGAAAAAGTATCATAATCATGCCAATTGCCGTGTTGTCGGCCTTGATTGTGAATACACTAGATATGTCCACAACAAAGAGCGTGAGAAGCTTCCACTTGAGCAACAACTTGCTCTCTCTAATCAAGAGCCACAACGTGCTGCTGTCTTGCAGTTTTGTGTGAGCAAGCATTGCCTAATTTACCAGCTATACCAGGCACATGCTAGGAGTTTTATCCCTCCACTTCTGCGCAACTTCCTTGACAATGAGAGAGTTGAATTTGCGGGTGCCGCCATTGGCAATGACATCACAAAAGTCAAGTTCTACAACTTGGGTATCAGAAAACCCATAAATGTGCAGGGACTGGGTATCAAGGTTCATAATAATTTTTTTTGGCAATTGGCTTCATTGGAGAAGCTAGCAAACAAGGTTGCAAACATAAGTCTTAATAAGGACAAAAGCATCAATGTCAGCCAGTGGGAGAAGTCCAACCTGGACCATGACCAAATCAAGTATGCATGCTTGAACGCCTATGCGAGCTTCGAGGTTTATAGACGACATTCCAACATAACTGGTTATCTCAGAACCCACTGAAATGTTTGTTTCTGGGTTAAATATGTAACTGGTTATCTTGGAGCATGTTGAAATGTTTCTTCCCAAGTAAAGTATGTAAGAAAAGGTTGTTGAGTCTTGATCAAGGAAAATATGTACAGGACCATTGTTTCTTTATATTATGGTTATGCCTATTTTGCTAGGTGCATTTTTAATATGACGATGCAAGGAAGCAAATGTTCTTGTATCATCATAATTTTGTTCTCATAGAAGACAAGTGAATCTGAATAGAAATGACTTATATTTTGCATTAATGCTCGCAATACGAATGTTGCAACATTATGTGCACTTAATTTAAAGAAAATTGTGACACACACGGAAAAATACACTCCGTACCCTCACAAGTATAAACTGGGGCACAAAAAAGAATTACTCCAACAATTTATGAGTATAAACTATGATGTAAAAACAAAAATGATCAAACATACTCCAAACTCTCATGAGTATAAACTGAGGCACACAAAATAAAAATACTCCATACCCTCACGAGTCTAAACTGGGGCACCCCAAAAAATATATCTACTCCACATCCTCATGAGTATAAACTAGGGAAGACAAAAAACTCCAACGGCTTACGAGTATAAACTGTGATGCCGAAAAAAATACTCCACATCCTCATAAGTATAAACTAGGGAGTCATTTATTCCGAACTGTGTATCAGATGGCATCTTTTGAAAGATGTCACCAAAAAGAAATGTTACCTGCCAAGGTTGCTGAGTAAAAGTAGCTAGCCTCATGAAAAATAAACTGAATGAAATCACCCTGGTGTTCGAGAATATAAATCATTGGCATCATGCAAAATAAAACATACTAAATAGGCATTCCAAGCTTTCGCGAGTATAAACTATAAGGGTCGTGTGAAACATTTTTACGCACACACAAAATGCACTAATGCTATATGATGCTAAACTGTAAGCATGTTTTAAACTCCTAAGTGTTAAGTTCTGCCCTCCAAAAAAAAGTTGCGAGCCTAAATTGAAATTAAAAAAATGCATTGTGTGGATAAAACTGCATAACCACGTAGCTGGCACACAATTGACTAAAAATTATGAGCCCATATAATTATGAACCCATATACTCACGGACAATGCTATAAACACAAGAAATATGTATAATCAGGTTTCGAGCTCTGGGCCCGAGTCAAAAACAAATCTTTTCGAACCCAGACCTCGAGGGGCATCTGTTGATATAGATTTTGACCAAGATAAAATAATTGTATAAAACACATAAAATATAATTACAAAACGTCAAAAATCCGTTTTATAATGAGAAGAAGCAATTAAGAAATAATATAATCAATCGCTCAAAGCGACAACCGACAAAATAGGCGTATGATATATTTTTGAATGTCGATAGTGCACACATTAAACCGAAAATTTTAAAATATGACGAAACTCGTCAGGTTTTGTTATGAAGAAAATACATAGGGCACATGGCTCGCACGCATGCGCGCCGCTACTAACGGCGAGAATAAAAAACATAGTTTAACGAGGGATGTTATTATCACCAAAATGGGAACTATACGATAAATGTTCGACTTTGTTCCATCGACAAAACAAAATAATTAAATGGCAAGTAAAAATTATCGCCCCATTGAAATATACAGGCGATGTATTTGGTCAAATATTCATCTCATAACCTTGAGTTGCATGCAAAAATAATTAACGTGTACACCCTGACCCTAGGCCTTAATGAGCCTTTTAATAGCTAATCATGCTTAACCCATTAAAAATATGGCCACATATGCATGGCCGTACTTCTCACAAGGCAGCTGTGCAGGTAATTCAGCCATTTCGCAATCGGGCGCATACCCCTCAAGCAACTTGGGCTCGGCCCATCTTCTCATTCTTTTCCTGCTTTATTCCGCAAAAAAGGTAACGCCCGACAGAGATTCGAACCCACGACGTCTTCCCTGATTACGAGCACCACTAACCAACCCGCCATAAATATCTGATGTGGCTAATTGCATCTTCTACTTTCTTTTGTTCTTTCCTCCTTTTTTTTCTTGTTCCTTTCTTTTGAAGATTTAGTTCGTTTTTTTTTCTTTTCTCTTTTGCTAAATGCGTGAACTGTTTTTCAAAATCGATGAACTCTTGTTGAAAGTTGATGAACTATTTTCAAATTTGATGAAATTTTTTCAAATTCGATGAACTTTTTTGAATTTGGTGAACTTTTTTTTAAAACTCGATGAACTTTTTTCAAACTTAATGAACTTTTTTTCAATTTCAATCTTTTTTTTTCAAACTCGATATTTTTTTGAAACTCGGTGAACTTCTTTCAAATTCAATGAAGTTTTTGTTTCTTTTTCGTGTATTTATACACAGTTCATTGTATATTTATATACAAAAATGTTCATCGTATATTTAATAAAATGTTCAACATATTTAAGAAAATGTTCATTGGGTATATTAAAATTGTTCAGCATATATTCACAACAATGTTAAATGCATATTTATACATTGTTCAGCGTATGTCACAAAAATGTTCAATGTGTATTTAAATATTTGCTCAACATACATAAAAAAAATGTTCAGTGTGTATTTAAAAACTGTTCAGCGTATATCACAAAATGTGCAATGTATATTTAAAAATCGTTCATCATTTGAAATTTCAACTTTTTTGTTCATTTTTCCAATAAATGTTGATGTTTTTAAAAGTTTGGTCAACTAGTTCATTTTTTGTTCATTTAGTCGCTAGTTCCAAGTTGGTATGGTGGTTAACCATACTAGTACGTTACGATCATGGCGCGAGTTCGATCCTGCAACTCGTTTCTTTTTGGCTTAAATTTTTCTGTGTTACCTGCCAGCGCACGAAGTAATACTGGGCCGGCCCAGTAGAAGCACTTCGAGCGCCAGTATTCAAAACCGGCGCTGAGAGCGCCGGTTAGGACCTCCCAGCTGTGCATGCATGCGATTAGTGATGCCAAGGCCCACACAATGATTTAAAATAGGTCCCTTTAAAATAATCCAAGCCCACATCAACTAACTAGAAGCAAGTTGCCAGTTGACTAGCGATTAAAAGAAATAGAATAAAGAAAGGAAGTGGCCGCTCCCACGATGGCATCCCACGATCTCATTGCACGATCTCCATAACGTGGCGTGCGCGTGTCCAGGCAACCCTTTGCTCTTTCCCTCCGCCGCTATAAATACCAGGCTATCAGATTGCTCAGGGGTTCGGTCCTTGAATCCATTCATCTCCTCCCTGCTAGCCACATACACAATACATACAGACACCCAAAAAGAAAAGAAGAAGGCAGGTAGGCGCCGTGCTTGCTTGGAGTTTGAAGGTGAGACTCATGGTTCTCTCCTAGCCCTGATTTGGCCATTGCGCACATAGCAGAGAGCTTCCTTCTTCCTCCTCTCCTAAAATTCTAGCCCTTGGTTCGACCATCGCGATACAAATCAAGGAGCATGTTTCATCTTCCCAAAGTTCTCGTCCTCGGTTCAGCCATTGCGGTACAAACCAAGGTCTATATTTAATCGACCTCAAAATTTTGTCTTCGGTTCGGCCATTGCGGTACAAACCGAGGTGCATGTTTAATCTCCATCAAAATTTTGTCTTTTGTTTGGCCATCATGGTATAAGTCAACGAGTGTATTACATTGATGACCCACAAGTATAGGGAATCTATCATAGTCCTTTCGATAGGTAAAAGTGTCGAACCCAACGAGAAGCAGAAGGAAATGACAAGCGGTTTTCAGTAAGGTATTCTCTGCAAGCACTGAAATTGTAGGTAACAGATAGTTTTGTGATAAGATAATTCGTAACGGGTAACAAGCAATGAAAGTAAATAAGGTGCAGCAAGGTGGCCCAATCCTTTTTGTAGCAAAGGACAAGCCTGGACAATTTCTTATAATGAGAAAAGCGCTCCCGAGGACACAAGGGAATTATCGTCATGCTAGTTTCATCACGCTCATATGATTCGCGTTCGTTACTTTGATAATTTGATATGTGGGTGGACCGGTGCTTGGGTACTGACCTTTCTTGGACAAGCATCCCACTTATGATTAAACCCTATTGCAAGCATCCGTAACTACAAAATAAGTATTAAGGTAAACCTAACCATAGCATGAAACTAGTGGATCCAAATCAGCCCCTTACAAAGCAACACATAAACTAGGGTTTAATCTTCTGTCACTCTAGCAACCCACCATCTACTTATTACTTCCCAATGCCTTTCTCTAGGCCCCAATAATGGTGAAGTGTCATGTAGTCGATGTTCACATAACACCACTAGAGGAGAGACAACATATATCTCATCAAAATATCGAACGAATACCAAATTCACATGATTACTAATGGCAAGACTTCACCCATGTCCTCAGGAACAAACGTAACTACTCACAAAGCATATTCATGTTCATAATCAGAGGAGTATTAATATGCATTAAGGATCTGAACATATGATCTTCCACCAAGTAAACCAATTAGCATCAACTACAAGGAGTAATCAACACTACTAGCAACCCACAGGTACCAAGTTGTGGTTTTGGATACAAGATTGGATACAAGAGATGAACTAGCACTACAAAAAAAATACACTTCCGTGATGATACGTGTCTGTCACAGTAGGTCGCGTTTTTTGTCATGCATGTACATCCATGACAAATTCATGACAGAATCAAGATAGTCATACTTGTGCTGTCGTAGAAGTGTTCCATGACATTACCAAAATTATCATCACGAAAGTGTCCACTTCCATGACGATAAATCGCGCGTCACAGAAGTGCTTTCGTCAAGGGTGACCGACACGTGGCATCCACCATAACGGAATGCCGTAAAGCTATCGGGTCGGGTTTTGGATCCGATAACCCGTTAATAGCCCCGACCAATGGGAAATTTCCACGTGTAAAATTCTTATTGGCCGGACGAAACACGTGTCAGCTCGTCAGTGGGTCAGATAGGCGCCTATGATATGTCGACACGTGCCACAACCCACCACTGGCCCATTTAGCTTACAAAGCCGGCCTGTTTGACTTGGTCAAAAGTTAACGGGCTGGCCCATGAAAAGCCTATTAACGGTCTCTTTGCAAATAGCCCATTTTACGGCCCGTTAACTCACGCCCGTTAGGCCCTGAAGGAAATCGGCCCAACAACGTCATGTGGGCCGTCGAATATAACACCAGCCCATTTCACTTTCGGCCCATGTATGGCCCACGACATCTTTCAGCCCATATGAGGCCTTCGTATCTTTCGGCCCTTTATAGGCCCACGGTGACTCTAGCCCATAATGAACAGTAATTTTCTTTGTACCCGTTAATGGCCCGTGATTTACATGGGCCATTTCCAGCCCGTGTTAGCTTTCGGTCTATTGATGGCCCATACGTTCTTGGGCTCCTTTTCGGCCCTCGATTACTTCCGGCCCGTTACTGGCCTATTCCCCTAATGGGCCAAATTCGGCCCATGGCAAGAGTCGGCCGTTGCTGGCCTGTTAACCTAATGGGCCAAATTCGGCCCATGGCAAGAGTCGGCTCGTTTTTGGCCTGTTCCCCTAATGGGCCAAATTCGGCCCATGGCAAGAGTCGGCCCGTTACTGGCCTGTTACCCTAATGGGCCAAATTTGGCTCATGGCAAGAGTCGGCCCGTTTTTGGCCTCTTAACCCGTTGCGCCGTTTCCAGCCCGTTCTATATTGTGGCCCATTAACGACCCGTTATGCCTGTGACAGGATTAAGCCTTTGCTGTCCTACGGCCTGTTAACGACCCGTTACCGTGCTGGGCCGATACCAATTACGCCCGTTTACGACCCATGTAGACCCATTTATCCGACGGCCCGAGGCCGACCGATTCTACGACCCTTTTGGAGGCCCATTGTCACATCCCTAGTCTGGTATGACTTAGACTAGCTAGCCATTTGTGCATCATATTTAAATTTCATTTAAATTTGAAATGAGGATTGGTGGAACCCTCAGAATCATTTTTGAAAATTACCCAACTAAAAATTTCTCCAAAGGGGTCCAAGAAAATGCTCATGTTGCCCTCTGAAAATATTGGACAGAGATAAAAATCAAAACAATATTTTTAGGAGCTCATGGATATTTATTTTGGCCATTTGGATTAATTCGATAAATATTTGCATTGGAAATATATTTCTATATATATGAAATATGGTCCAAAAATTATGCCAATTATAAAGGAGCTCTGGAATAATATATCTAGCTCCTGCAAAATTGGCATAAGGTAATAAATTGGTTTAGTATTTTATTAAATCAAAACAAATGTCAGAAAAAAATAGAAAACAGAAATAAAAGAAGGAGGGGCTTACCTGGGGCTCCCCCCCTGTGCAGCCCAGCCGCAGCAGGCCGGCCCAGCCAGCAGGCGGCCCAGCCCACCTGGCCCCCCCTCCCCTGTCGTCTTCCTCCCCGACAGGGGGACGGCGCGTGCCCGGCGCGCGCGCGCGCCACCGCGCCACGCCACCTCCCTCCCTGCCTGTCTGGCGCCCTTCTCGTCGCCCTCGATGCCCAGACGACGCCACGCAGCCACCCCGACCCCCCTCGCACTCTCGCTCTCCCTCCTCCTCTCCCCCTGCTCTCTCTCTCTCTCACCCGAGAACCACCGCCGCCGCCGACGGGCATTACCGTAGCCACCGCCTCTCCCACGCCTTCCCGACACGCTCCCCAGATCCGCCGCGACCCCCTCTACCTCCTCGTCGAGCCACGCAAGACGGAGCACCCCGTGGAGCCGTCGTCGTCGCCAAATTCGCCTCCGGCCGCCGTGGGTCCTCGCCGGCGATTCGGGAGCTACCGGGCATCCCCGACCTCGCCCTCGCGCTCGCTGGTCTCGCGGTGAGCCCCCGCACCGAACCCCCTCCTCCCCGTGCTCGTTTGCCCCCTCTAGCTAGCTCAAACACCGCGCCCGTAAGTTCCTCGCCGCCGGCCATGGCGCCACGGTGGCACAAGCCCAAGCCAGCCACTCCCGCGCGCGTCACCGTGTTCCTGGTGACGCCAGGAGGCCGTAGGAGCCCTCCGCTTCCACTGCCGTGCATCACAACACCGCGGCCGCAAGTCGCCGAGCTCCGGCCGCCGCCGCAAGCTTGCTCCGGCGAGCTCCGGCGCCCCCGCAGCCCCCCAACCAGCTCCCCTGGTTGCGGGCGACGACGGGCTACGCCCCGGTGGTCTTCGCGCGACCAAACGCCGCTTGTAGCGCAAGTCCGGCGAGTCGCCGCCGTGCTATGGGTCGCCGCCGGCCCGAACTCCGGCGGGCTGACGTGGCTCTGCTAATTAGGCACTAATCCCCACCTACTGACGCTGACGAGTGGGCCCCAGGGCTTAGTCAAAGCTAATCGGCCAGGTTTGACTCGGGGTTAACCCAGTGTCACTGACGTGTGGACCCCACACGTCAGATTTGACCCTGGACAGCCGCGTTGACCCGCTGATGTAGTGATGACGTCATGCTGGCGCAATATATATATTTCTGGATTTAAATTAATTCAGAAAATCCAGAAAATGATTTAAACTTCAAAAATTCATAACAATTCAACCGTAGCTCAGATTAAAATAATTTATATATGAAAAATTATCAGAAAAATGCAATCTTTCCATCTGTACTAGTTTCATGCATGAAAAACCAACTTATACATGCTGAATATGAGAAAACACATTATGGCATATATAGGAGCTTAATTTGGAGATGCATTTGAACCTTTGGTTCAAATGGACTTCAAACCAAATGAATACTAGTTGCATTAGCTCAAACAGCATCACATCTACATGCCATGCTCATGCACCATATTGTTGCATATGATTGTGTTTTGATTGCCGGCACCGTTCCTTCTCGATAGGTCCTGCTCCGGAGACGTTCCAGAGTACCTGTCTGTGAAGCAGTGCCTCCCTTGTTGATTTACCAGGCAAGCAAACCCCCTTGTTCATTTCGATAAAACCCTACTCTCTCGCTCCTGCTCTCAGTTATTGCATTAGGACAACAACGATTCATATGCTACTTTGTGCTGCGGTAGTTGAACCCATTCCTCTGCATGACCTGTCATTGCCACAGTAAATAGTTGAAACCCACTAGCATGTGTAGAAGTTGATTGAAGCCATGGTTGTGTTCCTACCATGCTATGCCTGCTATTGCTTAGAGTTGTGTCAGGTCTGGTTCATTGGGAATGAATTGGAGTGTCACGATATGTTCTGATGCTGAGAGTGAAGTGTGTGAACACGATTTGGTAAAGGTAGCGGTGAGAGGCCATGTAGGAGTACATGGTGGGTTGTCTCACTGGAACCATCCTTAAGCACTGAGTTCTATGTATGTTGTCCAATGACTCGATACTACCACACATTGGAATGCTTAAGTGCCCCTCTCGACTTATTAGCCAACTTGATCTCTGTCCAGGAGTCGCAACTAGTTTCTGGTGTTTGTAGGTAGTGCTATTTTTCTACCAAGTGGCACCCGGCAGGGTGGGCTTGGGACAGACTAGGCACACGTGGCCCGGTGTACCGAGTGGCACCCGGTTGGTGGGCTCGGGAACCCTGCTCACATCGTTTGGGGCCGTGAGCGACACCCCGGCCGGATCTCCTCGCGGATGGAACCCGAATAGGCGATAAACCTGGACTAGAGTCTTGTGTGGTTAGTCAGGTCGTGGCCGACACCCTCGCCAGGCTTCCGCTTGAAGGTTGCCGAGATACATGACGGTAAGTGGCGAGAGCGTGTGTGAAGAAGTACACCCCTGCAGGGTTAACATGATCTATTCGAATAGCCGGGTCCGCGGTTATGGACTTCTTGGATGCTTACATGGTACATAGACAACTTGAAGTGGATACTCTAAAATGCTCAAGACAAGTGTGAGTGCTATGGATGGCCCTTCCGTAGGGAGACGGGGATGATTCCATAGTAGTGTATTGTGTGGTGCTTAGTGGACTCGTGTACGTTGTCTCACCTCCAGAGTTTCTGGTAGTCGTAGAACAGGATAGCCACAGAGTCAAAGCTGGCTTGCTGCAACTAAACCCCACATTACCTCTTGATACAGATGCATGTATGATAGGATCTGATGTAAGTCTTGCTGAGTACCTTTGTACTCATGTTGCTTTATTTATGTTTTGCAGCGGAGACTTCGGTCTTACTAGTGTTCTTGTGGACTTCGACTAGTAGCTAGTACCTCAGCTACGATCTTGATCGGATGTTGTAGATAGTCAGGCTCTTCAGCCTTTTTCATTTGTAGGTGTCTGTACCCAGACATGTAATGCTTCCGCTTGTTGCTTGTATGCCCTGTATGACGGGTCTTGTGACCCCTGTTTGCAATAAATGCTATGATGGCTCTTCTGAGCCTTTATCTATATGATTGTTGAGTTATGCTGTGATGCCATGTTGTACAACACATACTTGCATGTTATGCGTACGTGTAATGTGTATTGCTATGTGTGGGATCTGACTATCTAGTTGTTTATTCTTAGTAGCCTCTCTTACCGGGAAATGCCTCCTAGTGCTTCCACTGAGCCCTGGTAGCTTGCTACTGCTCCGGAACACTTAGGCTGGCCGGCATGTGTCCTTCTCCGATCCTGTGTCTGTCCCTTCGGGGAAATGTCACGCGATGAATACCGGAGTCCTGTTAGCCCTCTATAGCCCGGTTCACCGGAGTCCTGCTAGCCCAGTGCTACAGCCTGGATTCACTCGCTGATGACCGACACGTTCGATGCTGGGTCATGGATGCCTGTCCCTGTAAGTCTGTGCCACTTTGGGTTTACGACTAGCCATGTCAGCCCAGGCTCCTTATCATATGGATGCTAGCGACACTGTCATATACGTGTGCCAAAAGGCGCAAACGGTCCCGGGCAAAGGTAAGGCGACACCCGTGGGAATACCGTGCGTGAGGCCGCAAAGTGATATGAGGTGTTACATGCTAGATCGATGTGGCATTGAGTCGGGGTCTTGACACCCATTTATCGACGGCCCATAGGAGACCCATGGATCCTACGGCCCGTATATGGCCCATGGTAGTTGCGGCCACTAGCAAACCAGGGAAAAAAAAGACTAGGAAATAAATAAGGCCGAAACTAACGCTAGGCTATTAAGGCAATTGCATAGATTACATCCACTCAGCATCAAAGATCGCCACCAGTGCAAATATAGGGAACACCATACACTATACAAAAATGGCTTGCTGTTTTCTTCAGCCAGTGGCTGCACGTTAAGAATAAACTTTGTATCGCACCAAAACAAATTACAACTATATAACAAAAGGAAGGTTGGCATAAAACTTAACAGTCTAGCAGATAAATGCACCACCAGAAGTTCAGAAGCTCAGTTCATTTGACCTGACTGTTACATTTTCATGCTGTATTGTCCGATGGAGCACCATAACCCTCGCCTTCATTTCCCCTAGGCTCCTGAACAACATAGGAAATGTCTGATAGTCTGGTTTCAAAACCATGCATATCTTGACGACATTGAACAATGTCTCTCCTTGTTTCGCAAAGGGTATCTGTTAGGGAATGGACTTGTGTCTGGAGAGCAGATACAACATTGCTTTGAGCTTGCATATCTTGATCATGAGGCAGTTTGGATGATATTGCCTTAACAACTAACCCAATATTACGCAGGAACGTGCTTTTGGCACTGTTAGTGGACAGGTACTGACCCACTGCAACAAGAGCTGACATTGCGGTTATAGTTGCCTCGCCACCTTCAGAAGGTGGCGGTTCCACCATTTTTTCCATAGCTCGCTGAAAAGTTGAGGTTTTACATTAGTAGTACCAGAACAGAAGATATTAAGGAGGCAGCAAAACCAAACAAAATAGCTTTGGTCTATATACAGAACTTATTCTGGTGAACCCATGTAAAATATTAGTTGTATTTTATTGCAAAGTACATAATAAAACCAGGTTCCAAACATATGACCATGTACCATCGCTAATGTATTGTCTATTTCTTCACATTGTATTGAGGGCTAAGGATAAAGAGACGAAGTTTATAATACGGTAAGCATAGTATGACATCATTCATATCACAAAACAACTGAGAACAGACAAACAGGCAATTGTAACATTGTGTGGGCAAGTCCAACACGAAACTAGATTACGGGTCAAGATCAAAGGAACATCACTCCTCTGTTTTAAACCTTGTAAGGTGCAATGATACGCTAAGACAATTGTGTATAACATTGAAAAGAGTAATAGACATTGGCTGCAAACCATGCAGTTCAAGGCACAAGTCAGAGTAAGTAGTAGTTAAAAGGCATGAGGATTAAGGACTTACAACAGCGGCTTTGACTACTGTAGTCATGCCCTTCTTCTTGCTGGTGTGACAGTCCTTGAAGATTTCCACATCATTCGGTTCAGGTACTTTTTGGTCCTTGCGGGCTTTCCTCTGCATGTCGAACAAGTCAATATAGATATGATAATATGGTAAAGCGAAAAGAGTGAAATAGCAGCTAATTACAAGAGCCTCGCAGTGTGCAATATAGCTACGAGATCCTTGTTGGAATTTCACTTTCGTACGGTTGGCCTTGTTCTTTGAACAGTTCACCTACAAGAAGATAGATTTGTGTGGCATATGCGTAAATAGGACTTCAACATGTGATCTGATCACATATATATAATGTACCTGATACTTCGGATCAGACCAATGTTTAACAAGGCCCCTCCAGTCTTCATCCGATATATTTTCCACTTGAGATGTTTGGGAAAGTTCACTGATAGCCTTGCCTTCAAAGTGAGTTTTCCTCAAGTTATATTGATACTGTTGCAGAGCAGACTTGAAAACATGGGTGCAAGCTTGTCTGGTTGCATCATCTTGGCTATCCAACTTGAACCTCATATGTTGAAAATTATGGGAGTCTCATTATCAGCAACCTAGAAAGTATGGGACGGAGCAAGACGATATTACTAGTTTCCATACATAACCATACTTACAGATAAATGGTCGAGGATGGTGTTGAACTGGGTTTCGTCTTTGTCATTTCTATACTGAATCCATGTTGGGAGGATACGTACATGACACCTAACGGCAACCGCTGCCTCTGATACTAACTTGGCTGACTCTGTAGCATCACGTGGCCTTTTTAAACCTGCTTCAAAACGGATCTCCATTCTTCCTCCTCTAGATTTAGTTAACCTATCGAGCAATATCCCTGATGTTTGTTTCCTCTTGCGCCTAGGTGCTAGTCCAACAACGAACATAGGAAGTGTTAGTGTACATCAAACTGTGAGACTACATATAAAGAAGCATGCAACTGTAACTTGACTCCAGCAACTACCTTCTTGCTGTTGAAGCTCACAAGGTTCATCTGATATTGCCAACTCGTCTTGTGTCAAGAGTGCTTGGGAAGTAGTGTCAGGTGGCAAGGGAGCTTGGGAACGTGCTGCTAGCTTAGTTGACGCACGAGTAAGTCGTGCAACTGGTAGTACTGTGGTAGGTGTTGCAAGAACTAGGGCTGTCTCTGCTTGTTTGGTGGCATCTATTTGTTTCTGTTTGGCTTTTTTGCAGCTCGTGTAGCATGGGATGGCGTGTTTGTAGAATTTTCCGCTGGACTTTGACCTTCTATTGCACCATCAGTACTAGCAGAATCTGCAGGATTCATCCGCTTCTCATACCCTGCCATTTTGTGTTTCTTCCTCTTTCTCTATGCCATGTTAAGTCAAGCCGACAAGAAAAACGAATAACAATTTAGTTCTTCAGAACAAATTGATGCGTGATGCAGATGGACTGAACTTTGATGTTAGACAACCACATGATAGGAGGATGTAATATGTATGAAAAACAGGACGGAAGAGATAACCAGAACTATGATGTGTAAACTAAGAAGAAGACATTTCACCAAATTAGAAGCAACGGAATGGAAGGTAGACACCATATGAAAGATGCTACAAATATCGCTCTGCCAAGTTAACAGTGTCTCATCATAAATGGCTTTAAACCAATGTGAAGCCGTACAAGAAATAAATCATATGCAAGATGCAAACAACATCACACTACCATGTTAGAGGTCTCTCATCATTAGTGCCATTGCATATTCACAACATTGCATATTCACAGCTTATGATGTGTAAACTAAGGAGAAGGCATTTCAACAAATTAGAAGCAATGAAATCTAGACACCATATGAAAGATGCAATGAATATCACTCTTCCAAGTTAAAATTGTCTCGTCATAAGTGCCATTTCAACAAATTAGTAGTACAAGCTAGAAAAGAATGTGAGATGTAACCTATATCACACTCCGAAGTCAAACGTGTCTTATGATAAGTGATTGTTGCAGGTTACACAACAGTAGTAATTTGATGTAAGAACATGGTGTGATAGACAGATATTGTATGTTCTAGAAACAGGAACACGTGTCTTATTCAAGTATAATGTGTAAAGTAAGCAGATGTAATTCAACAAAATTAGAAGCAATACAAGCTAGACATCACACATAACATGCAACCACATATAACAGTGCCAAGTTAGAGGGAGCACCGGTGATGCTGCACTAGGGGAGACATGCTCATCATAAACACAACTTTGTTGAGTGTCTATGCATGTGTTGTCTTGGAAATCATCTTGGGGGTGTGGAGGAGTAGAAACTGTAGAGGCCCTCCGTTCGGAAGGAGCACCTTTATCTGCTGCCTTGCTAACTTCCTTCCGCTTTATTGATTTTGAATTGTCAAGTAAACCGACAAGAAAAAGCAATAAATTCTCTCTTCAGAACTCATTCATGCATGATACTGACAATCACTACTTTGATGTAAGGCAAACACATGATACCAGGATGGAATATGTATGAAAAACAGGACGACATGGCATGTTCACAACTGTTTGTGTAAACTAAGCAGAAACCATTCCAGCAAATAAGAAGCAATGCAAGCTAGACACCACATGAAAGATGCAACCAATATGACTCTTCCAAGTTAAAAGCGTCCCATCATAAATGGAATTTCAACAAATTAGAAGCAGCGCATGCTATAAATCATATGAAAGATGCAACTAATATCACACTGCATATACTAAAGGTGTCTCGTCATATTGATTGATGCGGGATACAAAAAACAATAGTTTTATGTAAGGACATGCTTAATAGACAGATGTACTATGTACTAAATACAAGAAGGCATGTCACATTAACAGGTATAATGTATAAGCTAAGCAGACTAGCACATGCAGTTTAACCAGATTGGAAGAATTACAATCTAGACACCATATGCAACATGCAACCACATATCACGCTGCCAAGTTAGAGCAAGCACCTGCGATGCTACTATAGGGGAAATGCTGTAATCAACTACAGAGCTACGTTCACTATCTTCATCTAGCATTTCTGTTTCTTGAGAATCATGTTGGGAGGCTGACGGTGCATTCTTTAAATGAGGAGTAGTCCCCTTGCCTGCCTGCCTCGTCATAAGTGATTGATGAGGGATACACAAGAACATTAGTTTGATGTACGAACATGGTTAATACACAGATGTACTAGTATGTACCAAAAACAGAAAGGCATGTCATATTCAAAGGTATAATGTGTAAGCTAAGCAGATGCAATTTAACAAAATTGGAAGCAATACAAGCTAGACATCCGGCTGGAGTGGTGAGCATGATCACCTAGGACCCGAGAGCCTGGTGGGAAGCGGGCTGCTTCGCCACCATCGCAGCTTTTTAGTTGGCTTCCAGGTGGTGCCTATCTTTGTTGGGCTTGTCACTGGCTCGGCCAGTGCCCTGACTAGCTATTTGTCTCACGGGATGGTGGTTCATGTAAAAAAATATCTTTCCTTATCAGACCGACTTCGGCCTTTTGAATACAAGCTAGACACCATATGGAACATGCAACCGCATATGACACCGCGAAGTTAAAGCAAACACCTGGGATGGTGGTTCATTGCGAGCAAGGTCATCAACTCCAGAGCTACGTTTACCGTCTCCATCTGCTGACACTGCACCCTTTATAGTGCTGTAACATGTCGTGCATACCCGCGAAGAAAGCTGGCGCGACTTCTCTCTTTTCTTTGCTGCTTCTCTTTCGGCAGACTCTGAAATACCCTTGCATAAAAACACAATAGTGAGAGTATGGGTGAAGTGTGTGCAGAACTAGCGCACTGTAAAAGTAGCAGATAGCAGGTGGCTGAAAAATAAATGACAGGAGACATATGATAGCTCTACAACATTGCATGGCAAACAAAATTAGATTCTACTCTGTATGATTTTGTAATATATGAGCACAGGAAATGCAGGTACTCCTCCAGCACACCACCACATGTGGTCATATCTAAGATAATAGTCGACTGAAAGTA
The DNA here is from genome assembly GCF_018294505.1 of Triticum aestivum. Taxonomy (NCBI): domain Eukaryota; kingdom Viridiplantae; phylum Streptophyta; class Magnoliopsida; order Poales; family Poaceae; genus Triticum; species Triticum aestivum. The sequence continues at coordinate 646,764,808 of NC_057798.1, read as the reverse complement.
AATAGGTCAATCGATTTTTTGAATGAACCGTCCGATCTATAAGGAACGGGCAGATGGCCTTCGTCTACCTCCCGCCAGTCACTGTTGGCGATCTTTCTCGAACCGCCAGCGACCACCGCCCCAGACCCCTGCCTCCGCCGCCCCTCCCTCCCCTCGACCTCACACCACCGCCGTGCTTGGCAGCGCTCCAAGGCCATCCCTTTAATCTCGGCCGACCTCCAGTCTCCAGATCGGGCGCCACTAGATCTAGGCCGCACACGCCCCTAAGATAAACACCAAGGCGCTGCTTCCCCGGCGTAATAGGCATACTTCCGTTAATTGGGAATCAATTGGCCAGAAATTGAAATTCAGGGGGGCGACGGACCTCTAGCTAAGGTGAAATAGTATATGAGGAGAAACCTTGTGCATCGCGAGTTACTAGGAACATCTAGTATGAAGAAGAAGCGGTCAAATAGTGTCTTCTGTGGGATGTATACCGTGCAAGCAGACACGTAAGATTTGCACGAATAAGGGAAGAGGAGTACCCGTATCGGTTGCCAGTTCGGTGTCAATATGTCGCAGCGATCTTCTTGTTTTTCCCGGGGGAACCGATGTTTTGGAGAGCCGTTGTTCCTTGGACAAACCCATGGCCAAATTGTTGACTGTGTTGCCGTGGCCGTATATCGGCAGAGGGGAAGCAGATCCGAGGCGGCGAAGGACGGCGTAGCAGGAACAACTCCGGTGCGGTGGACAGTGGTGAAGTTGGAGCGGCAACGGTGAGGCGCAGGATAGCGTGGTTGAGCTGGCTCGGGTACGGACTGCTCGGCCTCGGCTTCAACTACTAGCCGTGGAGGGCATTGCGGTTGAGGTTGCGGTGGACGTCGACATCGGGGTATCGGCTCCAACGTGATGGAGGAGGGCGGCGGTTGATGGGTGGGATGGGGTGCCGGACGGAGGACGCCGGGGTTTCAGAGCTGGTGGAGAGGTAGTTTTGGCGCCCACGGAGTACGAATGGGGAATCGGATGGGTGGGGGGGGGGAACCATGTTTCGGTCTGGGATGCGCTTGTTTTTGGCTTTTTTGAACAGAAGATGGGATGTGCTTGTTTGAAATTTGGGGAAAGTACAAACTTTGCCCCCTCTTAAATTTTGGACCTACTGCAGGTCGGGGGTAGGATGGTAATCCCGGGTGTCTCAAATAGTGGGCGGGAGAGATTTCGGCCGCGCGCATGTGTGCTTAGGCGGCCATTGTGTATAAATGTTTTTCGGAGGCGGTTGCATGGCGTCTATATGAAGCTACAAACCTACCCCGGTTTAGACCTTTGGACGTCGGTCCGGTAGGTTTCACGGGTCGGAGTTATTAGAAAAGTAATTTCCTTGTACTACCAAACATTGGTCTCACGCGGTTTCGAGCGAGTAGAGGCTCTTTTGGCGCTTCGTTCGAAATTTTGAAACACAAGCATTCACGTTTAGAGTACTCTTGAACTATGAGGATTGACCTAAATAGACAACATTATATTTGACCTTGTATGTTTGAAAACCTCATTAAATTATCCGCTTCTTTTTGAAATTTTGACACTTGAAAATCCTATAACTATGATTATTTTGGAATGGAGGAGCTAAATTTGAATCTATTTTGTACACGACTACATATGCTATTATGTACAAAATCAGAGCAAAGATTGGTGCCCCCATAATTTAGGTATGGTTTACAAATGCCATGATATCAAATTCAAATAATTGAATGGACTTCATGTTGAATTCGATTTTTTTAAACCACCTTAAGTTGAATTCAAATGTATGCTAGTTCATAGGTAGCTATTTATAATGTTCATTGTGTAACTTTCGTATGTATAATGTGCTTTACACACAACATGAACTATGCTCACGTTTATATTCGATTGCTAAAGTGATGCATTGTCTGGAGTTCAAAATACTAACTATGTGGATCAATTGTGTCGAATCATAACATAGACATGCTCAAATTCGATAGAATCTAGATGTCTGATGGATCAATGACCGCTCCTTACACGAATTGCAAATATCATGATCCCATCCTAATATTTGGATACAATTTATATCTTTAATCAATGTGTACAACAGTCTTTTACGTGTAGTTTCACTCTCCATCAATGGTCTCTCACACATGCTCACACACTCTCTCCCGAGGTGTCTTTCTCGCACACATGCTCTAGATATTACCCTCCCTCCCTCTTGTAACCATTTACAACTGTTTTCACTAACCTTTATCACAAGCACTCTTCCTCTCACAAACATACACATGCGCAATCCCCATCGACCCTTTCTATATACATGGACCTGCCTACGTGTCTCATGTACGCACACTATCTTTAGGCATGTCTCTCACGCATTGTCTCACACCTCTCTTCCTAATCGACGAGTATGATTCTAGAGCATTATGATGCCCCTTAAAGTTAGGTTGGATGAATAGTAATATCAGAGATAAAGGGGTTACCTTAGTCCGAGAACCTAGGGTTACAAATCCTAGCCGGCTTTGTCAGTGGACACAGAGTCCTTCACAATTCTACTATCCTTGTCTTTTACGACTAGTCATCCATGGGTCTTCCTACATGCGTCACGGGCCGACCAATGTGGCGCAGAACGGAACCAAACGAAGGGCCTCACCTCGACCCACCGGACCTCACGCGGTGACACACCCTCTGCCCCCACGTCTCATTATCTTCTCACACCCACACATACCAACACAAACACCACACACACAGAAAATTTCTCCTGGTGCCTCTATTCCCACCCCCCTTGCATATACACACTCAAGGGAATGGAATCTCTCGTCGTGACGTCATATTCGTCTCTCTCTCTCTAGACCACTCTCATTTCTCGTGCTATCTCTCCCACGCCCCCCGTCGGCCCCTCCTAAGCCCCGCCAAATGCATCAACTACACATTCACACATGTTACATCACGTACCCCATTGAACTAAAAAGCCTTCTCTTCACGTTTATTTCACATACGACATTCCTTTTGAATAAAGTGTGGCCAAAAAATTATTTTAGAGTTTCTACATATATACAACATTACAAAGTTATATGGAGGAGTATGAACGCTAATTTGCATTGCATGGTGCCCACAATGATATTTATTCCGCACTGTGAATTTGTATATTTTTATACTATATACAAAGTTAGTCATAATAAAGAGAAACGAAGAGCATCTCTCTCTCTCCATCGCATACCCCCCTGTACGCCCCTTTCACGTATGCACACAAAACTATCTCCAGGTCCTCTAAAAGTAAGCCCCCAGAAAATTCACGCATGTTTCCTCTTTCTCTCGCGATATATGCAATGAAGATCATTTTATTTGAAGCAAAAGCACGATACGCACATTGGACTTCAGAATTCACTCATTACAGTCACCATTTACGTTTAGTGGTTATTATACAGTCACGGGCTCACCGTACAACTCTGTATTTGCTCATGACATGACTAGTTGACCAGTTAAACGCTCCACATGGCACCTCTAGTGTTGCATCACATTATATCACTAACATCATGCCCACCTGTCGACTTGTATCTACTCTACATCTACACTCTTATAAAATACATAAAATACACTCTTATAAAAAACAGAGTTGGTGATGATGGTGTGCCTGCCATCCTGCAATATAGCTCATCCGATTTATATCTGACGGATTGGAAAGAAACTATGGCAATTTTGCAAAAAGGTACCCACACACCTCTCCACATTTGCAAATAAGGCCTTCCCTCGTTCATCATTTTCTCTCACAAGATAAACAAGTCATACAAATGCATCTTGATGTTACGTGCAATGCACGGGCATCTTGCTATTAAGAATGAAAACAAATGACAAAAAAAATATTTGGACGGTGCTTCAAAGTCATGACCGCAGGCACATCGGACAAGGTGGCCTTGTATTGGTATGCTGAGCCGTCTGTTTTAACACACAGGAGCTGGTGTGGTGATTATACACACACACGCACGCATGCACACGAACTGCATCCACGCAACACTCACACAAACACATGCACCCACGCACACACGCAACACTCACACGTACACACGCAGCCACGCACGCACGCAACACTCACACGCACACACGCACACATGCATGCACACAACAGTACACCACACGACCAACACACACTCTCACGCTCAAGTGCTCAACCTACACGTGTATGCGCACACATCAGGCCCTGACAAACACATACACAACCAGGTGATTCCCGCGCACGGGTTGGAGCCTTGTCGCGCCTGCGTAAATTTGTGTTTATCTGACCTTTTCCCTATGCGAACTGACAGGTGGGACCCACAAGGAATATGGTCAAATTTAACTAGTCAACACGGCGCCACACAGACTATTTGGCCGGTCAACAGAGTGCAATCCGATGCTGAACCGTGAGCAAGCGACCATATAATCACCGCAAAACGTATATAGTGACCGTAATCAGCTTATTCTGAAGTTCGGTGACCGTATTACGCTTTTCTCTCTGTAGGCCCTCCAAAACTACATCTCTACACATTCTCGCATGTTACAACACTACTACTACATGCTAACACAATAAATCATATGTGTTTTTAGTTTTACTAGATATCATATTGTTACTAGTATAATTATTCAGTTTGCATACATTAAAATTGCCTTTGAAATGTATGGCCAGTATCATCTACCGCGCGGGAAAAATCCCGCCCTTTCCTGTTTAATCGGGTTTGTATCGATGGATCGTGCGAAACAGCAAAACTATAGTACTATACAGTACAAGCGACAGTTCACTGGGCCGTCGTGTCGTCTACTCCTCCGTCGTAAGAGTGGAGCGCTCGCTTTCATAAATCTTCTAGTCCCTTTCGCCGACATGTGGGACATCAAGCTACCGGGTCCACGTGCCATACCGGAATACAATGCAGAGCAGCCGGGGTGAAGCACCCCAGTCATGGCGCCGGCGTAGTAATGAGAAATGAGGCATCAAATCACAAAGCTGCACCTTTCCCACAGTTAAGTTGGAGGGACGAAGTAATAATGCTAAAAAAAGAAGTTGGAGGGACGAAGCAACCATCATTTCACTCGTTGCTGAATCCGCTTCTCCCTCATCTTCTTCAACTTAACCACGTGTTGCTTCTGTTGTTGTTCTGCCTCATGTGGGACGCGGATCGGCTTGGTAAAGCACTGACACGTGGGACCGCATGTTAGCAAACCGCCAGGACAACGACCTCCGAAAATAAGAAACCTCCCCCGCCATCCGCGCGGCAAAATCACCTTCTTTTTACTAATCTTGATTCTATAATTTTTTAGATCAATATAATTGAGATTTGTATAGATAGCACACAGGAGCAAAACCAAGTGGTACGGTTAAGGGCATCCACAATGTGTAGCCAAATGTGAAAATAGCTTTTGGCATCGTGGGAACCATTGTGGACGGTGTTGCCAAAGCCAAAAAGATGAAATCGAAGCTCCCTGATTGATTGATTGAAGGAATAGAAAAATGCAACGTCTCTCCTCTTTGTCCCATGCTTGGACGCATGTGGTACAATATAGAGCACAGAGTCTACTCCCCTGTCCCTTCTATCACAAATCACAAAGCAGCGAGGCGTCAAATCACAAAAGCACGGACGAAGCAACCATCATTTCACTCTTCGTCGACTCCGCTTCTCCATCGTCTTCTTCGAGAAACCATCTCACTGCACTAGTACTCCTAGTAGTACTAGTCCTTTGGTTCAACGGACTTCCTAGATGCAAATAAGGCGGTTGTCTCAGCTTGCAGGCGACACTTGCGAACGACTTACCGTGGTCTCCCTCAATGGTGTTCTCCGTCGAACGCACTTCGCCAAACCACAAAAAAAAGATATCGTCGACGTCACCGCAATGGAGAAGGAAGTCAAATATAGTTACTACCTCCATTTTTTTGTACACAAGGCCAGTATATCAAAATTACAATTTGCAAAGGGCCACTAACACTAATCGAGGCAAAATTGATGGGGTTAGCAACCAACGACATTAATATCCCTTGCATGCATGCGGAAGTGAGAAGGTTGGTTTGCATGGTGCTGCATTGATCAAGCGATGCGGAGTGAGATGGTTAGCTCTTTGGCCTTTGGAAAAAAAATACGCATTAATTGACATGTGAAACGAGGATTTGTATCGATTAAATCCCGCAAAGGAAAACCCCGCCTTTCTTTTTTAACACTAGTACTCCTAGTACGTACGTACTTATCCTGTTTGGGTCTAGGCCTTGCATTGCCAAACTTCGCCACACATTTTTGCCAAGCTTCCCTAAAGTTTTCAAAATGAGAAGGAGGTACACTTGCGCACGATTGTCGCGGTCGCGCCGCACCCTCACACGGTCACTCCTGCACACCGCGGTCACACCGCACCCTCACACAGTCGCTCATGCACGCCGCAAACCCAACCAAGGGAACGCACCCTCACTGACACGTGCTGTCGCATGTGAACAAACCAAAGTCAGCCATCCTATCGCTGACACATAATTTTTGTTCATAGAGTATGTTCATCCAACCGCATGTTGAGGAGTATCCGTACGGCCCGTGCGGTGGTCTATTGGGGAAGAAGAAGAAGCGAGGAAGAAGGAAAGAAGGGTTAGGAGACGTAGGATATTCATCCAACCGCCTGAAATGGTAGACTGACCCAAGTCAGGCGGCTTTCATAACAAATATAAGTTTTTACACAGCAAAAGATCCATGAAACAACAACATAAAGAAAAACTATCATTGCTCGTGGAAAGAGACGGCCTCGTCGTCTTTGGCTGCCGGCGCGAACCAGCCGTAGCTGCCGACGTGTGTCTCTGTACCGTGGTTGTCCTCGGCTTCCAGCTACTCGTTCAAGCGGAGCGTGCGGGCGCTCTGCAAGGATGAGAGCACAACCCGGTTCAAGTCGAGGACGTCCGGTTCTGCCTACAGGAGAGCCTCGATGGCAGCGGCATCCGCAAGCTCCGCGTTGAGTCGAGCCTCCGTCGCCCGGTTCAAGTCCAGGACGTCCGATTCCGCCTGCAGGAGGGCGTCGATGAGAGTGACATCTGCGCGCTCTGTGTCGAGTCGAGCCTCTGCCGCCCGGTTCAAGTCCAGGACGTCCGGTTCTGCCTGCAGGAGGGCCTCGATGGCAGCGGCATCCGTGCGCTCCGCCTCAAGTTGAGCCTTCACCGCCCGGTTCACATCCACGACATCCGGTTCTGCCTGCAGGAGAGCCTCGATGGCAGTGGCATGCACGCGCTCCATGTCGAGTTGAGCCTCTGCCTCCCGGTCCTCCTTTAGTATCGCCATGTTGAACCGCTGGTCCGCCTGCACCATGGGGGACTCGGACGCCAGCACGAAGTCGACGTCCATCGTCTCATACCCATCGGGGGCCTTCTGCGCCGCGACCTCCGCCATGAACATTGGATCGACTTCCTCCTCCTCGTAGCTTGGCTCCAGAGAACTCGGGGATTGGCCCGCCGCAAAGCGAGCTTGGGAACGGAGGTCTGTGGTGCCGATCGCCGCCGTGATTTCTGCGCGGCGCTCTGGCATCAGCATCTTGTAGTAAGTGATCTTGCGGCGCACCATGGCTTTCCGGCGAACTAGGGGACGCTTGATGCGGGCTAGGGGATCAAAAGGTGGGGGAATGGGCTGGAGATTTGGTGTGCTTTTAGGGCAGTGGCTGGCGTAGGCCGAGCAGTGAAGGTTCTGGTGTGAATAGTGGTTTCGGTGACGACCGGTCAATCGGTTTTGACTGTACATCGCTCTTGTCGCGTTCGCGTTGCAGCCCGGCATGCTGGACCCTCCATGTCGCTCACCGAATGGAACACACTTCATCTTGCATTTTTGCTCGCCTGTGGGACCGCAGTTGAGAGCAAACCGACGTCCGTCCCCCTCCCCCACCCGCATCATTTATTATACTACCACTTCCTCCGTTTTATGCGGAGTAAATAAAAACAGAGGGAGTATACTACGAATGAGGATCCCCTGACGTGGCCGAACCCATTGAGTAACTGACATGCGGGGCCTAGCAAGCATGGGGTCCGCCAGTAAGTGACCGAAAGGGAGGGCAAGGTAGGTATACCTACGTCAAAGGATGCACTTCCACTACTACTCCCTCCTTCCATTTACTATACATGGCCTAATGCGTTTTTCGAGGCTAACTTTGACCAAATGTTAGAGTAATAATATATGACATGCAACTTACACAAAGCATACGGTCAAATTCATATGTGAAAGGAGTTTCCAATGATATAATTTTCACATTATACATCTCATGTACTCCCTCTGTTCAAAATTACTTGACTTTCATTTGTTCAAAAATGGATGTACCTATATACTAAAACATGTCTACATACATCTATATTTTAATAAATGGAAGTCATGTATTTGGAACGGAGGGGGTACTATTAATCTTGTCAATAGTCAAATTGGAAACCATCTCTAGTAGAGTACGTACGAATCTAACAATATTGATTGGGCGTTGTTGAATGTTGATACCTTCTTGATCAAAGTAGAGATACTTTGACTACACATAAAACCTATATGTAAACTAGAAAGGATAGGAGGGAGTATATTGTACGCTCAAAAATGAAACGAACATTGAATACCCTTTATATATGATTTGCGGTTGCTATGATCACCGGTTCAAAATTTTGAATCCGCCTTAGGTATCACATGCCCCCACTCGTTCCCTCTCGATTTCATCTCAGGGTCCAGAGATCTATTGAAAGAGGACTAGGGTGGGTACATGCGAATGATACTCGGCATAATGTTCAAATGAGGCATGCGGGAGGATGGACTCGACTGGAGGGCGACATGATCGATGGAGAAGAGGGTTGGAGAGGAAAGAGAAATAAGCAAACGCCACATGATTATACTTGAACTGCTCAAATAAACAATAAGTTGTCTCGCTTGGCCTACATAGTGAAAGGCCTAATGCGCAACGCGGAGCACTGATGCTCGAATATGGCCGGGAAAATAGGGAAACCGACATGTAGGGCACACCCGTCGGGACGATGTAGCGCAGACTAGTCCAATGGAGGAGCTGGCCCATGACCTCCTCGCCGCCAACAACCGTTCATGTGGGTCGTTGGGGCCAACAACGGGGCGCAGCTCCAGCACCACCTCTGGACACGGCGACCATGGTGAGCGACACACTCATATCGTCGCTAGAAACGGTCGGTTTCAGTGTGCCAAGGGTGGCGTTAGTGCTGTGACACGACCAACAATATGTTTGGTTTGTGCTCAAGGTTGCCCCATCAAAGCATTGGGTAGCCAAAATTTTGGTTGAGGTATTGGTTGCCCATGATTTGGCTGACATTGGCAAGAAAAATGAACTAGAGTTGGCTAGAGTTCATTGGCATGCCAAAAAAATGGCAACCATCCAAACAAAGACCAATCTTTCGGTCATGACCAAAATTTTGGTTGAGGTATTGGTTGCCCATGATTTGGCCGACATTGGCAAGAAAAATGAACTAGAGTTGGCTAGAGTTCATTGGCATGCCAAAAAAATGGCAACCATCCAAACAAAGACCAATCTTTGGGTCATGACTGTCGGGGGTTGGGTGCGACATATGCCAACAGATGACTTATCATGGTGGGAGCGAGTAGAACGTCACCGGTGCCTAGAAGTGGGATAAGGCGTAGACACGTACGCCGGTGAACTTTACCCAGGTTGGGGGCTCTCCGTGGAGATAATACCCCTACTCCTGCTTTGCGGGGTCTCCGCATGATCACTAAGGCACTAGTGCTACAAGTTGCTCCTTGAGCTGTGTCTAGAGGTAGGAGAAGGCAATGCTAGCTCTTGCCTGCCCTAGGTTACTGGCTAGTCGTATCAGAGTTGGAACCCTTTGCATGGGTGCCCTAGGGGGCTTATATAGGCCTACCCCCAGGGGTACAATGGTAATCCGTCCGGGTGCTGGGCCCGGCTGTCATTGTCTCCGGCCTCCGGCTTCTCCGTTGATCGTTGGGGCCCGCCGCCTGGTGGGCCCCGCTGACTGGTTGGTGGCTGCTTACTGTAGTCGTGCCGTTGATGATGAGAGTTTGGTCATCCCAGTGTGGCTACAGTCCCGCCGCCTGGTGGGAGTTCACTGTAGCCACACCTGGTCTTATCAGCTTAATGGCATGCTTGGCTCGGGGCAAGGGACGGCCGCCTGCTGGAGGCCGGCCCCTCCCAAGTCCCTCCGGTTGGGCTTCCGCCGTCTTCTACGGAGTCACTGCCTGATAGGGCCCGCCGCCGGCAGGCCGTACCGACAGGTCATCGTGGGGAACAAGACCCCGCCTGCTCGGAGTGACGTCAGGGGGGACATGGTAAAGTGCCACACTGTGCGGAGATCTCCGCCTGTACGGGGCACTGTCGCCACGCCCGTCTTGGGATTCGTGGGTGACGTGTTTCACTGTAGCCATGCGCTATCTTGTACTCTTGATGGGGGCTCAGACTTTGAGGGCGGCGGATGGCCGCCCTCTCTGGGAGCCGGCCTGCTGGAGCCGGCCGCTCCCAGCGCCGTCTTCTAGTGCTTTGACTGTCCTCTGGCTGTCGGCTTCTGAGCTAGCCGGCCCCTGGAGGGCGGAGCTTTTAACCGGGGTCTTTATGGGACGAAGCCGGCCGAAGTTTTGATGTACCAAGGGACTCGGGTGAGGCTACCCGTGGCCCATTACTCCGACAGTAGTCCCCGAAGCCGGCGAGGCGTCGCGGTCGAGGGGCCGTGAAGACTCAGTGGCTTCCCCCGTCACCAAGCTCCTGAGGGTGTTACGATCCACTTTGCGGCGCACCGACACCTTGGTCCGACTTGCGGTGCACTGGCCTCTGAGGCCGGCTTCGACAAGGCGGGGTCGTCGGCCAATTTCGAACATCACGGCGGTAGAATAGGTGGAGTGCCTGCTAAGCTTCCCAGGCCGCCGCCCGCCGTGGGAACGCCACGCAGCGCATGCCCACCCGGCCAGCCTGCCACCCCACGCTTTTGTTGGGACGTGATAGTGGGCCGGGCCCGCCACCACCGGGCCTCGGCACGTGGGCGGATCCGCTGTGCCGAGGCGGGTGGTTGCGATTCCCACGGGCATTCATGGCGTGGTAGGTGCAGTGGCGAACATGGGGTCATGGGGTCATGGGCACATTTAATCCCACGACCCACGCCCCGTCCCCTCGGCTTCACAGCCCGAGGGCTATAAGTAGGGGGAGGGAGGAGTACGGCAGGGCACGCACGCTCCCTCCCACTCCTTCTTCCTCCTCTCGCTCTTGCTGTCTCTTGTCGTGGTGCTATTACTGCCGCCGCCACTGCGCTCTTTCCCCTCCCGCAGCCCCGCCCAAGGCCATGGCGCGCGAGAAGGGCGACGACTGGGATGGCTCGACGGTCATTGAAGACCACATCACCTTTCTTCGCGACACGCGCTGGATGCCCAGCACGGCATTCGTCAAGGTGCGGGTGCCGCCGGAGACGGAGATCTCGCCGGCGCCGCATGGGCACGAGCGGGTCGTGTTCCGCTCGCACTTCCTCCGCGGCTTCGACCTCCCGGCGAGCGGCTTCTTCTGCTTGTTCCTCGACTTCAACCACCTCCAACCTCATCATCTGACGCCCAACTCCATGACCCTGCTCTCCGCCTTGGTCATGGCATGTGAGGGCTACATCGGCATCCTCCCCACAATCGAGCTGTGGGGAGCATTCTTCTACGGGAAGCTGGGTACCTCCACCAAGGACACGCCAGCCGAGTGCGGCGGCTACGTCGCCGTGCCCCGGCCGGCGAAACGGAACGCCTTCCCGGTCATCAAGCTGGCCCAGTTGGTGAAGATGTGACAGCAGTCCTACTTCTACGTCGAGAACGTAGATCCTGTTGCCGACTTCCTCAACCTGCTGCCCTACGAGGCCGCCCCCCACCGGGCTCCGGCCCAACTGGGGGTACAAACCGAAACCGGTGTCGGCGGACGCGGCGGCCGCCATTGGCCGACTCCGGGTGCTCCAAGAGTCGGAGGGCCTCGTGGCCTCCGACCTCCTCGTCTGCTTTGTCGAGCACCGGATTCTCCCGCTCGAGAGCTGCCCTCATCCGATCTTTCGTATGGACGGGCATCGCGACACGTGCCGGCTGTGCACGAAAGGGATGCCGCCTGCCGAGGTCACGTAGATGGTGAACGAGATCTCCGACCTCAAGATGTTGGAGGAAAACTGGCATTACGGAAAGCGGCCGTACTCCCGCCACAATTCGCCGCCTGCCGTAAGTCCCTTGATTTCTTCCTTTAGATTTGTCTTTTGGTCTTCTTTCCTTGTGATTCAACTCCTTTCTTGAGCGCAGATTTACATGTCTGCAGCAGCAGCCGCCATCGTGGAGCCGGGTGGTAACTACCACCCGGACAGAGCGGTGAGCGACAAGGATGACCCTGACTTGGGGGTGGCCGCCCTGGCGGACGAAGCAACATGCGGCGGCGGCAGCGGAGCAGGCGGCACCAAGGAAGGCGGCGGCATGGAGACCTGGCCCAACGTCGACGATGACGAGGATGAGCCGTGCCCCACTCGGAGCACGGCCAACACCGGCGCCGGCCCCTCTGCTGGGCCGCCCGCCCGCGACGGCAAGCGTAAAAAGAAGCAAGGCGCTACCCTGTTCGGCAGCGCGCCGAAGAAGCCCAAGAACCCGGCCGCAGCGACCATGCAGCAAGAGGCCACAGCCAAGGCAGCCAAGTATCAGAGGCAACCGAAGGTGCCCGTCATGGTATCGGCATAAGTGTCTCTCTCTGGACTACACTCCTTCCGTCGATCCGGCCTAAAAGTAAATTCCTTGTTGTGTCTTCATATCTCAGGGACCCTCTCACCCTCGAGAAGTCGGGCACCGCCTCGGTTATTAGGTTAGCGACAACCTCTTCCACCAGCCAGTGGATCAATCTGGCCGCCAACCTCTGGGAGGCGACAGAGCAAAACACGCGGGAGGCGCGCGATGAAGAGGCCGACCGCATGGCGAAGGCGGAGGCGGACGAGGCCGCAGCCTCCGCGGCGAGGAGGTTGGCGCAGGCGGAGGCCGAAGCCGCGGAGAGGGAGCGGCTCGCGGAGGCCGTGCGTCGCCAGGAGCCGCTGTTTGTGACGCCACTAAACACTGCGCCACCTCCGCCGGAGTTCGAAGCAACGATCGGGGAAGCCGGCGAGGAGCACCCGATCATGGAGAGGGAGGGCGGCGATGTGGTCATGCCTCACCTCTTCGTGCCGCCGCCGCCACCGAGCCGCCAGTGCCACCGGCTGAGAACGTGATGGTGACGGACCTAACTCCTCAGGTCCGCACACCTGTGCACCGTCGTCTTGAGAAGGCGGCCTCGGCCCCACGACCGCTGGAGACCGGAGCCACGAGCTCGTCGGTCCCCGACACCGAGGCGTCCAGCACCGCGCCGACCGGCTGGGTGCGCGGAGGCGGGACGGGCGCCCTGAACCAGGCATCCCTTGACGTCCAGGCCAAGCTCCCGGCCGAAGTCGAGGCCCTCAGGCGCTGAAACAAGGCGTTCCTGGAATCGCGAGCTACTATCCGCGTAAGCTTCCTACTTCTTCTTTCCTTTGATCTTCTTTCGACTTTCGTGGGGGCGCGCCAGCGCACCCACTGGGTGTAGTCCCCAAGTTTCGGGCCGGCTGCTGAGTAGGCGGTCCGGAACTTCATCTTGTTGGAGCTAAGTGTTGATCTTGTCCGGCATCCCCCTTCCGCAGGCTACCAGAACCTTCGCGCGGTCGCCTACAACTCCAGGGTTCAGGAGCTGGAGACGCAGACCGGCCATCTGTTCGAGAGCCGGAGTGAGCTTCTGTTCCTTTATTCTGCGGGGGCGCACCAGCGCACCCGCGGGGTGTAGTCCTTAAGGTTCAGGCCGACTGCTTTGTTACTTGACTGATGTTCTTCCTTTTGTTTCTTTCTTCAGGGGCCAATGCTGCCTTGCAGCAGCAGCTGGGCGAAGCCAACACCGCCCTGCGTGGCAAGGAGGCGGAGTACAGCAAGCTGACCGAAGAGCGGGACCGGCTGGTCACTCAGCTTGCTGAACACACGGAGGCCCTCAAGGCGGCCCATTCGGAGGTGAAGACGAAGGAGGCGGACCTCCTCGCCGAGTTTGAGGTCGAGCGCTCCGCCTGGGCCGACAAGGAAGCTCAGATGACGGCCTGCTTCAGCAGTATTGAAGATTTGGTTGATGGTAAGCTTCATTCTCTTGGTTTCTTGTTTTGAATTGCCGGTCCTTTTTCAGGCCGATCCCTTGCTTACAACCTTGGCCTTTCTCTTTTCTTCTGCCCAAGCAGACTTCTTCCCGGGCCACTCTGTCGCCGCGATCCAGATGATCGAGGCTCAGCGCGAAGAGCGGAGGGCAGAAGGCATGCAGATTGCTACTAACGCCCCCTAGACTCTCATCAAGCAGATCCTCAACATCCAGGCCCGCCTTCGGCCTGCTCATCAAATGTCGCGCTGCCTTCAGCGTATCGGCACCTAGGCGGTCTCCACCCTCTGGCCAGGCCTGCCGGCTCCACGTACTCCAAGTCGGACTGCCGACTGGCTGGAGGTGGCGGCCGGCCGCCTGGAAGCCTGGAATGGCTCAGTAGCCCGGGCATGAGCGTGCCGGGCCTTGGAATTCATCAAGGCGTGGTACCCTGGGCTAGATCTAGCCCAGTTGACCATGTTCCGGCTGGAGGCGTAGGAGGAGCTGGCGGTGGTGGAAGCCGAGCTCATCAACAGGGCGGCGACGACCGCCGACTTCACCGATACCAACGTCTTTGTCCCGGAGGTGGCCGAGGAAGGTGCCAAAGCGCCGCAGGAGTGGCTCGGGCTGAACCCGAAGGATAGTGAAGATTCGGCTGAAGTCATTGACTCCAGCGATGAAGGGGAAGAAGGGGAGGAGGAGGAGGAGGAGGAGGAGGAGGAGAGCGAAGTCGACCTGCCGAGGTCGGGGTGGACGGTCATCCCCAGCCTGACCGGGCCTCAAGCAACGAGCCGCGCACCGGGGCGCCGACTACTACTGGAGACGGCCAGGCGGGAATCGACCAGCCACCCGTTCCTCCGATGGATGCCACCGACTCCGTCCTCCAGCCCTCCACCGTCCCGACTGCCGCTGCTAACTCTTCTGCCCAGACAGAGCCACGTGCCGCGTCAGGCGGCACAGCCGACTCCAGCGTTCAGTTGGAGCCTTCTGCTGCGCCAACTGGCACCGCCTAGCCGGAACCTTCTGCTGCTCCTTAGGACTTTCTCTTTTCCCCTGTTTTACTAGAGTCTTGGACAACTTGGTTAAATTTCAGTTCCACCCGCGGGGTGTATGTCGAACTTTGTTTGAATGCCGACCGGTAGGCCTTTATCCTTGTAAATATTCTATCATTGCTTATGCTTGCTGTGCCGACGTCTAGCTTTTCTTCCCTTTTGCTCCTTAGTTTTTTTCCTTTGCCGCACTCCCTTGGCTATCCTCTTGCCAGCCAAGCAGCCACTCTGCGGACTGCGGCTGGGTTGAGTACTTTTAGCTGTTTGTGGGAGGGCTAGTACTTAGCCATTCGGAGCATTGGTAATAAAAGCAGAGGCCGGCCGGCCGGCTGCTCGGCAGCCGGACGACTAGGTGTGATGCCGGCCTCTACAATATGCGTTCCTTCCTTAGTTATTTTTCATGTGGGGCACTGTTTTGCAACCTTTGCCCGCCATGCAGTCGCTCTGCGAGCTGTGGCTTCTGACAAAGGAAGTTTTTGGTGCCGACACACTACTTGTCCGGCTGCAGGAGGCGGCATATAGCAAAAGGCGTTGAGGCTCCAGGCCGACTGATCGAACCCGGTGCCAGGTAGAAGAAATAAAACTACACATTCTCATAGGCATAACACTTATCATATAGATAAAAGAGGGTAGTCCCCGAGCTCTTCTCGGGGGACCCAGAGTCTTTATACATAGCACAAAAGGTAGCATGATACATACTGCTTTCAACTGTAAAACCTTCGGAGGAGGTTTGCGTTCCATGGCCTCTCCGTCTCTTTGCCTGAATCATCTCTCTTGCGCGCTTTGGGCTTCTGGGCATCAATCAGATAGTAGGAATCGTTGCCCAGCACCTTACCGATGATGAAAGGGCCTTCCCAAGGTGCCGAGAGCTTGTGCTGTCCGGCTGTTCGCTGGATCAGCCGGAGCACAATGTCCCCCTCCAGGAAGGATCTTGGCTTCACTTTGCGGTTGTAGTATCGGCGCAGACTCTGCTGGTAGATGGCCGACCGGCTGAGTGCCAACAGCCGGCCTTCCTCCAGCAAGTCAACACCGTCTTATCGTGCCTCCTTAGCGTCCGCCTCGGTGTACATGGTGACTCTTGGGGAGTCGAATTCGATGTCTGTCGGGATGACGGCTTCAGCACCATAGACGAGGAAGAAGGGCGTGAAGCCGGTTGACTTGTTCGGAGTTGTGCGCAAGCTCCAGAGGACGGCCGGCAGCTCATCGAGCCAGCAGCCGGCCGAACGCTCCAGAGGCTCGACCAGTCGGGGCTTGAGGCCGGACAGAATGAGGCCATTTGTGCGCTCCACCTGGCCATTTGACTATGGGTGGGCAATGGACGCTAAGTCTAGGCGGATGCCCTGTGTTGCACAGAAATGAGCCAAGGCTCCTTTGGAGAAGTTGGTGCCGTTGTCGGTGATGATGCTATGTGGTATGCCGTATCGCGTGGTGATGTCGGCGATGAAGGTCACGGCAGTCGGCCCCTTTAGCTTCTTGATTGGTTTTGCCTCTACCCACTTGGTGAACTTGTCCACAACGACAAGCAAATGAGTCATGCCACCACGGGCCATCTTGAATGGTCCTACCATATCCAGGCCCCAAACAGCAAAAGGCCAGGCTATGGGAATGGTCTTGAGTGCAGAAGCCGACAGATGTGGCTTGGAGCGGAACCTCTAACACCCTTGACACTTCTGAACTAGTTCTTTGGCTTCTTCTAGAGCAGTCGACGAGAAGAACCCATGGTGGAAAGCCTTGGCCACAAGTGATCTTGGAGCCGCATGGTGGCCGCACTCGCCTTGGTGGATATCCGTGAGTATTTCTTGGCCTTGGTTCGGCTCCACGCAGCGCTGATAAACCCCGGTGACACTTCGTCGCACTAGCTCTCTGTTGACTATGGTGTAGGCTGCTGCTCGCCTTTGCACTTGTCGGGCCGAGATCTCATCAGTCGGTAGCTCTTTATTCACCAGGAACTTGAGAATTGGCTGAGCTCAAGATGGTGCTGCAATTTCTTTGACTGCTACTACCACAACTTGTATGAGGGTGGTTGGGCTGGGAGGCGGCAGGTTGGCAGCTGCTTCCGCCTGCTGTGCTGATGAAGTCCCCGGGCCGACTGCTGAAGTCCCCGAGCCGGGTGCGGCTGCAGCAGTCCCCGGGCCACCTGCCAAAATCCCCGTGCCGGCCTCTGGGACTGTCAAGTCGGATCTGACTGCTTCGGGAGGAGCCGACATAAAGATGGAATTTGATTCGGGAGACGACTTGACAGACAGCTTGAGAAGGCGGCATAGGGCGACGCCGGCTGGTATTGCTTGTCGGGTGGAGCCAATCCGTGCCAAGGCATCTGCTTGTTCGTTGTCGTTTCTTGGCACGTGAAGGAACTCGCACCCGTCAAAGTATCCGCTGAGTTGCTGCACGAGGAAGCGGTAGCTTGCCATGTTTGCATCCTTGGCGTCCTAGTCGCCTGACGACTGCTGGACCACCAAGTTGGAGTCACCATAGCACAGGATCCGGCGGATGCCGAGTTCCTTGGCAAGCCAGAGCCCGTGTATGAGTGCCTCATATTCAGCTACATTGTTGGAGGCGGCGAAGTGGACTTGTAGCACGTACTTGAGCTTGTCGCCTTTGGGAGAGGTGAGGACGACGCCGACTCCCAGACCGGTGCGCATTTTTGAACTGTCAAAATGCATCCGCCAATGGGTGGAGTCTGGTGCAGGCGGCAAGTACTGGGTCTCGGCCCAGTCGACGAGGAAGTCAGCCAACACTTGTGAATTGATGGCGGTGTGAGGCTGGTAGTAGATGGTGTAAGGGGCCAGATCAATAGCCCACTTGGCCACTCGGCCAGAGGCATCTCGGCTCCCAATGATCTCAGCAAGCAGAGCCGTGCAGATGATGGTTATTGGGTGCTATTGAAAGTAAGGCTTCAGCTTCTTGGCGGCAAAGTGCACGCCGTAGCACATCTTCTGGTAGTGCGGGTAGTTTTGCTTGGAGGCGGACAGTACTTCGCTGAAGTAATACACCGGTCTCTAGACCGGCAATGCTCTGTCCTCCTCCTTGCGCTCCACCATCATGACTATGCTGACAACCCGACTGGTGGCTACAATGTAGAGGAGCATGGGCTCCTTCTCAGTTGGAGCCGCCAAGATAGGCGGAGTTGCCAACATCTTCTTGAGTTGGAGAAATGCTTCGTCCGCCTTGTCGTTCCACTCGAAAAAAGTGGTCTTCTTCATGAGTTGGTACAAGGGAAGAGCCTTCTCACCCAGCCGGCTGATGAAACAGCTAACTGACGCCAAGCAGCCGATGAATTTCTGCACGTCCAGCAGTCGGGTGGACACTTCCATCCTATCAATTGCCTTGATCTTCATAGGGTTGCACTCTATGCCGTGCTCTGAGACCAGGAAGCCGAGAAGCTGGCAGGCTGGTACTCCAAAGACGCATTTCTTCGGGTTGAGCTTGATCTAGAATCGGCACAGGTTCTCAAAGGTTTCCTTGAGATCTTCTAGCAGCATGCCGCTCTTCTCCGTCTTCACCACCACATCATCCACATAGACATGGGCATTTCTGCCGAGCTGCTTGAGGAGGCACTTCTGCATGCAATGCTGAAAGGTGGTGCCGGCATTTCGCAAGCCGAACGTCATGGTCAGGTAGCAGAAGGCTCCAAATGGCGTGATGAAGGCGGTCTTCAGCCTGTCGGCCGGGTTCAGCTTTATCTGATGGTAGCCTGAATATGCATCCAAGAAACTCAACAACTCGCATCCGGCTGTGGAGTCTATCACTTGATCAATCCTTGGTAGGGCAAACGGATCTTTGGGGCAGGCCTTGTTAAGGCTGGTATAGTCAATACACATACACCACTGCTTGTTTTTCTTCAACACAAGGACTGGGTTGGCAAGCCATTCTGGAAAAAACACTTCCATGATGAATCCGGCTGCCGGAAGCCGGGCTATCTCTTCTCCAGCAACTCTTCTCTTCTCTTCTGACAGGCGGCGCAAGGGCTGCCTGACCGGCTTGACGTCAGGTCGGACATGTAGTTTGTGCTCGGTGAAATCCCTCGGAACACCCCGCATGTCTTTGGGAGACCATGCAAAGATGTCCCGATTCTCACGGAGGAAATCGACAAGCTCGCTTTCCTATTTGCTGTCTAGGTTCGCACGTACGACAACGTGCCTCTCCGGGTGCTCTGGGTCCAAGGGTATCTTCTTTGTCCTTCGCTGGCTTGAACGAGCTCTCTACGTCCGACTCCTTGGGGGTGGGTGATATTTCTGGCTTCTTGCCTGCCATTGCCACCACCCGGTCTAGGAGCCGCTTCTCGGCTGCAATCACGAGGGACTCGGCCAGCCGGATACTATCCGCGGCGCAGGAGACCGACTTCTTGTAGTCTCCGACTACAGTTAGGATTCCCTTGGTACTCGGCATCTTCATCTTGAGGTAGGCGTAGTGGGGGACCGCCATGAACTTGGCCAGGGAAGGTCGGCCAAGCAGTGCATGGTAAGGGCTCTCAAGGTCCACCACCTCAAACCAAACTGGCTCTCGGCGGAAATGATTCTTGTCGCCAAAGAGGACATCAATCTGGGTCTTGCCGATTGGTGAGCAAGAAAGTCCAGGGACTATGCCATGGAATACAGTCCGACTGGGGAGGAGCTGCTTCTGCTTGATTCCCAATTTCTCCATTGTGTCGTGGTACCGGATATTTATGATGCTGCCGCCATCTATCAAGACCCTGGAGAAACGTGCTGCTCGCCTTTCTGCTGCAAGGGTGGCATCCAGGACTAAGGCGTAGGAACCGAGGGAAGGCATTACTTCCGTATGGTCGGCCCTGCTCCAGCTGATGGGCTTCTCGGACCAGTGCATGAACTCTGGGGTGCTTGAGGCTACCGCATGCACCTCTTGCTGTTGTTGCTGTCTGCTGCGCCTGTCGTCGTCCACACTAGTGAACACGACATAGGCTCCGTGCTCTGCAGGATACTCGTCTTGAATGGCGCCAACTGGCCGGGCCGCCGGCTGTTGGGGCGGAGGAGGTGGCGGGCCGACAGGCGGAGGAGGTAGGAGGCCATCTCCCTTAGCAATCCTGGTGAGCCAATGACACTTCCGAGTAGTATGGTTGGACGGCTTCACGCCACTGTGGAACTTGCAGGGAGCATCAAGGGTCTGCTCGTACAAGAAGGCGGGCAGCCAGTTGGGCTTGCTGCCCTTCTGGCGCTTGGGCGCTGGCTGCCCCTCCCGCTGCTGATCCTCGACTGTCGTCACCTGCTGGCTGTTGGAAGCCGGCTGGGTGGCCTTCCGCTTGTTATCGCTTGGGGGCTGTCTCTAACAGGTCTCGCTAGCCGGAATCCGAGGAGCCTGAGGCGCTACCTTGCCGGATGCATCGACTAAGATCTTCGCCTTCATGGAGGAGTCGGTCGTGGCGTGCTTCTCGATGATGATTAACAGTTCGTCAAGAGTCGCAGGCTCGTCGTAGAGAAGCCGGTGCTTGAGGAGGGTGCCTTCTCGGCACCCGGCGGTGAAGTACTCGATGGCCTGCACCTCATGCACGCCCTCGCAGGAGTTGTGCAGCTCGGCCTAGCGCGTGAGGTAGTCGCGAGTCAATTCGCTGGGCCCTTGGACGCACAAGGAAAGCTGCCGGGGCTTGAGAGGCCGCTTGTACGTGCTGGTGAAGTTGCGGATGAAGGCCTCGGTGAAATCCACCCAGCTATTGATGCTGCGGGGCTTCAGACTGTTGAGCCACGTCCAGGCAGTGCCTTGAAGCATGAGCGGGACGTACTTCACAGCAACGCGCTTGTTGCCGTTCGCTATACTGACGGCCGTGGAGTAATCGACTAGCCAGTCCTCCGGCTTCACGGAGCCGGTGTATTTGGGCGTGTCTCGCGGGAGAGTGAACCCTTTGGGGAAGGGCTCATCTCGGATCCGGGTGCCAAAGCATGGTGGGCCCAGGGCGTCTTCTTCTTCTAGCGCCAGGGATCGGTTGAGGCGATCGATCCGATGGCGGGCGTTGTTCTCTCCGACTCCCTCTCGGCGGCCAAGGCGGTCGCCGAGTGTCGGGTGTGTGACAGGAGGCAGACTGGGGTGCCTCGCTCCTCGAGGTGGAGGAGGCGGTAGGTCGCCTCGCCGCTCCACCACATGAGGGCGGCTGTCCTTGTCTCGCTTGATGGAGAGGCGTGTCCAGCCGCGGCTAGCAGCCGCCTCGTTGCCTTTTCCTCCGCGGGCGCCACCAGTTGGCGTCTGGGATGTCACCCTATGATCTTGGCGTGGGGGCGGCTCGTTGTTTCGTCGGGCTGGAACTTTAGCGCGGCAGGCGGCTTCGTGCTGCACGGCGGCCACGTCTAGGAGCTGCTGGACTCGCTCCATCATGTGGTGGCGCTCATCGCCGTTGTATTTTTCCAGCTCATCCGTCACCGCCTGGGCGGCCCGGATGTTCCCTGCAGGCGTGGAGTAGATGGGGCGCTCTGCCCCGAACATACTGGCGACGGTCGCGCCAGACTGCCGAACCGTGCCGAGGCAGCTAGGTCCCTCAGGAGCCGGCGTGCCGCCTACGGCTCGATCCATCTCGCGCCGGCAGGCATCCGAGAGACGGCGCATGCTGGCCAGGCGGCCAGCGCTCTCGAGAAGCTAGATGCGGCGTGCCTCTAGCACCTCAGCATCCACGCCCTCTGGGATGGGCGCCGTTAGGTCGCGCAGAGTCGTGTCGAGGGGGTCTTGAGCATGCTCGTCCGAGTGCTCTCCGCTGTTGATGACGAGTACCTCCGTGACGGTGCTCCCGCCATTGTGCTCACAAGGAGGCGACTCGTCATAGACCACCACGTTGGTGGGGAACGCATCGAACGATGCCTTGTCGGAGTCGACGATCATCGGATCGATGGAGCCAACGGACTCCAGGTCCACAGTAGGCTGGCTGGTGACATGGAGCTAGTCAAGGAGACTGACGAGGCGGCTCTCAGGGCAGCTAGTGCCCGCGTTGGAGGCCGGCTCATCGGAGAGGTCGATCTCGCCGACGAGGTCGGCGAGGCAGCTCGCCGCGCAGGCGATCTCCGCACCGTGCAGCGCGTCGGGGCTGACGCCGTCAGGCATGCTGGGCTGGCTTTGCTCGCCAGGAAGGAACAGGGTTCCCGTCCAGAGTAGATCTCCGGAAGACAGTGCACCTTGCCCCATGGTGGGCACCAAATGTCGGGGGTTGGGTGCGACATATGCCAATGGATGGCTTATCTGTTGGGGAACGTAGCAGAAATTCAAAATTTTCCTACGAGTCACCAAGATCTATCTATGGAGAGACTAGCAACAAGGGGAAGAAGAGTCCATCTACATACCCTTGTAGATCGCTAAGCGGAAGCGTTCAAGAGAACGGGGTTGGAGGAATCGTACTCGTCGTGATCCAAATCACCGGAGATCCTAGTGCCGAACGGACGGCACCTCCGCGTTCAACACACGTACAGCCCGGTGACGTCTCCCATGCCTTGATCCAGCAAGGAGAGAGGGAGAGGTTGAGGAAGACTCCGTCCAGCAGCAGCACAACGGCGTGGTGGTGGTGGAGGAGCGTGGCAATCCTGCAGGGCTTTACCAAGCACCGCGGGAGAGGAAGAGTAAGAGAGGTAGGGCCGCGCCTTGAGGGAGAGGTTCTCGTATCTCTGGCAGCCCCAAAACCCCCACTATTTATAGGAGGAGGGGAGGTGGCTGCGCCCCCATCTAGGGTTCCCACCCTAGGGGTGCGGCAGCCCTAGATGGGACTTGGAGGGGGCGGCCAAGAGGGGGAGAGAGGGGGCGCGCCCTAGGGTGGGCCTTTAGGCCCATCTGCGCCTAGGGTTTCCCCTCTCCCCTCCTAGCTGCGCCTTGGGCCCTGGTGGGAGGCGCACCAGCCCACTCTGGGGCTGGTCCCTTTCCACACTAGGCCCATGCAAGCCTCCGGGGCTGGTGGCCCCTCCCGGTGGACCCCGGAACCCTTCCGGTGGTCCCGATACATTACCGGTGACCCCCGAAACACTTCCGGTGGCCAAAACCTCACTTCCTATATATTATTCTTTACCTCAGGACCATTCTGGAACTCCTCGTGACGTCCGGGATCTCATCCGGGACTCCGAACAACATTCGGTAACCACATACAAACTTCCTTTATAACCCTAGCGTCATCGAACCTTAAGTGTGTAGACCCTACGGGTTCGGGAATCATGCAGACATGACCGAGATGTTCTCCGGTCAATAACCAACAGCGGGATATGGATACCCATGTTGGCTCCCACATTTTCCACGATGATCTCATCGGATGAACCACGATGTCAAGGACTCAATCGATCCCGTATACAATTCCCTTTGTCTAGCGGTATTGTACTTGCCCGAGATTCGATTGTCGGTATACCGATACCTTGTTCAATCTCGTTACCAGCAAGTCTCTTTACTCGTTCCATAACACATCATCCCATGATTAACCCCTTGATCACATTGTGCACATTATGATGATGTCCTACCGAGTGGTCCTAGATATACCTCTCCGTTTACACGGAGTGACAAATCCCAGTCTCGATTCGTGCCAACCCAACAGACACTTTCGGAGATACCTGTAGTGCACCTTTATAGCCACCCAGTTACGTTGTGACGTTTGGTACACCCAAAGCATTCCTACGGTATCCGGGAGTTGCACAATCTCATGGTCTAAGAAAAAGATACTTGACATTAGAAAAGCTTTAGCATACGAACTACACGATCTTTGTGCTAGGCTTAGGATTGGGTCTTGTCCATCACATCATTCTCCTAATGATGTAATCCCGTTATCAACGACATCCAATGTCCATGGTCAGGAAACCGTAGCCATCTGTTGATCAACGAGCTAGTCAACTAGAGGCTTACTAGGGACATGGTGTTGTCTATGTATCCACACATGTATCTGAGTTTCCTATCAATACAATTATAGCATGGATAATAAACGATCATCATGAACAAGGAAATATAATAATAATAACTAATTTATCATTGCCTCTAGGGCATATTTCCAATAGTCTCCCACTTGCACTAGAGTCAATAATCTAGTTCACATCGCTATGTGATTAACACTGATAGGTCACATCGCCATGTGACCAACATCCAAAGAGTTTACTAGTGTCACTAAACTAGTTCACATCACCATGTGATTAAGACTCAATGAGTTCTGGGGTTTGATCATGTTTTCCTTGTGAGAGAAGTTTTAGTCAACGGGTCTGCAGTATTCAGATCCGTATGTACTTCGCAATTCTCTATGTCATATTGTAAATGCTGCTTCCACGCTCCACTTGAAGCTATTACAAATGGTTGCCCCACTATACGTATCCGGTTTGCTACTCAGAGTCATTCGGATAGGTGTTAAAGGTTGCATCGACGTAACCCTTTACGCCGAACTCTTTATCACCTCCATAATCGAGAAACATATCCTAATTCCTCTAAGGATAATTTTGACCGCTATCTGGTGATCCACTCCTTGATCACCTTTGTACCCTCTTGCCAGACATGGGGCAAGGCACACATCAGGTGCGGTACTTAGCATAGCATACTGTAGAGCCTACGTCTAAAGCATAGGGGACGACCTTCGTCCTTTCTCTCTTTTCTGCCGTGGTCGAGCTTTAAGTCTTAACTTCGTACCTTACAACTCAGGCAAGAACTCCTTCTTTGACTGATCCATCTTGAACACCTTCAAGATCATGTCAAGGTATGTGCTCATTTGAAAGTATTATTAAGCATTTTGATCTATCTTATAGATCTTGATGCTTATTGTTCAAGTAGCCTAATCCAGGTTTTCCATTGAAAAGCACTTTTCAAATAACCCTATATGCTTTATAGAAATTCTACATCATTTCTGATCAACAATATGTCAAAAACATATACTCATCAGAAATTCTATAATGCTCCCACTCACTTCTTTGGAAATACAAGTTTCTCATAAACTTTTGTATAAACCCAAAATCTTTGATTATCTCATCAAAGCGTACATTCCAACTCCGAGATGCTTACTCCAGTCCTTAGAAGGATTGCTGGAGTTTTGCATATTTGTTAACGTTCTTCAGGATTGTCAAAACCTTCTGGTTGTATCATATACAACCTTTCCTCAAGAAAACTGTCGAGGAAACAATGTTTTTGACATTCTATCTGCAAGATTTCATAAATAATGCAGTAACTGCTAATCCATTGAAGATATATATAGATGTATAGACGGAGATGGCTGTCCTGACCTCTCTCCCCTCTCCCTCCCCTCATGCCGGCCATGGCCGCCGATCGACGGCGACATGCGCGGATGCAGTCACGCCGGAGACGATGGTTGTGGGGCGCGTTCGTGTACTGCTCGGTGCGTCCCATGTACCGCAGCGGACCGCGGACCCAGGGCTCCTCAGGCCCGCGCCCGACACGCGTGCCATGGTGGGACCGGGAGGTGGGGCGAACCCAGGCCAGGTGGGGTCGACAGCTACAGGGTGCGCGACTAGGGTTGTGGAGGGGATAAATCCCACGATGCCGCCTCCAAACCCACCTCAGTCCATTCCGGATCTCGATCTACTCCTTCTCCACTTCTGGGAGGCGCCTAGGGTTTCGGTACCTAGGGTTTCCCCGTCGTTTGGCTGGTGGGAGGGGAAGGCGGGGGCGACCGCAGATCCTTCGCCCAGGTCGCCGCATCTCCACCAAGATCCATGGCGGATCGGGGCGCGGAGAATCGCGGACACCGGCTCGATGGCTTCGGAGCGGGCCGGGCCGGACACGGTGCTGGTCGCTTCGGTCGGGGAGCCGGGCGCGGGGGCGGCGGTGGTGGCCGCAACATGGTGTGGACACGCGACATCGAGGAGGGCGGCCAGGTCTCCACCAACATGGAGCAGGGCGCGCGGGCATCAGATCGTGCAAGGTGGGAGGCGGCGGCCATGGATACGCAGAGCGACGGCCGCCGGACAGAGAGATGGGGGGATAGCAACCAAGGAAAGGCGGCCACGGGAGATCCAGGATAGCGCGACCCTCGTCCCCAACAAGATGCGCGTCTGCAGCAAGATCGTCGCCAATCAACTCCAGGAAGAAGGAATGCTGCCCTACCAGTGGGCGGCGCTGAGGTTTGCTTTACCTGCAAAGAATCAGGGCATGTTCCTATGTGCTGTCCTCGGGCTGTGTGTGGTAGATGTGGTAATAGTGGTCATCTTGCTCCGATTTGCAATACTGTTCTTCCTTGGTGTGTGGCCCCTATGTGTGGATTCCAAGCCAAAGGGAATGGTTTCTTCTATATACATGATGCTAGCACACCTAAACAGAACACTGATAGGAACAGACTCATTGTGATCACTATTATTGAGGGGCAGGCTAGTGGTAGACAGTTGGAGGAATTTTTCAATGCTTACATTAACACAAACTGGAAATGTTCGGCCAGATCGATCGGGCTCAATACTTTTGTTATGAGATTCCCCTTGCCCAGGGATGTAGACAAGGCATGTTTCGCTGAAACCATGAATATAAAAAGCTGTGGAGCTGTGGTAAGTCTTAAGAAGTGGTCTGAATCTGTTGGTGCCAAGGGTGTACTTAACATTGCTTGGGTCAATGTTAGCAACATCCCTCTGGACAAAAGGCATGAAATGAACATTGCATATGTTGGATCTTTGGTGGGTGTGACCTTGGAAATTGATAAATCCACTGTGAACAGGCCTGAATCGGTCAGAATTAAGTTGGGTTGCAGAGATGCTGAAAATATTCCAGGAAAAGCTGAGGGAGTGCTGGGTGACCACTTTTATGATTTCTTCTACTCTGTTGACAAGATTCTGGTTAAGAATCCTCCAAAATAAAGTGTTGTTGTGGCCCAGGAATCTGATAAAGGTGTGTCACCAAAGAGAGCTAGGATTAATGAAAATATTCGAGGTGTTGGGCAGGGGGTTCCTCCTCTACTATGGGGAACCTCTCTGTCCCACCAAATTCTGTTGGAAATGGAGGTAATATGACTACTGTAAGTGAAAGAGTGGAAGAGGAGAAAGAGGATGGGGGGAAACAAAAAGAGAGCGAGGAAAATTTCTCTGAGGAAGAAAGTGAAGAGGTGGATAATGAACTTCTTATTGATACCCTTGCTGCTGAGAACATGAAGGAGCAGATGGAAGGAGTGGAATCGCTTGGGGACCATTGCTATGACAAAATTGTGGTTAACTCCCTGCAAATTATACCCAGTGCTCCAGTGATAAGGAAGTCTCTATCCTATCTGGACGCTGTGCTTGGACAGCCTGTGGTTACTGAAGTTTCTTCTGCTGAGGTGACATGCCAGCAAGCCCCTGCGTTGTACTCTGTACAATCGCCTGCTGATTCGGGGGAAGAAAATATGGAGGTTATTCCTACTCCACCTGTGGTGAATGAGACCCAAACCAGACTGATCCAGAGGACAGCTGGTGGCAATATTGAGCATATGGGGGCTCGAGCAGAGAAAATGACCAGGAAGAGAAACCTTCAAGGTAAAGTAAAAAACCCAAACTCCAATTCCTTTGAGATTCTTACAAATCTAGAGATTGTTGATACTGCTGCTAAAATGGGAGTGGATATCCCTGACAACAATTTTACTGTTGTTGATGTGATTAGGGAATTGGAAAAATCTAGAGCTAATTTAGCTGAGAAAACTGAAACCAATGCTCAACAACATGAAAAAGTGTTGTTTATAACTAATGGTGCTGGAGATATATCCCCTCTAAATACTGAATGGTTGAAAGATGGGGAGATTGAGGAGGATGATTTTACTGTGGTTAGATCTAGACGGAAAGAAAAAAAGAAAGTTAATGTAGTCATATCTAAACCTGTGACTAGAAGTCAAA
Source organism: Triticum aestivum (assembly GCF_018294505.1). Taxonomy (NCBI): domain Eukaryota; kingdom Viridiplantae; phylum Streptophyta; class Magnoliopsida; order Poales; family Poaceae; genus Triticum; species Triticum aestivum. The sequence continues at coordinate 646,736,940 of NC_057798.1, read as the reverse complement.
AGAATAAAGTGTGTTCTGATGCTGGTTCGACCATGGCTCCTGGTAAACCTAGCAATAAGAACCACTCCCCCAAAAACAAGAAAAAATGATTAGTTTGTTTTGGAACTGTAGAGGTGTTGGGAAGAGAGGTATGGCAACCTGTATGCTAGACTTGATTAGGGATCATAGTTTGGACTTTGTTGGTATTCAGGAAACTATGAAAAAGGATTTTTCCTCTAAATTCTTGAGGAAAATTGATCCTGGGGAATGTTTTGAGTGGAGATGGACTCCCTCAGTGGGCAAATCTGGGGGGATTTTATGTGGCACTAGGAAAGACACTTTTGATGTTAAAAACTGTGAGGTGTGTAAATACATCATGAAGATGGAGGTGTGGGACAAGAGTAAGAAGTTGAACTATTGTGTTCTAGTGGTTTATGGATCTGCTCATGAGGAGCATAAGGTGGAATTCCTGACTGAACTGTCTGACATGTGCGGCAATATTACTTACCCTTACATTGTGGGTGGGGATTTCAATATTTTAAGATACGCCAGGCAGAAGAATAAGAGAACCAGAATTAGCCATGCTTCTGATTTGTTTAATTACATCATCAATACCTTCTGTCTTAGGGAGGTTGATATGAATGGAGGTTTATATACTTGGTCGAATAAGCAGCAAAACCCTACCCTAGAAAAGCTGGACCGAGTACTTATGTCCAGTTCTTGGGAGAGGCAGTTTCCTTTAACGTTTGTTAGAAAGCTAGTCAAGGAGATTTCGGATCACAGCCCCCTGATCCTGAATACTGATGACTTGTTACCTAATCCAGGTCGTCGGAGAGAATTCAGATTCGATCTTAACTGGCTCGAAAACCCGGAGTTTATAACCTTAGTTGCTAAGGTGTGGTTGAAACCGGTTAACTCTAAAAATCCCATTGATGTACTAAACATTAAGTTGAAGAGATTCAAAAAATTCTTTAAAGGATGGGGTGCTAATCTTTTTGGCAAATCAAGAAAGAGGAGAAGGGACCTCAGGGAGGAGTTAGAGCATCTAGAAAAATTGGAAGAAACAGATGTGTTGTCTCCTGAGCTATATGAGAGGAAAGTTGAGATATCGGCAGAATTATATAATCTGTTAGTGGAGGAGGAGGTGGCTTGGACGCAAAAATCACACGGAAATTGGCTCTTGAAAGGGGATAGGAATACTGACTACTTCCACAGAATTGTGAATGGGAGGAGGCGGAGAAATACTATTTTTTCTCTTAGTTGTGGGGATGTGATTATTGAAGGAAATAATAATCTCTTGGAACATGCCACTAATTTCTATAAGGAACTTTTTGGTCCAGCAGTGGGAAACTTATGTAAAATGAAGGAAGATATGTGGGAATCACGAGAGAAATTGTCAGACATTGACAACTTTATCCTTACTAGACCCTTTTCTGAAACAGAAGTCAAGAATGCACTATTCTCTATGAAACCAAATAAAGCTCCTGGTCCAGATAATATTCCTATTGAGTTCTTCCAACATTGTTGGGAGATAGTGAAAAATGAAGTGATGATGCTATTTGACTGGTTCCATGAGAACAAACTGGATGTGCAGCGTCTCAATTATGGGATCATAACTCTACTGCCTAAGGTTGTGGGGGCAAATAAGATTCAACAATTCAGACCTATTTGCTTGCTTAGATGTATATACAAGCTGATAACCAAAGTTCTGACTATTAGGTTGGAACCTTTTGTGGATATTCTCTTCAGTAGACATCAAAATGCGTTCATTAAGAAGCGTGACATCATGGATGGGATCATGTCCCTGCATGAAATCTTGCACCACACTTACAATAGGAAGGAAATTGGTATTGTGTTGAAACTTGACTTCGAAAAGGCTTACGATAAAGTCAACTGGGACTTCCTTTTGGATTGCCACAGAATGAGAGAATTCCATCCAAAATGGGTCGAGTGGGTCAGTAAAATTTTAGTGGGGGGTACAGTTAGTGTGAAGTTGAATGATGAGGTGGGCCCATACTTTCAAAGCTCGAAAGGGGTGCGCCAAGGGGACCCTTTCTCACCTTTTCTTTTCAATTTAGCTGCTGATTGTTTGACAAAAATGATACTTAAAGCCCAACAAAACGGCTTGTTCAAGGGTCTAGCCTCGGACTTGATCCCAAATGGAGTAGCTATTCTCCAGTATGCGGATGACACAATTTTGTGTTTCGAGGATAATATCAGGAATGCTCTAAACATTAAGTTGCTTTTATACCTCTTTGAGGTCATGTCAGGTTTGAAAATTAACTTCCTGAAGAGCGAGATCTTCTCTGTTCGAGCGGACGATGAGACTATGCATACGTATGCTGAGATGTTTAACTGCCAGATAGGTAACTTTCCTATGAAATACCTAGGCATGCCGGTCAGTTATGCCGGTTTGAAGTGTGGGGATTGGAGTTTTGTGGAGGACAAATTCACCATGCATGGTGAGAACTGGATTAGTGAAGTTCTGTCTATGGGAGGGAGGCTTATTAAAGTAAATGCAGTATTGTCCCACATACCAACGTTTTACATGTCCATGTTCCTTTTAAACAAGACTACTCTAGAAAGGTGGGACAAGCCGAGAAGGAAATTCTTCTGGCATAGGAAGGGAAAGAAAAAAGGATACCATATGGTCAAATGGGATCGCGTTTGTCGGTCCAAAAAGAAAGGAGGCCTAGGGGTTAGGACCTGAGAAAACAAAATATTAGCTTGCTGGTGAAATGGTGGTGGAAGTTAGATAAAAATAAGGGCCTCTGGCAGGATATAGTTAAGGCTAAATACCTCAAAAAAACCTCGGTGGCCATGGTGGAGGTAAAGAACAATGATTCCCAGTGTTGGAAATCCCTCTTGAGAGTGAAAAATTTATATATGAAGGGCAGAGGTGTCAAACTGAATAAAGGGGATATAGCCAGATTATGGTTCGATGAATTGGAAGGAAGGATTCCATTTAAAGAAAAGTTTCCAGTGCTTTTTGAGATTTGTGTTGAGCAAAACTGTACTGTTGATAAAATAGAAGATCTAAATCATATCACCTCCTTTAGGAGGAGGATGTCTCCTAAGATGAGGAGCCAATGGGATGAAATGAAAAGGGAGGTACTGGCTCTCAAACAAAATGATTTACCTGATGAAGTTTACTGGAATTTTGATAAGACTGGTTTATATTCAACCAAGTCAATGTATAGATGGTTAGAAAAAGATGTTGCTGGTTCCAATTTCAATTGGATTTGGGATGCTAAGCTCCCCTTGAAAATACAAATCTTCTTATGGCAAGTGGGGCATAATGCCATTTTGACTAGAGATAATATGAAAAAAAGAGCTTGGCCCGGAAACCCCTGTTGCTCATTTTGCAACCAATTGGAAACAACCCCGCACTTGTTGTTCCTGTGTCCGGTGTCTAGAGTAGTTTGGAGAACTGTAGGGGCTCTTCTTGGGACGGATTGCTGTCCTAATTCCATCTGGCAGTATTACGCTTGGATGTACAGCTTCCTGCCTGGCTTTGATAAAATTTATACTGTGGGCTTGGCAGCCATATGCTAGGCCATTTGGCTAGCCCGGAACAGAGCTACTTTTGAACACAAATGGATTAATTCTCCTTTTGAGATCGTGTTCACAGCTTGCGCCTTTCTAATATATTGGGCAGGTCTTCAGAAACCTGGGATGGAAGAGGTGGTGAAGAAGGGAGCGGAGATGCTGAAAGCGAATACCACTCAGATGATGCTGCTGTGTGGACCTCCTCCGGCGACAAACACGGAAGGGCGCGACTGAAAAATGAAGATGGGTGACATTCTGGAATCGGCTTCGTCTGCGGAGGACGCACTGCTGGTTCTCTACTGGCATAGGATGTTGTAGTTCATTTTGGCAAATCTGGTGATACTTTTTTGCCCTTGTCCTGGTGATGTGCGGCTGTAATATGTGTGATACTTTTCTAGTTTCTGTAGGCAGTTTTGGGTGATAGCAGGTTTTCGCCCCATGATCTGATGTTCCTGATGACAGGCGCAGATAGTGGGTTTCCTGCTATTTCCCCGAACTCGCTTTTCTTCTTTCCCTAGCCCCTCTAGTTTCAGTTTCCTGAGACAATGTATTTCCGTTATGAAAGTAATGGAAAGGGGAAAAGCCCGGTTCAAAAAAAACTGCTAATCCATTTCCAACAGACTCTTAGCATCGCTACGAGTGAGAAAGCCTCACCGTAGTCAACTCCTTGAACTTGTCGGAAAACATCTTAATGACAAGTCGAGCTTTCTTAATGGTGATTCTTACCATCATTGTCTGTCTTCCTTTTAAAATCCATCTGTACCCAATGGCCTTACAACCATCAAGTATTTCTTCCAAAGTCATGGATCCTTTCTCGGATTTTATGGCCTCGAGCCATTCATCGGAATCCGGGCCCACCATCGCTTCTCCATAGCTCGTAGGTTCATTGTTGTCTAGCAACATGACCTCTAAGACAGGATTGCGTACCACTCTGAAGTAGTACGCATCCTTGTCACCCTACGAGGTACGGTAGTGACTTGATCCGAAACTTCATGATCACTATCATAAGCTTCTACTTCAATTGGTGTAGGCGCCACGGGAACAACTTCCTGTGCCCTGCTACACACTAGTTGAAGTGATAGTTCAATAACCTCATCAAGTCTCTACCATCCTCCCACTCAATTCTTTCGAGAGAAACTTTTCCTCAAGAAAGGACCCCTTTCTAGAAACAATTACTTTTGCTTCCGGATCTGAGATAGGAGGTATACCCAACCATTTTGGGTATCCTATGAAGATGTATTTATCCATTTTGGGTTCGAGCTTATCATGATGAAACTTTTTCACATAAGCGCCGCAGCCCCAAACTTTTAAGAAACAACAACTTAGGTTTCTCCAAACCATAGTTCGGTATCGTCTCAACCGAATTACATGGTGCCCTATTAAAGTGAGTGCGCTTATCTCTAATGCCTAGCCCATGAATGATAGTGGTAATTCGATAAGAGACATCAATGGTACGCACCATATCCAATAGGGTGTAACTATGATGTTCGGACACACCATCACATTATGGTGTTCCAGGCGGTATTAATTGTGAAACAATTTCCACAATGTCTTAATTGCGTGCCAAAGCTCGTAACTCAGATACTCATCTCTATGATCATATCATAGACATTTTATCCTCTTGTCACAATGATCTTCAACTTCACTCTGAAATTACTTGAACCATTCAATAATTCAGACTTGTGTTTCATCAAGTAAATATACTCAACATCTACTCGAATCATCTGTGAAGTAAGAACATAACGATATTCACTGCATGCCTCAGCACTCATTAGACTGCACACATCAAAATGTGTTACTTCCAACAAGTTGCTATCTTGTTCCATCTTACTGAAAACGAGGCTTTTCAGTCATCTTACCCATGAGGTATGATTTGCATATCTCAAGTGTTTCAAAATCAAGTGAGTCCAAACGATCCATCTGCATGGAGTTTCTTCATGCGTATACACCAATAGACATGGTTCGCATGTCTCAAACTTTTCAAAAACGAGTGAGTCCAAAGATCCATCAACATGGAGCTTCTTCATGCGTTTTATACCAATGTGACTTACATGGCAGTGCCACAAGTAAGTGGTACTATCATTACTATCTTATATCTTTTGGCATGAAAATGTGTATCACTACGATCGAGATTCAATAAACCATTCCTTTTAGGTGCTAGACCATTGAAGGTATTATTCAAATAAACAGAGTAACCATTATTCTCCTTAAATGAATAACCGTATTGCGACAGACATAATCCAATCATGTGTATGCTCAACGCAAACACCAAATAACAATTATTTAGGTTTAGCACCAATCTCGATGGTAGAGGGAGCGTGCGATGCTTGATCACATCAACCTTGGAAACACTTCCAACATGTATCGTCAGCTCACCTTTAGCTAGTCTCCGTTTATTCCGTAGCTTTTATTTCGAGTTACTAACACTTAGCAACCGAACCGGTATCTAATACCCTGGTGCTACTAGGAGTACTAGTAAAGTACACATTAACATAATGTATATCCAATATACTTCTATCGACCTTGCCAGCCTTCTTATCTATCAAGTATCTAGGGTAATTTTGCTCCAGTGGCTGTTCCCCTTATTACAGAAGCACTTAGTCTCGGGTTTGGGTTCAACCTTGGGTTTCTTCACTGGAGCAGCAACTGATTTGCCGTTTCATGAAGTGTCCCTTCTTGCCCTTGCCCTTGTTGAAACTAGTGGTTTCATCAACCATCAACAATTGATGCTCCTTGATTTCTACTTTCGCGGTGTCAAACATCGTGAATACCTCAAGGATCATCATATCTATCCCTGATATGTTATAGTTCATCACGAAGCTCTAGCAGCTTGGTGGCAATGACTTTGGAGAAACATCACTATCTCATTTGGAAGATCAACTCCCACTCGATTCAAGTGATTGTTGCACTCAGACAATCTGAGCACAAGCTCAACGATTGAGCTTTTCTCCCTTAGTTTGCAGGCTAAGAAAATCGTCGGAGGTCTTATACCTATTGACGTGGGCACGAGCCTGAAATCCCAATTTCAGCCCTCGAAACATCTCATATGTTCCACGACGTTTCGAAAAACGTCTTTGGTGCCTCAACTCTAAACCGTTTAACTGAACTATCACGTAGTTATCAAAACGTGTATGTCCGATGTTTGCAACATCCACAGACGATGTTTGGGGTCCAGCACATCGAACGGTGCATTAAGGACACAAGCCTTCTACTGTCCGCATAATCGCTACTGTCAACTTTCAACTATATTTTCTCTAGGAACATATCTAAACAGTGGAACTAAAGTGCGAGCTTACGACATAATTTGCAAAGATCTTTTTGACTATGTTCAGGATAATTAAGTTCATCTCATGAACTCCCACTTAGATAGACATCCCTCTAGTCATCTAAGTGATTACATGATCCGAGTCAACTAGGCCGTGTCCGATCATCACGTGAGACGGACTAGTCATCATCGGTGAACATCTTCATGTTAATCGTATCTACTATACGACTCATGCTTGACCTTTCGGTCTCTTGTGTTCCGAGGCCATGTCTGTACATGCTAGGCTCGTCAAGTCAACCTAAGTGTTTCGCGTGTGTAAATCTGGCTTACACCCGTTGTATCTGAACGTAAGAATCTATCACACCCGATCATCACGTGGTGCTTCGAAACGACGAACTTTCGCAACGGTGCACAGTTAGGGGAAACACTTTCCTGAAATTTTAATGAGGGATCATCTTATTTACTACCGTCGTTCTAAGCAAATAAGATGCATAAACATGATAAACATCACATGCAATCAAAAAGTGACATGATATGGCCAATATCATTTTGCTCCTTTTGATCTCCATCTTCGGGGCTCCATGATCATCATCGTCACCGGCATGACACCATGATCTTCATCATCATGATCTCCATCATCGTGTCTCCATGAAGTTGTCTCGCCAACTTATTACTTCTACTACTATGGCTACTGGTTAGCAATAAAGTAAAGTAATTACATGGCGTTGTTCAATGACACGCAGGTCATACAATAAATAAAGACAACTCCTATGGCTCCTGCCGGTTGTCATACTCATCGACATGCAAGTCGTGATTCCTATTACAAGAACATGATCAATCTCATACATCACATATCATTCATCACATTCTTCTTGGCCATATCACATCACATAGCATACCCTGCAAAAACAAGTTAGACGTCCTCTAATTGTTGTTTGCATGTTTTATGTGGCTGCTATGGGTTTCTAGCAAGAACGTTTCTTACCTACGCATATCCACAACGTGATATGTCAATTGCTATTTACCCTTCATAAGGACCCTTTTTCATCGAATCCGTTCCGACTAAAGTGGGAGAGACTGGTACCCGCTAGCCACCTTATGCACCAAGTGCATGTCAGTCGGTGGAACCTGTCTCACATAAGAGTACGTGTAAGGTCGGTCCGGGCCGCTTCATCCCACAATACCGTCGAAACAAGATTGGACTAGTAACGGTAAGCATATTGAACAAAATCAACGCCCACAACTACTTTGTGTTCTACTCGTGCAAAGAATCTACGCAATAGACCTAGCTCATGATGCCACTGTTGGGGAACGTAGCAGAAATTCAAAATTTTCCTACGAGTCACCAAGATCTATCTATGGAGAGACTAGAAACGAGGGGAAGAAGAGTGCATCTACATACCCTTGTAGATCTCTAAGAGGAAGCGTTCAAGAGAACGGGGTTGAAGGAGTCGTACTCGTCGTGATCCAAATCACCGGAGATCCTAGTGCCGAACGAACGACACCTCCGCGTTCAACACACGTACAGCCCGGTGACGTCTCCCATGCCTTGATCCAGCAAGGAGAGAGGGAGAGGTTGAGGAAGACTCCGTCCAGCAGCAGCACAACGGCGTGGTGGTGGTGGAGGAGCGTGGCAATCCCGCAGGGCTTCGCCAAGCACCGTGGGAGAGGAAGAGTAAGAGAGGTAGGGCTGCGCCTTGAGGGAGAGGTTCTCGTATCTCCGGCAGCCCCAAAACCCCCACTATTTATAGGAGGAGGGGAGGTGGCTGCGCCCCCATCTAGGGTTCCCACCCTAGGGGTGCGGCAGCCCTATATGGGACTTGGAGGGGGCGGCCAAGAGGGGGAGAGAGGGGGCGCGCCCTAGGGTGGGCCTTTAGGCCCATCTGCGCCTAGGGTTATCCCTCTCCCCTCCTAGCTGCGCCCTGGGCCCTGGTGGGAGGCGCACCAGCCCACTCTGGGGCTGGTCCTTTTCCACACTAGGCCCATGCAAGCCTCTGGGGCTGGTGGCCCCTCCCGGTGGACCCCGGAACCCTTCTGGTGGTCCCGATACATTACCTGTGTCCCCCGAAACACTTCTGGTGGCCAAAACCTCACTTCCTATATATTATTCTTTACCTCCGGACCATTCGGGAACTCCTCGTGACCTCCGAGATCTCATCCGGGACTCCGAACAACATTCAATAACCACATACAAACTTCCTTTATAACCCTAGCGTCATCGAACCTTAAGTGTGTAGACCCAACGGGTTCGGGAATCATGCAGACATGACCGAGACGTTCTCCGGTCAATAACCAACAGCGGGATCTGGATACCCATGTTGGCTCCCACATGTTCCACGATGATCTCATCGGATGAACCACGATGTCAAGGACTCAATCGATCCTGTATACAATTCCCTTTGTCTAGCGGTATTGTACTTGCCCGAGATTCGATCGTCGGTATACCGATACCTTGTTCAATCTCGTTACCGGCAAGTCTCTTTACTCGTTCCGTAACACATCATCCCGTGATCAACCCCTTGATCACATTGTGCACATTATGATGATGTCCTACCGAGTGGGCCCAGAGATACCTCTCTGTTTACACGGAGTGACAAATCCCAGTCTCGATTCGTGCCAACCCAACAGACACTTTCGGAGATACCTGTAGTGCACCTTTATAGCCACCCAGTTACGTTGTGATGTTTGGTACACCCAAAGAATTCCTACGGTATCCGGGAGTTGCACAATCTCATGGTCTAAGGAAAAGATACTTGACATTAGAAAAGCTTTAGCATACGAACTACACGATCTTTGTGCTAGGCTTAGGATTGGGTCTTGTCCATCACATCATTCTCCTAATGATGTAATCCCGTTATCAACGACATCCAATGTCCATGGTCAGGAAACCGTAACCATCTGTTGATCAACGAGCTAGTCAACTAGAGGCTTACTAGGGACATGGTGTTGTCTATGTATCCACACATGTATCTGAGTTTCCTATCAATACAATTATAGCATGGATAATAAACGATTATCATGAACAAGGAAATATAATAATAATAACTAATTTATCATTGCCTCTAGGGCATATTTCCAACATTATCATGGTGGGAGCGAGTAGAACGTCTCCGGTGGCTGGAAGCGGGATAAGGCGTAGACACGTACGCCGACAAACTTTACCCAGGTTGGGGGCTCTCCATGGAGATAATACCCCTACTCCTACTCTACGGGGTCTCCGCATGATCACTAAGGCACTAGTGCTACAAGTTGCTCCTTGAGCTGTGTCTAGAGGTTGGATAAGGCAAGGCTAGCTCTTCCCTGCCCTAGATGACTGGCTAGTTCTATTAGAGTTGGAACCCTTTGCATGGGTGCCCTGGGGGGCTTATATAGGCCTACCCCCGAGGGGTACAATGGTAATCCATTCGGGTGCTGGGCCCGACTGTCAGTGTCTCCGGCCTCCGGCTTCTCCGCCGACCGTTGGGGCCCGCCGCCTGGTGGGCCCCGCCGACTGGTTGGTGGCTGCTTACTATAGCCGTGCTGTTGATGACGAGAGCTTGGTCATCCCAGTGTGGCTACAGTCCCGCCGCCTGGTGGGAGTTCACTGTAGCCACACATGGTCTTATCAGCTTAATGGCATGCTTGCCTCGGGGCAAGGGACGACCGCCTGCTGGAGGCCGGCCCCTCCCAAGTCCATTCGGTTGGGCTTCCGCCGTCTTCTACGGAGTCACTGCCTAATAGGGCCCGCCGCCGGCAGGCCGTACCGATAGGTCGTCGTGGGGAACAGGACTCCGCCTGCTCGGAGCAACGTCAGGGGGGACATGGTAAAGTGCCACGCCATGCGGAGATCTCCGCCTGTACGGGGCACTATAGCCACGCCCGTCCTAGGATTCGTGGGCGACGTGTTTCACTGTAGCCATGCGCTATCTTATACTCTTGATGGGGGCTCAGACTCTGAGGGTGCTGGATGGCCGCCCTCTCTGGGAGCCGGCCTGCTGGAGCCGGCCGCTCCCAGCACCGTCTTCTGGTGCTTTGACCGTCCTCCGGTGGCCGGCTTCTGAGGTAGCCGGCCCCCGAAGGGCGGAGCTTTTAACCGGGGTCTTTATGGGACGAAGCCGGCCGAAGTTTTGATGTACCAAGGGACTCGGGTGAGGCTACCCATGGCCCATTACTCCGACAATGACCAAAATTTTGGTAAGGTGCACTTTGGCCACAATCCGAACACACCCCAACACCCGGCTCGTCGAGGATGCACGGGGCGCCGCGACGCGTCCGCGGAGTGGTGGAGCGCGGCCAACTGCATCCTCTGGACCTGAGACCATGCCGGGTTGTCTTGCTTTTTCAATGACATGCAGGGATCGCATGTGAGCAAAGGCCATCTCCAACGTTGCCACGACCGCAGCTGACTACCCTAGCACACCAAAACCCTCATCCCCCGCACCGTCGCGCGATGTGTTCCCAGCCGGCGCCAGCTGCCCGCATTCATGCCGTCCGTTCGTATGTCGTCGTTAAGAGGCTCAGTGCCGGAGGAACCAACTCCGGTGACTTAATGACGCACCCGGATGCTTGGCCTCACCGGAATGCGCTACTTAAAGCGGCAACGCCCAGCTAGCCTCCACACCATAGCGCATCGTCCTCCTACTTGGCACCACATCCGCCATGACCGCAAGTGCGAACGCTCTACGGGAGAGCTTGTCTTCCGGGATGAAGCTCTAGGTCGCCGCCCTCGCTCAAGTCGCCTCTCGCGATGCAATAGCGGCGTAGCCGGACGCGGACGCGACTGCACAAGAGGTGGCCACACTAGTGGCCGACGACGGGAGCACCGTCAACCACGCGTCCTTCTTGCCGCCGTCCAACGTCCGACACGCCGAGGTGGGGGACTCCTCCGAGGATGAGTAGGGCATGGGAGGTGGCAGGGCATGGTGTGCCAACTGGCTGGTCCGTCTCCCGTGTTCTACTTTTCCTCGCCGGAGACCACACCTTCACTTAACGGGTCTTGAACCCCGCCCCCGTACATAGAGATCGCAGATGGAGGACGTTGGTCGCCGCCGTAGAATAGGTTTAGGGTCGGGTTTCTTTTATTTTCCTGTCATATAAAAGTTCGAAATGTAATGAAAATCTGCCGTGTTTGTATTAATCTCGGCTGGTGTATATGAACTTTCACAATAATATACATATTGTAGGAGTACTAGCAAGATGCCTGTGTGTTGCACGGAAGATCAAGATCTTGTGGGACAAAAGGATGAACGAGGGAAAGCCTTATCTTCAAATGTGGAGAGGAGTGCGGGTAAATTGTCATAGTTTCCTTCCTATCCGTTAGATATAGATCGGATGGCCTATATTGCAGGATGACAGGCACTCCATCATCACCAACTATCTTAGGCACTCCAATAGTACGTTCACTAGACATTCATGCATTTTACATCTTTCTACATCTACGGGAACCTACGAAAGGGTTAACGTAAATTACCTCTCTCTCTCCTCCCCTGATTTTCATGGCGGTGGGCCCCTCCCTCCCCCAATCTACAATCAACAGCTCACACATTTCACATTACGTTAATTACGTAACTGGGATTACGCAGGTGTAGCATTACTCGTCCTAAAAAACCCAACTAAGACAACCTCCCAGCATATCACGCGGGAAAAGACTCGGCCGCACCGTTTTAGTCGGGATTACCGGATTACTAGTAGTAGTATCGATGGATCGCATGAAGCAACAATTTTTTTTGAGGGGGCGAAGCACCTAGTTTTTTTTGAGGAAAAAAGGCGGTACACTCACAGCACTCCTGTCGCGGTCGCATTGCACCCCACACACGTCCGGTCCTGCACACGGCTCACGCAAACGGAATGCGATTCGGCTTGCCTCTTCACTGACACGTGGGACTGCACTTGGAGAAACCGACCATGCGCCAAACTCCCCCCGCCCACCGCGCGAAAATCCTCCCCCCCAACAAAAATTCCCCCCAAATCCGATTCATCCGCCCTTCGGCCAACTAGCCAATAATATTCCCCAACCCCCCTCCCCCCGCCCCCTCCACTCCATTCTCTCTGCCAAAGCCGACCTCCCCGCCGCGCCGATACGTCAGCACCGCGGTTCGTCGAGGGGACGCACGATGATCCTCTCGCTCCCACAGTATGCTCTCGTAGACTGCCATCCTCTAGCCGCGCCGCCACCTCTGGCTACGTTCTTGTGGAGGCGCACGGGTTCAGCGCCGCCACCGCTGGCGATGTTCATGTGGAGACGCACGGTCGTCAGCTTCTCCCATGGTACGTGCATTCTAGACTGAGGTCCCGTTCATGTCAGTGTAGCGCTGAATGTTAGCTGATAAACGCTGTTAATCTCACTGTTTGCCGAAGTAGTTTACTGTTAATATGCTCTGCTTAAGAAGCTTCCTTGCCATGTTCTGCACTCAATCTGCTTAGCTGAGATGGCATGCCAAGGCCGATTAGTTGCTAAAATATCCTGCCATATATTTATTGTGACGTAGATCGTCATGGTCTAGTAGCCAATTTGTTAGGTGAAATAGCTCTACACCGTTTTATACACGATCTTTGTTGCTGCGATGACCTTCGATAGTTTGATGGCTGTGTGCTCGGCCTCATTGACTGCTGAAAGAGCCTGCCATAATTTAGCACTCAAATATGTTTGCTGAATTAGCTTTACATATATTTCGTTACTTAGATCTGCTCGTCCAAATATCTTGCCATAGCTTTAGACATCGACCTAGGTATTTTTTTCTGGACTTCATAAAAAAGCATATATGTTTTTCCTGTAATATCTAGTAGAAGAACTAATTTATATGTCTAACAGATGGACATGACTTGGATAACTTCTGCTCGAAGATTCTCAGCTGCATATGTCGAGGGGGTTGAAAACTTCATGAACTTTATCAGAGCTGAGTACGGTGGTCCGAAATCAGATGTGCTCTGCCCGTGTAGCAGTTGTATGAATTCAGTTACAAGACCCCAGTCAACTGTGCAAGATCATCTACACTTGTATGGGATGTCGATCACATATACTAGGTGGGTTCATCATGGTGAAGCTGTGAATGTCAATGTTATTGACTACGTGGAAGCAGCAGATCACCATCTTGATCTGCCTGATGCTCAGGTGGAAGAGGAGGAGGAGGTGGTGGTGGCGGAGCCAGTGAGTTTGACCAACATTGAAACAATGCTACGAAATGCTCGTGCATTCCGTGAACTTTCACCTGCATAAGAAAAACGGTGGGCCCGCATGTTGGAACAGTGCAACATTGCTGTCACCCCAGGAAATAAGCTGTCAGTATTCTCAGCTATGGTCACCTTTCTTCAGGTGAAGACATCTGAGCGGATGACCAACAAATCATTCGATGCGATGTTGGATGCTTTCCGCAAATCTTTCCCATATGCGTCTGAGCTGCCACACACCTACAGTAAAATGAAGAATTTCCTTCGTGAAGTTGGAATTGGATATGATATGATCCATGTTTGTAAGAATAATTGTGTTCTATTCTGAAAGGATTATGCCAACTTAAGTGAATGCCTGAAATGCAAATCATCAAGATGGAAAGATGGCGATGCTGTGAAGAGGATTCCTCATAATGTTCTGAGATATTTTCCAATTACACCAAGATTGCAGAGGTTGTTTCATGATGCTGAAACAAGATAGGATGTACTGTGGCATTCTAGGAACCAGGAGTACAGAGATCAGAATGTAATGAGCCATCCATCTCATGGTAGTGAGTGGAAAAGCTTCAACGATAAACACAAAAAGTTTGCTGCTGACCCGAGAAACATTAGACTTGACTTAACTTCAGATGGATTTAACCCATTTGGCCACCAGAGCGCCACATATAGCATGTGGCCAGTGCTTGTTATCCCTTACAACATGCCTCCAAATGTCTGCACCAAAGAATCAAACTACATGATGGCCTTGCTCATCCCAGGTCCAAAAAGTCCTAGAAAGGATTTTGATTTGTTCATGGAGCCTCTTGTGGAGGAACTTCAACAGCTATAGAAGGGTGTTCTCACTCAAGACCTATATAGCAGCCCACCAGCTGATTTCTTTCTGCGTGCTGTTATAATTTGGTGCATCCATGATTATCTGGCTTTGGGCACTATGTCAGGGCGAATGACACATGGTTACAATGCATGTGTTTGCTGTGACAGGAATCCGCTGTCATACGAAATACTTAGCAAGATCTGTTACATTGGACACCACCGTTTCCTTGCCAAGGACAAGCCGCATCCTAGAAAATACCGAAGACATGTGTTCAATGCAAAGCATGAAAACCGTGATGCGCCAAAGAGGCTCACCGCCGATGAGTTGCAAGTGGAATTAGAGAAGGTCAGGCATATTACACCAGGAAACCATCCTGGTAATGGTAGCGGGAAAAGGAAGCATGGCAGGACAGAAGAGAGATTATTGTTTACCCGCAGGTCCACTTTGTGGGACTTGGAGTATTGGAAAGATTTGGATATGTGGCATAATCTTGATGTGATGCACATCGAGAAAAATATATGTGACATCATTATCGGCACACTTCTTAATATTGAAGGCAAGACGAAAGATACCTTAAAATCTAGGATTGATTTGACACACCTGGGTATCAGAAAGGATTTGCAGGTGCAAGATGAAGGTAAACCACGGGATATGGCACCAGCTGTGTACGTCTTGGACAAGGTAAAAAGAAAAGAATTCTGCGAGGTCCTGTCACGTGTGAGATTCCCACATGGATTTTCTTCCAACCCTGAAAGGAGAGTCAGTGCAAATGGAAACAAGGTACAAGGGTTGAAAACTCATGACTACCACGTCCTACTTCAAAGGGTTTTACCTGTTATCCTTAGAGGATTGGGCCACCCTGACTTATACAGAGCAGTTGCAGAGTTGGGACAATTCTTCAGGGAACTCTACAGTAGAAATATCAGGATAGATGCTTTGGAGCGTCTTAGAGACAAGATACCAACTATCCTATGCGACCTTAAGAAGATATATCCTCCAGCCTTCTTTGATGTGGTGGTGCATTTGGCTATTCATCTACCTGATGAGGCACTACTTAGAGGTCCAATACAGTATGGTTGGATGTACCCTATTGAAAGGCGGCTAGGCACTTTCAAGGGCTATGTTAGGAACAGAGCTAGACCTGAGGGTTCCATTGCAGAGGCCTACATTGCTACAGAAGCGTTGCCATTCTGCTCAAAATACATTGAAACAGCTGATCAACTTAGCAAAGAGGTGGGTGAAGACAATCCCGGGCTCAATGTTTTCGATTATTCTGTTCGAGTTACAGGGAAGAGTCGACAAGAGGACAAACCTAAAGATTTGGATGCAATGGTTTGGTATGTGTTGAATAACTGTCCTGAGATACTACCTTATATTAAGTAAGTGCAGTACTGCAGCTTATACATCGTAATCTACTAAACTTGCAGCACATTCTTATATATTTAGATGTTTGACGTGATCACTATGTTGTGCAGCATCTACAAAGAGGAGTTACTGCCGCAAAATCCAAGAAACATTGACAAACTAGTTATGGCAGGATTTGCGAAATGGTTCAAGAACCATGTAAGCTTTTGAAGTGCACTGTCAATTTTTTTAATATATTGAGTACATAAGATGATCATCTTGTCTATTTTCTAACCATAGGTTAAGAAGATGCGGGAGGATGGGCAGGCAGTTGATGATGCCCTTTACTCACAAGCAATGGGTCCTGATACTCGGGTAAGACATTATGAATCTTGCGTTGTTGGAGATGTGCGCTACAACACCCTTGCACGAGACGAAGGCAGGAAGACACAAATCGTGCCATCATGAGCACGGATACGTATGATAAAGAGACAACTGAAATGTATGCTAACATAACATACATTGTTCAGTTGCAGTATATCTCCAGTTTCGAGGATCATCGGTGTGTGGTTCTATTGTGCTGTCGTTGGTATAACCTGTTTTCGAGGATCGCAAAACCCAGAGCTCATGATTATTTCAAATCCATCAATGTCAAGGCGGCGTACCAGACCAATGAGCCTTTTATTTTGGCAAATCAAGCAACACAAATATTTTTCTTGGAAGACACATTTGCACGTAGCGATGACTGGAGAGTATTGCAAAGGTTTGAGCAGAGGAATTCGTTTAATGAAGTTGCACAACAAGATGATGCTTACACTGCTCCTGATGTACAAGATAACACAGATGTTCCTAATATCTTTGAGAACCATCACGTCAATGACGACGGCGAAAAGATTGCCTGTTGTGCTGTGGACATACAAGAGTTGATCAAGAAGAAGCCAACGTTCGAGGACGTTGAGGACGAAGAAGAGGATGACACCATGGGGAATTACGATTCAGACTGATACACATGGTGAAGATGTTGACGCTGCTGCTGCGGATGATGATTACATTGCTTTTGTCGTATTTGCCTGTCAGAAGACGTTTTTTATCTACTATGTGAAATTGTGTTTGCTATGACAACTGAAACCTGATGAACTTGTTGTTTAGTATTTTGCTGTGAGAACATCACTTGTTATGTATGCTGATTTGTGTTTGGTGATTGTATGACAACTAAAACATGATGACATTGTTGTTTAGTTGTACTCATATTTGGCTGTGAAACTTGAATTTGATGACATAGTTTGCTGTTGGACTGCAATTTGCTCGACGTCTTTGAATGAGAACAAAGCTGACCCGACAGGGCCTCTGCTATTTATTTATTTATGAGCAAAAGGGGATACCCCCTGATTTCCGTTAATAGAAATCATGAGATGTTCAAAACACTACGCCCAGCCTGCTACACAGGTTTCATTCATTACTAGTTTCAGCAAAGTGCTCATGTCGTAGCCACTGAATACATCACGAGTGCTACATACACTGCAAATAAAGAGACAATCATCCTACAGAGCACATCAATTTTGCCCATTATCTTCACAAGCTCTTTCATCTCCTCATTGCTGTCAAGGCCGTTCAGCAGCTGTTGCTTGGCCATGATCAGAGGAACTGCATCTTTAACCTTCTGCTCTGCATCTTCCTCTTCTGCCGTTCCTTCAGTTACTTGTCCAACACCCCAACCTGCTGGTATTGGGATTCCTCGGCTAACCAAATAATCAGCATAGTTGCATTCCCCCACATCAGCAACTTCCCAGAAATACAAATCACATGAATCTTCCCTTTTCTACATGAATCAAATTGGAAGATCATCAACCAAACTATTAAAAAAATCAGCAACTGAAAGCAGCAGAACAACACTTAAACATATTATTACCCCATGATTCGGGCATTTGTAGAAGACTCGGCCAGGGTTGAGCACTGTGGTTGAGACGTAGGGATGGCACCCACAGGGTCTCGGTATGGGTGGAGCCACCCCATACCCTTACCCGTCACCTCTGAGCTTACCCCTCACCCTTACCCATACCTGCCAATGGGTACAAGTTTTTCCCATACCCTTTACCCGACAGGGTAGATGGGTACCCGTGGGTAAAATTACCCATGTTTGTAAAGCATCATTTTGAATAAACTCATAGTCATAAACAATAACATAAAATTATAATCTATAAACAACAATAGATTATAACAACAACACATCATAAACAACAACATATTTAATAAACGACATCACTTTCTCGTAAATAACAACACATCAAAACATCATCACGTGGTCATACATTTTGAGTTCACAAATTCATGGCAAAGTGTAGGGATAATTTTGAGTTCATATAGATTTTATATGGGAAGATGGGTATGTGGGTATGGGTTATGTGATCCCATACCATACCTGCTCTACTCGATGGGTTTAACATTTCCCTATTTATATACACATGGGTATTTTTCTGTCTCATACCCTCACCCTAATAGGGCTTTTACCCGCAGGGTACATGGGTAATGGGTACCCATTGTCATCCCTATTGAGATGTGACGGATGACTCTGCGTGATTTGCAGCAGTGGCACCACACCAACGGTAGTGGGTTGCGATGAGCAATTGGCTGCGGTGTGCGTGCCGGCGGGGGTGTGATGAGACCCACAGGCGATGGTACGGGTGGCGACTTGGCGCATATCTAGTTGTTGCCTACTGAAGAGCAGGTGGACGAGCAGCCAGTGGACATGGTTGCTACGGCCAGAGCTTCTGATGCTAGGCAGCGTAAGTAGAGAAGAGGAGAAGCAAACGTTGGATATGTCAGTTTCATTACTTGCAGAGTAGCATAGCACCACATATAGTCATAGTCTAGGTTTGGATTCGAACCAGCTACAGGATCACGTCTCTCTTTTTTCTAAAACTCGGCAACGTCTCTTTACTGGTACACTAGCTTGTTCTATACGCCTTCCCAAGTCTTTGATTTTCTTTCCATTTTTTTTGCAAGGAAGGAAGAAGGACAAAATTGAGAGTTCCTGGGACTCGAACCCAAGACCTCTCGGTTGAAAACCAAGGGTGCTAGTCACTTGTGTGGCGAATGTTCCCTGTGAGGAGGACGGCAGACGAACGCATTTTCCTCGCAGTTTTCTTCCTATTTATAAAAAAGTATGCTACTTCATGTCCGCTTAGTCAACAAACGATTGTGCCAACCTTGACCGTTGGATTGACATTCAATGTCTATCGTGTTTCTTCAGTCTCTTCTTCCTCGAGCCGCCAAAGCCAAACCAGCGCCAGCGGGACCGCCTGCTCCCGCCTCCCACGGCTGGCTGTGATCTTCCCCGGCTCCTGTTTGTTCCCGTCCGAGGCCTCACCATCGTCCTCTGCCTTGGTTCGCTCGCCGTGGCGCCGCCCTCTGGTGTTGTCAACATGGTTAACAACCAAGAGGAATAAGGAGATGACTGTACATGGTGAGGATGACAGTAGGGACCCAGCAGCGCGCGCAGTAATTTTGTTTTTTCGGGACGAAGAAGGGTATCAACTGGGTTGTGCGGGACCCGTGGCCCGTCTAGCCCAGGCTTTTATTTCATATGTTTAGCACATGACCAGCCCAGTTTGTTTTTTTCCATTCTGAAAATGGATAGCCAACTATTTTATTTTTTGCAGAATAACCAACATAGGCCTACTTGCTTTTCTACGCCCTGCTGGGCCGGAAATCTTTCAAGACAAGGAGGGATGCATTTTGCCCAGAAAATGGGCTATAAGTAATAAGAAATGGGCTATAAGTAATAAGAAATGGGCTATAAGTAATAATAAATGGGCTGTAAATTGAAAAAATACAGCAAACAGGCAATTAGTTCCAAAATACTATTTTCTTTCGGATTTTGATATTTTAAATTTCATTGCTTTTGTGCGGGTAAAATTTCATTGAATTTAAATTAAGGTATATTTAGATTTAAAATTAATTTGAATTTGGCTAGAAATTTTGGGCTGTATGCTGTTTGGGACAGATTTGGAGGCTGACTTGTGGGTCTACTAGGTTGACGTGTACTTTGGCTTTGTCAACTTAGTCCACAAACGATTCTAGCAGCAGTGACCGTTGGATGTTAATCCAATGGCCGTGCTGCTTCTTCAATATGAACGATTCTATCTCCTGTGACCGTACGATGTCCATACAACGGCCGTAGTGCTTCTTCAACCTCTGGTCTTCTTGCTCCAGCCACCCAAAGCAGCGCCGGTCGTGCTGCATGCTCCTGCCTCCCGTGGCCGACTGTGCTGCAGCGGAGGCCTCATTGCCCCCTACTATTCCCACCGCTGGCCAGGCCCTGCGGCGACGGCAGCCTCACACCGCAGCCGAACCAGTGAACCCTCGTACCCCTCTCCGCGCGGGCTTCCACTGCCACGTCTTCCCCGGCTCCGCGTCGTCCCCTTCCTAGGCCTCGCCGTCGTCCACCGCCGTGGTGCTCTCGGCGCGGCCTGGTCAATGTGGTCAAGGAACGACTTCCATCGGACATGGACTGTACGTGGAGAGGCTGACAGCTGGGTCCACAGCCGCAGCAAGGAAGTGCCTCCTTATTACACGGAAAATTATGATTCCTCCACCTGACAGCTGGGACCCACCGGATGGGCCATTGTATTTCATGAAAAAAACGTTTCCCCCTGACTGCTGGGACCCACCAGCTACATCTTCGCACGCAAGGAAGTGCGTCCGGGCAAAAAAAACAATTTGCCCCCTGACTGCTGGGACCCACCAGCTACATCTTCGGACGCAAGGAAGTGCGTCCGGGCATAAAAAAACGATTCACCCCCTAACTGCTTGGGACCCACCAGCTACATCTTCGCACGCAAGGAAGTGCGTCCGGGCAAAAAAAACGATTCGCCCCCCTGACTGCTGGGACCCACCAGCTACATCTTCTTACGTAAGGAAGTGCGTCCGGGCTAAAAAAAACAATTCACCCCCCTGACTGCTGGGACCCACCAGCTACATCTTCGCACGCAAGGAAGTGCGTCCGAAAAAAACCGATTCGCCCCCTGACTGCTGGGACCCACCAGCTACATCTTCGCACGCAAGGAAGTGCCTGACAGTCAGGACCCACCTGGTCGAAGCGTACGTAGTGTTGTCATTCTGGTCGCGAACGTGTACGTACATATATACTGGTCGATGTAGAGGCGCGCACGTGTCGTAGTAGAGGAGCGCACGTAGCATGTACACGTACGTACAGCGGCCAGTGCGCAAGAAAGAAAATACGGCCACGTATGTGTACATACGGGCAGGGTCTCGAACGCCTACTCGCGCATACGTACGGCCAGGTGTACATGGCTGGGTCAGAACGGAGAAACAGCGTCGTCGTCGTGTTCATGGGGAGCCAACCGGCTGGGTCGGAACGGAATGCGTCATCGTGTTCATCGGGAGGGCTTGGACGAAACAGGCGATGGAAATGAGGCCTGGCGTACCGCAGAACGTAGGAGACAGACCTCCTACGTTCGGAACAGGGACCTGTTGATTGGGAGGGGTGTGGCGTACCGCAAAACGGAGGAAACGGACCTCCTACGGTCGAAACGGGGGTCCTGTTGATCGGGAGGGGTGTGGCGTACCACAAAACGGATGAAACAGACCTCCTACGGTCGAAACGGGGGTCCTGTTGATCGGGAGGGGTGTGGCGTACCGCAAAACGGACGAAACGGACTTGTGTTGGAGCGCTACAGTCAAAACGGGGTCCTGTTCATCGGGAGGGGTGTGGCATACCGCAAAACGGGACTCCACGGGATACTGTTCATCTCCATCGTCGACCTCCTCCAGCCTCCACGGGCTACCGTCGACCTCCTCTAGCCTCCACGGGCTCCTGTTCATCCAGACTCCACGGGCACCCCTCCACCGTCTACTGTTCATCCAACCCTCTACACCACGGGGTCCTGTTCATCCACCCCTCCACGGGCACCCCTCCACCATCTACTGTTCATCCAGCCCTCCACACCACGGGGTCCTGTTCATCCAGAGGCAACGCCACCGCTCACTGTTCATCCAAACCCCCTCGCAACGCTCACTGTTCATCCAATCGATCGGCTTCAATTAGCAGCAGTAGCGAAGGAATCACTCGATCGGGTTCAGTTAACAGCCATCGATCGATCGCTCGGGTTTAGTAACGCGTAGCCTGCAGTGCAATCACTCGGGTTCAGTTAGAGCCCAACACCTCGCTCGGGTTCAGTTAGAGCCAACGCCTCGCACACACGCGCGTATGTGTATGAGAGAAACGCGCATCGCTCGGCCCCCGACCTCCCACCGTAACCGGGAACTCCCCGAAATTTTCCTCGCCCTCGCTTCTACCACGGTTTTTTCCGTCATGGACGGCCCAAAGAATGTCATGCAGCTGTGTCTCCAGCCCGCCCAGGACGAAAAGCCCATTTTCTGTCATGATTTTTTGTCATAGAAGTAGGATCCCACCACATCTATGACAATACCGGGTTTTGTCACAATTATCGTCATAGAAGTGTCATATGTATGACAGAAAAAAATTTCGTTCGGCCCAAAATGTCACGGATGTGTCTTTTTTTTGTAGTGTAGGGTTTGAGAGGAGATGGTGCTGGTGAAGATGTTGATGGAGATTGACCCCCACCCGATGAGAGGATCATTGGTGATGACGATGGTGATGATTTCCCCTCCCGGAGGGAAGTTTCCCGGGCAGAACAGCTCTGCCGGAGCCCTAGATTGGTTCTGCCAAGGTTCCGCCTCGTGGCGGCGGAGTTTCGTCTCGTAAGCTTGCTTATGATTTTTTCCAGGGTAAAAGCCTTCATATATCAGAAGATGGGCACCGGAGGGCCACCAGGAGGCCCACAAGACAGGAGGCGCGCCCAGTAGGGGTGGGCGCTCCCCCACCCTCGTGGCCAGGGTGTGGGCCCCCTCTGGTACTTTCTTTGCTCAATTATTCTTATTAATTCCAAAAATGACTTTCGTGGAGTTTCAGGACTTTTGGAGCTGTGCAGAATAGGTTTCCAATATTTGCTCCTTTTCCAGCCAGAATCCCAGCTGCCGGCATTCTCCCTCTTCATGATAAACCTTGTAAAATAAGAGAGAATAACCATAAGTATTATGACATAATGTGTAATAACAGCCCATAATGTAATAAATATCGATATAAAATCATGATGCAAAATGGACGTATCAACTCCCCCAAGCTTAGACCTCGCTTGTCCTCAAGCAGAAGTCGATATCGAGAAATATGTCCACATGTTTAGAGATAGAGGTGTCGATAAAAATAAAATACGGACATGAGGGCATCATTATCATTCTTATAACAACAACATATATAGATTTTGTCATATGATTTCTTATGCTCAAGTAACAATCTATTCACAATATCAAGTATGGTACAAAAACTTCATTGAGAACTAGCAAACTATAATCTCAGTCATTGAAGCAATTGCAATTTATCATAGCATCAGAAAGAGTCAAGAATAGAGCTTTTTAGCAAGTCCACATACTCAACTATCATATAGTCTTCTACAATTGCTAACACTCACGCAATACTTATGGTTATGGGGTTTTAATCGGACACTGAGAATGATAGGGGCTTATAATTTCGCCTCCTAACGTATTCACCTTTGGGTGATGTCAACAATAATAATTCATGCTAACTTACATTCAATTGGATATATATATCAGGATCTTTCCAACACGAGGTGCTTGCCAAAGGATAAAATGAAAAAGGGAAAGGTGAAGATCACCTTGACTCTTGCATAAAGTAAAAGACATAAAGTAAAATATAGGCCCTTCGCAGAGGGAAGCAGAGGTTGTCATGTGCTTTTAGGGTTGGATGCACAAAATCTTAATGCAAAAGAACGTCACTTTATATTGCCACTTTTGATATGAACCTTTATTATGCGGTCCGTCGCTTTTATTACTTCCATATCACACGATTGTATAAAGCTTATTTTCTCCGCACTAATAAGTCATACATATTTAGAGATCAATTTTTATTGCTTGCAACATGACAACTTACTTGAAGGATCTTACTCAATCCATAGGTAGGTATGATGGACTCTCATGGCAAAACTGGGTTTAAGGATATTTGGAAGCACAAGTAGTATCTCTACTTGGTGCAAGGAATTTGGCTAGCATGAGGGGAAAGGCAAGCTCAACATGTTTGAATGATCCATGACAATATACTTTAACTGAGATGTGAGAAAACATAAACCTTTACATTGTCTTCCTTAATGAGTGCTCACAATTATAAAAGATGTCCAAGATAGTATATTTATATGTGAAAACCTCTCTTTCTTTATTACTTCCTATTAATTGCAACGATGACCAAAACTATGTTTGTCAACTCTCAACAACTTTTATGCCTCATACTCTTTATATGTGAAGTCATTACTATCCATAAGATCAATATGAACTATTTTATTTCTTTTTATTTTCTTAAGATCATGGCAAGATAGCAAATCCCTTGACTCAACACTAATCTTTATTATATATAACTCATAGACTCGATTACATAGAAGGATCACAAAGCAAAGCTCAAAACTAATTCAAACCAAGACTTTATTGTACTAGATCTAGATATTATCAAAAGGATCGAACTAAGTAAAGCGGTAAAGATAGGAGTGTGATGGTGATACGATACTGGGGCACCTCCCCCAAGCTTAGCAGTTGCCAAGGGGAGTGCCCATACCCATGTGATTATGTCCTCGGCGGTGATGATGATGGTGGATAATCGCACATCGAGCGTAAAAGCTCCTCCAACTTGCGGATAATGCCCTTGAGTGCGATGATATGATCCTTTAACAAAATATTTTCCTATGTGAGATGCTTGTTTTGTATGTGAGCCAACTCAATGATCTTGAAAGCTTCAATCTCAGTTGGGGTAAAGAGGTTAGGTAAAGGTTGAGGGATGTTTTCTTCTTTCGCCGCTGGAGCTTGATCCTCCATGGCCTTCTTGATCCCTTCATCCTTGTTGATCTCCTCCGGTTCTTCTCTTTTCAGCTCTATCTTCAATAGCCAAGCATGCTTGTCTTCATTGTTGGAGGGTGGTGACGTCATGATGCTCTAGATCTGTCAGAAAAACAGCTCAAAACAAAGACAAAAGATTTTTGCGTGATATGGTGGTCAAAACCTTCGGGATATTATATAATGAATTTTTACCGACCAAAAGAAGTAACCTGCAAGAAAACGGAGTCCGGGAGGCACACGAGGTGCCCACGAGGCAGGGGGCGCGCCCAGTAAGGGTGGGCGCGCCCTCCACCCTCGTGGAGGCCTCGTGTCCTTCCCGGATGACTTCTTGCTTCCATAAATTTTTAAATATTCCAAAACGGAGAAAATTTGCCATCAGAACTGTTTTGGAGTCGGTTTGCTTACCGTACCACATACCTCTTCCTTTTCGGAGTCAGAAACATTCTGGAAAGTGTCCCTTATGTATTCCTCCGGGGTTACGGTTTCGATAATATTAGTTTCAACATTTATAGGATTACCTGAGATATAATGTTTGATTCTTTGACCATTCACCACCTTCGGATTTGTGCGCTCAAAGTTGTTGATTTTTATGGCACCAGAACGGTAGACCTCCTTGATAATGTAAGGACCTTCCCATTGAGAGAGAAGTTTTCTTGAAAAAAATCTTAAACGAGAGTTGAATAGCAACACATAATCACCTACGTTAAACTCACGCTTTTGTATCCTTTTGTCATGCCATCTTTTAACTTTTTCTTTAAACAGCTTGGCATTCTCATAGGCTTGGGGTTCTCCATTCATCAAGTGAGCTAATGTCAAATAACCTCTTTTCACCGGCATGTTTTAAATCATAGTTGAGCTCTTTAATGGCCCAATATGCCTTATGTTCAAGTTCAAGAGGTAAGTGACACGCTTTTCCGTAAACCATCTTATACGGAGACATACCCATAGGATTTTTATATGCAGTTCTATAGGCCCATAATGCATCATCAAGTTTCTTGGACCAATTCTTTCAAGATCTATTAACAGTCTTTTGCAAAATTAACTTGAGCTCTCTATTGCTCAATTCTACTTGACCACTAGACTGCGGGAGATAAGGAGATGCAATTATATGATTAACATCATACTTAGCAAGCATTTTATGGAAAGCACCATGAATAAAATGTGAACCACCATCAGTCATGAGATATCTAGGGACTCCAAACCTTGGAAAATTAACTTCTTTAAGCATCTTAATAGAGGTGTTATGATCAGCACTACTAGTTGGAATAGCTTCTACCCACTTAGTAACGTAATCAACAACAACTAAAATATGTGTGTATCCATTGGAGCCAGGAAAAGGTCCCATGTAATCAAAGCACCAAACATCAAATGGTTCAATAACAAGAGAATAATTCATAGGCATTTCTTGACGTCTACTAATATTACCAATTCTTTGACATTCATTACAAGACAAGACAAACTTACAAGCATCTTTGAAGAGAGTAGGCCAATAAAAACTGGATTGCAACACCTTATGTGCAGTTCTATCTCCAGCGTGGTGTCCTCCATATGGTTCGGAGTGACACTTGCGTAGGATCTATTCCTGTTCATGCTCAGGTACACAACATTTGATAACACCATCTACTCCTTCTTTATAAAGGTCTGGGTCATCCCAGAAGTAATGTGTTAAATCATAAAAGAACTTTTTCTTTTGCTGGTATGTGAAACTAGGTGGTATAAATTTAGCAACAATGTAATTAGCATAATCAGCATACCATGGAGCAGTACGAGAAGCATTAATGACCGCTAATTGTTCATCAGGGAAGCTATCATCAATAGGTAGTGGGTCATCAAGAACATTCTCTAACCTAGACAAGTTGTTTGCAATGGGGTTCTTAGCTCCCTTTCTATCAATAATATGCAAATCAAATTCTTGGAGCAAGAGGACCCATCTAATAAGTCTAGGTTTAGCATCTTTCTTTTCCATAAGATATTTAATAGCAGCATGATCAGTGTGAATAGTTACTTTAGAATCAACAATATAAGGTCTGAACTTATCACATGCAAATACAATTGCTAAAAATTCTGTTTCAGTAGTAGCATAATTTCTTTGGGCAGTATCAAGAGTTTTACTAGCATACTGGATAACATTTAATTTCTTATCAACTATTTGCCCTAGGACAGCACCTACAACGTAATTGCTAGCATCACACATAATTTCAAAGGGTAAATTCCAATCAGGTGGCTGAACAATATGTGCAGTGATCAAAGCTTTCTTAAGTATTTCAAATGCTCCTACACAATCGTCATCAAAGACAAAAGGGATATCTTTTTGCAATAAATTAGTCAGAGGCCTAGAGATTTTAGAAAAGTCCTTAATGAACCTCCTATAAAAACCAGCATGACCAAGGAAACTTCTTATACCTTTAATGTCCTTGGGACATGGCATCTTTTCAATAGCATCAACTTTAGCTTTATCAACTTCAATACCTTTTTCAGAAATTTTATGCCCCAAGGCAATGCCTTCATTAACCATAAAGTGGCACTTTTCCCAATTCAAGACGAGACTAGTGTCTTCACGTCTCTGCAAAACTCGATCAAGGTTGCTCAAGCAATCATCAAAAGAGGATCCATAAACGGAGAAGTCATCCATGAATACCTCACAAATCTTTTCACAAAAGTCAGAGAATATAACCATCATGCATCTTTGAATGGTAGCAGGTGCATTACATATACCAAAAGGCATACGTCTATAGGAAAAAGTATCGAAAGGGCAAGTAAAAGTAGTTTTTGATTGATCATCCGCTGACACAGGTATTTGAGAGAAACCAGAATAACCATCTAGAAAGCAGAAATGTGTATGTTTGGATAGTCCTTCTAGCATTTGATCAATAAAAGGTAAAGGGTAATGATCTTTCCTAGTAGCTTTATTTAATTTTCGGAAATCAATTACCATCCTATAACCTGTAATATTCTTTGCGGAATCAATTCATCTTTATCATTAGGAACAACAGTAATACCTCCCTTCTTAGGGACGCAATGGACAGGACTTACCCAATCACTATCAGCAACGGGATAAATTATACCTGCCTCAAGGAGCTTTAGTATCTCCTTTCTTACCACTTCTTTCATCTTAGGATTTAACCGTCGTAGATGATCTCTAACTGGTTTGGAACCTTCGTCCAATTTAATTTTATGTTGGCATAGAGTGGGACTAATGCCCTTAAGATCATCCAGAGTGTATCCAATAGCAGCACGATGCTTCTTCAGAGTTTTCAATAATATTTCCTCTTCTTGCTCTGAAAGGTTAGCACTAATAATAACAGGATATATCTTCTTTTCATCAAGATAAGTATATTTAAGATTATCAGGTAAAGGTTTGAGCTCAAACACGGGATCACCCTTGGGTGGAGGGGGATCCCCTTGGATTTCAACAGGTAGGTTGTGTTTCAGAATAGGACCTGTTGAAGGAATACTTCATTTATTTCCCTTCTTTCATTCATAAACATATCATTTTCATGGTCTAGCAAATATTGTTCTAACCGATCAGTAGGAGGCACGACAATAGAAGCAAGACCAATAATTTCATCCTTACTAGGAGATTCTTTATCATGGGGTTGTCTATGCAATTTAGCAAAATTAAACTCATGTTTCATATCCCCCAAGCCAATTGTAACAACATCCTTTTGGCAATCTATCTTAGCATTAACAGTATTCAAGAAGGGTCTACCAAATATAATGGGACAAAAGTCATCTTGTGGGGAACCAAGAACAAGAAAATCAACAGGGTATTTAACTTTCCCACACAAGACTTCAACATCTCTAACAATCCTAACTGGTGAAATAGTATCTCTATTGGCAAGCTTAATTGTAACATCTATTTCTTCTATCTCAGCAGGTGCAATATCATGCATAATTTCTTTATATAAGGAATAAGGTATTGCACTAGCACTAGCACCCATGTCACATAAGCCATGATAACAATGATATCCTATTTTAACATAAATAACAGGCATGCCTACAACAGGTCTATGTATCTTAGCATTGGGTCTAGCAATATTAGCAGTCTGTTCACAGAAATATATAACATGCCCATCTATATTATCATCCAAGAGATCTTTAACCATAGCAATACTAGGTTCAACTTTAATTTGCTCGGGAGGTGTATATGTTCTAGTATTACTCTTACGAACCACAGTTGAAGTTTTAGCATGATCCTTTATTCTAACAGGAAAAGGTGGTTTCTCAACATAAGTAGTAGGAACAATAGGATCATTATAAGTGATAGTCTTTTCTTCAACTGTAACAGGTGCAACTACTTTTACTTCAATGGGAGGATTATATTTAAACCACTTCTCCTTAGGGAGATCAATGTGAGTAGCAAAAGATTCACAGGAAGAAGCTACTATCTCAGAGTCAAGTCCATATTTAGCGCTAAATCCGCAAAAGCATTGGTATCCATAACTTTGGTGTCATACCTGACTCCTTACCATCGTCAGAACCCCAATCTTCAGAGTTGCATTTAATTCTTTCCAATAAATCCCACTTGAATTCAGTATTCTTTTCAACATATAAAAACCAGCACAGGAAGTATCGAGCATGGTGCGATCATTGAGAGAAAGCCGAGCATAATTTTTTTGAATAATCATATCTCTTGAGAGCTCATGATTGGGGCATGAATATAACATTTAGTTAAGCCTCCCCCAAGCTTGAGTGATGCTTTCTCCTTTGCGAGGATAGAAATTATATACGTAATTACGATCACGATGAACAAGATGCATATGATAGAACTTCTTGTGAAATTCCAACTTCAATCGTTTATAATTCCAAGATCCCGTATCATCACATAGCCTATACCATGTCAATGTGTCTCCCTTCAAAGATAAAGGAAAGACCTTCCTTTTAACAACATCATCGGGAATACCTACAAGCTTAAATAATCCACAAACTTCATTCACATAGATAAGGTGTAAATCGGGATGCAATGTTCCATCTCCTGCAAAGGGATTAGCTAGCAGTTTCTCTATCATACCCAAAGGAATTTGAAAGTAAAAATTTTCAATAGGTTTAGTAGGTTGAGGAGCAACTCTTTGCTCTACTGGTCGGGGCGAAGATTCCCCAAACAAGCCCCTCAAAGGATTAGTTTCCACAGTAACAAGTGACAGAAAATTTCAGCACACTATATAAATGTTTCCTTACCAAGTTCCACTCACCAAAGGCGCTTCCTCCCTGACAACGGCGCCAGAAAAGAGTCTTGATGACCCACAAGTATAGGGGATCTATCATAGTCCTTTCGATAAGTAAGAGTGTCGAACCCAACGAGGAGCAGAAGGAAATGACAAGCGGTTTTCAGTAAGGTATTCTCTGCAAGCACTAAAATTGTAGGTAACAGATAGTTTTGTGATAAGATAATTCGTAACAGGTAACAAGCAATGAAAGTAAATAAGGTGCAGCAAGGTGGCCCAATCCTTTTTGTAGCAAAGGACAAGCCTGGACAATTTCTTATAATGAGAAAAGCGCTCCCGAGGACACATGAGAATTATCGTCAAGCTAGTTTCATCACGCTCATATGATTCGCGTTTGTTACTTTGATAATGTGATATGTGGGTGGACCGGTGCTTGGATACTGACCTTTCTTGGACAAGCATCACACTTATGATTAACCCCTATTGCAAGCATCTGCAACTACAAAAGAAGTATTAAGGTAAACCTAACCATAGCATGAAATTAGTGGATCCAAATCAGCCCCTTACGAAGCAACGCATAAACTAGGGTTTAAGCTTCTGTCACTCTAGCAACCCATCATCTACTTATTACTTCCCAGTGCCTTCCTCTAGGAACAAATAATGGTGAAGTCAACGTTCACTTAACACCACTAGAGGAGAGACAACATACATCTCATCAAAATATTGAACGAATACCAAATTCACATGGCTACTAATAGCAAGACTTCACCCATGTCCTCAGGAACAAACGTAACTACTCACAAAGCATATTCATGCTCATAAGCAAAGGAGTATTAATATGCATTAAGGATCTGAACATATGATCTTCCACCAAGTAAACCAATTAGCATCAACTACAAGGAGTAATCAACACTACTAGCAACCCACAGGTACCAAGTTGTGGTTTTGGATACAAGATTGGATACAAGAAATGAACTAGGGTTTGAGAGGAGATGGTGCTGGTGAAGATGTTGATGGAGATTGACCCCCTCCCGATGAGAGGATCGTTGGTGATGACGATGGTGATGATTTCCCCCTCCCGAAGGGAAGTTTCCCCGGCAAAACAGCTCTGCCGGTGCCCTAGATTGGTTTCGCCAAGGTTCCGCCTCGTGGCGGCGGATTTTTGTCTCGTAAAATAGCTTATGATTTTTTGCAGGATAAAAGCCTTCATATATCAGAAGATGGGAATCGAAGGGCCACCAGGGGGCCCACAAGACAGGGGGCGCGCCCCCCACCCTCGTAGCCAGGGTGTGGGCCCCCTCTGGTACTTTCTTTGCTCAATTATTCTTATTAATTCCAAAAATGACTTTCGTGGAGTTTCAGGACTTTTGGAGCTGTGTAGAATATGTTTACAATATTTGCTCCTTTTCCAGCCAGAATCCCAGCTGCCGGCATTCTCCCTCTTAATGATAAACCTTGTTAAATAAGAGAGATAGCCATAAGTATTATGACATAATGTATAATAACAGCCCATAATGTAATAAATATCGACATAAAAGCATGATGCAAAATGGACCTATCATACATCCAGCCCAAATTTTTGTCCTTGGTTCGGCCATCGCGGTACAAGCCAAGGAGCATGCATGTTCCTTTTACATGTTGCATATGCTTCGTCCTAATGATCTCCTTCTTGGTTTGGTCACCTTAGCGATACAAGCCAGGATGAGCGTCTCGTTCCTTGGTTTGGTCCCTATACGCGGATACAAATCAAGAGAGTATCATAGGTACGAAAACCTCATAAAAAGTTGTCTTGGCTTGGTCATCATAAACGAAACTCATATGACTAAGTCAGAGCCAAATCACAAAAATGTTAAACTGAATTCATAGTAAAATTCTTGTTCGGTTACGCTACAGACATTATGTGTCATGCTAGCCATAATACGGATAAGAATATAGGAAAACAAACCTTCACTTGGTTACGCTACACGAGGGCATTATTTAATGCTACTCAGTGCTAATAGTAATACAAGCAAGGCAAAACTTAATTAAAAATGTGTTCATGCTACACACGCAAAGATCAAAATCATGCAAGATGAATTATAAAACATGTTGCATCATAAAAACCAAACTAACCTGGTTACGCTACACGCGGGCATTATCTTAATGCTACACGTTGTTAGTAGTACACTAGTAGAAAACATGGCTTTCGCTCGGGCCAGATAAGCCCATTAGTCCCGTTTCAGTCACGAACCGGGACCCATGGGGGCATTGGTCCCGGTTCGTGAGGCCAGGTGGCCTGCCGTGCCTCGTGGGGCCATTGGTCCCGGTTCGTTTGGCCCCTTTGGTCCCAGTTGGTGGGACGAACTGGGACCAATGGGCCTCGCTCCTGGCCCACCACCATTGGTCCCAGTTGGTGGCTTGAACCGGGACCAAAGGTTGCCCTTTAGTCCCGGTTCTAGCCATGAACTGGGACAATGAGATGCCTATATATACCCACTCGCCTAAGAGCAGAGCACACTGCTCTGTTTTTTCTGGCCGACAAGGGGAGAGGGCTTTGTGGTGCTCTAGCTCACCTCCTATGCACATGAGGTGTTCGATGGAATGTCCGAGCAACACTACTTAAGCTTTCTCCTCTCCAAGCTTGACCTCCAAGCTCCATTTTCCTCAATATTTGTCTAGGTTTAGCGGTCCGTCACGTCCCGTCTCCGTCTTCACCGCCGTCGATCACCCACGCCGATCTTGTCGTCGGCACCACCGTGGTGAGCCTCTTATTCTTATCTTCTTTCTGAAAGGAAAAAATTCTTACTTGTATGTACATGTTTAGATAGATACTTGTATAATTTTCTTACTTTTATTATTGCTTCTTATTATTTAGTGCGATGGTTTTGGTATCCGCCCCCGTCGGCCCTCGTCTTGTCTATGATTCGGATGTGGCATATATTACCTTTATAACTATTTGGTTCATTTATTGTTTATGATAATTATGTCGACGAACGTGACATAGATTTTATTTATCTAGGAGGTATGTGAACGGGAAATTCCAACCGACCCTATTATCGAGAGGTTAAATTTAGTTGAAGAAGAAAACAATTTCTTGAAGGAAAAAATAAAAAAAATGAGGACGAGAAGATGATATTGGAGTTGCATGTTGCGGGTGTCGTCGATGATCACAAGATCAAGATGGATACAGTGCGCTTGAAGATTAAAAAGATTAGAAAATATGCCATTCATACCGAGGCTTGGTATCATTATGTCGTTGGATCAATTGTTACCTTGGTTGCAATTAAGATCGCATTTGTTTTCGCATTGAAATGTTTTACATAGTTTCAATGTATGGTTTAATTAATTAGATGCTCTGGAGAGCTATATGTTGTTCAATGAGAACTATGTATGTACTTTGGTTTTAATGTGATGATGAACTTATATTAATTTGATCACTTAATTACCTACTCATGATGTTATGAAATGGTTTTTGACACACTTAATTATATATAATGCACGTAGATGAACCGGCAATGGATGTACGGTGACAGACACACCTCCGAGTACATTAAGGGCGTGCATGGTTTTCTCGAAGTGGCTGAGGCAAACAAGCAGAATGGTTTTATGTGTTGTCCATGCCCTATATGTGGGAATACGAAGTCTTACTCTGACTCGAAAATCATTCACACCCACCTACTTTATAAGGTTTCATGCCACACTATAATGTTTGGACCAAGCACAGAGAAATAGGGGTTATGATGGAAGACATCAAAGAAGAAAAGGACGATGACAACTATGTGCCCCCTGAATACGGTGATGCTGCAGCGGGGGAAGCTGTTGAAGATCAAGAGGAACCAGACGATGTGCCCGATGATGATCTCCGCCGGGTCATTGTTGATGCAAGGAGACAGTGTGAAAGTCAAAAGGAGAAGCTCAAGTTCGATCGCATGTTAGAGGATCACAAAAAAGGTTTGTACCCCAATTGCGAAGATGGAAACACAAATCTCGATACCGTACTGGAATTGCTACAGTAGAAGGCAGAGAATGGTGTGCCTGACAAAGGATTTGAGAAGCTACTGAAAATATTGAAGAAGGAACTTCCAAAGGATAACGAATTGCCCGACAGTACATATGCATCAAAGAAGGTTGTATGCCCTCTAGGATTGGAGGTGCAAAAGATACATGCATGCCCTAATGACTGCATCCTGTACCGTGGTGCATACGAGGATTTAAATGCATGCCCGGTATGCGGTGCATTGCGGTATAAGATCAGATGAGATGACCCTGGTGATGTTGACGACGAGCGTCCCAGGAAGAGGGTTCCTGCCAAGGTGATGTGGTATGCTCCTATAATACCACAGTTGAAACACCTGTTCAGAAACAAAGAGCATGCTAAGTTGATGCGATGGCACAGAGAGGACCGTAAGAAAGACGGGAAGTCGAGAGCACCCACTGACGGGGCACAGTGGAGAAAAATCGAGAGAAAGTACTGGGAAGAGTTTGCAGGTGACGCAAGGAATGTATGGTTTGGTTTAAGCGTGGATGGCGTTAATCCTTTTGGGGAGCAGAGCAGCAATCACAACACCTGGCCCATGACTCTATGTATCTATAACCTTCCTCCTTGGTTGTGCATGAAGCGGAAGTTTATTATGATGCCAGTTCTCATCCAAGGCCCTAAGCAACCAGGCAACGACATTGATGTGTACCCAAGGCCATTAGTTGAAGAACTTTTACAAATGTGGATTGGAAACAATGTACGTGTGTAGGATGAGCACAAACATGAGGAATTTGACCTGCACGCGTTGCTGTTTTTCACCATCAATGATTGGCCTGCTCTCAGTAACCTTTCAGGACAGACAAACAAGGGATAACACGCATGCACGCACTGTTTAGATGACACCGAAAGTATATACCTAGACAAATGCAGGAAGAATGTGTACCTGGGGCATCATCGATTCCTTTCGACCAACCATCAATGTCGAAAGAAAGGCAAGCACTTCAAAGGCGAGGCATATCACCGGAAGAAGCTCGCCATGCGTACCGGTGATCACGTACTTGCTATGATCAATGATTTAAAAGTAATCTTCGGAAAGGGTCCCGACAGACTATCTGTTCTGAACGACGCTGAGGGTCATGCACCCATGTGGAAGAAGAAATCTATATTTTGGGTCCTTCCCTACTGGAAAGACCTAGAGGTCCGCTCTTCAATCGACGTGATGCACGTGACGAAGAACCTTTGCATGAACCTGCTAGGATTCTTGGGCGTTGTATGGGAAGACAAAAGATACACCGGAGGCATAGGAGGACCTGCAACGTTTGCACGAAAAAGATGGCATGCCTCCAAAGCAGTATGAAGGTCCTGCCAGCTACGCTCTTACCAAAGAGAAGGAAATCTTCTTTGAATTCCTGCTCACTATGAAGGTCCCATCTGGCTACTCGTCAAATATAAAGGGAATAATAAATGTAGCAGAGAAAAAGTTCTAGAACTTAAAGTCTCATGACTGCCACGTGATTATGATGCAACTGCTTCTGGTTGCATTGAGGGGGGCTTCTACCGAAAGACGTGCGATTATCTATTATGAAGCTATGTTCATTCCTCAATGCAATCTCTCAGAAAGTGATCGATCCAGAAATCCTACCAAGGTTAAGGAGTGATGTGCCGCAATGTCTTGTCAGTTTCGAGCTGGTGTTCCCACCATCCTTCTTCAATATCATGATGCACGTCCTAGTTCATCTAGTCGACGAGATTGTCATTCTGGGCCCTGTATTTCTACACAATATGTTCCCCTTTGAGAGTTCATGGGAGTCCTAATGAAATATGTCCGTAACCGCGCTAGGCCAGAAGGAAGCATCTCCATGGGCCATCAAACAGAGGATGTCATTGGGTTTTGTGTTGACTTCATTCCTAACCTTAAGAAGATAGGTCTCCCTCAATCGCGGTATGAGGGAAGACTGGGTGGAAAAGGCACGCTAGGAGGGGACTCAATAATATGTAGGGACGAGCATTCTTGGTCTCAAGCACACTACACGGTTCTATAGAATTCTACCTTGGTGACCCCGTATGTCGATCAACACAAGAACATTTTGCGCTCCAAACACCCGGACTAGTGTGACGACTGGATTACATGTGAACACATCAGGAGTTTCGGCTATTGGTTCCAAACATGTCTCAGGTGTGACAACACTGTTTCTGATGACCTGTACTCGTTGGCGAGGGAACCATCTTCGATTGTAATGACTTACAAAGGGTACGATAAATGGGAATACATTTTACAGGATCGCCCAAGATCAAAATAGCACCAACCAAAACAGTGATGTCCTCTTTGATGCAGCAACCAAGAGGGGAAAGGACACATATTATGGTTACATAGTGTACATATGGGAACTTGACTATGGATATGATATTAAGGTCCCTTTGTTTAAGTGCAAATGGGTCAATCTGTTAGGAGGCGGGGTACAGGTAGACCCATAGTACGGAATGACATCAGTGGATCTAAACAATCTGGGGTATACAGACGAGCCATTCATCCTAGCCAATGATGTGGCACATGTTTTCTATGTGAATGACATGTCTACCAAACCGAGAAAAAGAAAAGATAAGGAAGCGAATACATCATACGATGAGCCAAAGCGCAACATAGTTCTTTTAGGAAAAAGAGACATCGTGGGATTGGAGGGCAAGACAGACGTGTTTGATGATTATGAAAAGTTTCATGAAATTCCTCCCTTCAAAGTCAAGGCTGACCCAAGCACCTTGTTAAACGATGAAGATTATCCATGGTTATGGTGCAATAAGCAAAGAACACAAGCGAAGAAAAAATGAAGACTTTTTATCAACAACTATTATGATGATGCCTTCGATGTAGAATATCACTGCAGTTACATTTGAACAAATGAAATCCCTTTGTAACAGATGAGTTTTCGTCCGAAACCCTGATACTTTCAAAGAGATTGTCTGTTTTGTACATGAAGTGCATCCAATTTTTGTCGTAACCCTCTCAACTTTTTAGCACATGCTATGTGGGTGAAATGATGATACCATGCCAACTTTCAACCTTTTCAGAGTTCATTTGAAATGCTTTTCAATTTCAGGGATCAACCAAAAAGCTTTTATAAACCTTTAGCATTATTGAAACTAAAATTATATAAAATTTATGCAACTAAAACTATCAAAGTATTTTCTGTTCAAAACATTAAAAGCAAAAAGAATTTTCATATAATAAATAAAAAAAGCAAAAAAGAAAAGAAAATAAATAAGTAGAAACAAAATAAAATAAATGAGTCGAAACAAAATAAACTTTAATAAATAAGTAGAAACAAAATAAACTTTAATAAAGTAAAATAAATAAACTTTAATAAAATAAATAAAAATAGCAATAGTAAGTAGAAACAAAATAAAACCTTTTCAGAGTTTATTTGAAATGCTTTTCAATTTCACGGATCAACCAAAAAGCTTTTATAAACCTCTAGTATTATGGAAACTAAAATTATATAAAATTTATGCAACTAAAATTATCAAAGTATTTTCTGTTCAAAACATTAAAAGCAAAAAGAATTTTCACAAAATAAATAAAAAAGCAAAAAAAGAAAAGAAAATAAATAAGTAGAAACAAAATAAAATAAATAAACTTTAATAAAATAAATAAAAATAGCAATAGTAAGTAGAAAGAAAATAAAATAAATAAAGCAAAAACAAAGTGCCACCTACTGGGCCACCACGGCCTGAATACGACTAGAAACCCAATCATGGGCCAGGATTCAGGCCCGCAGCAGGCCCAGTAGGCCCACAGGCACACATTGACAGGTTAGGCCCGAAAGCCTGCAGTTGAGAGGAGCTCGAGAGGGTGGGCGCAACAACGCTTATAAACCACTCTCGAGCTCTATCAACTAGCGAGGTGGGACTAAACTTTTGACGCGGGCAACACAAGGCCTTTGGTCCCGGTTGGTGGCACCAACCGGGGCTAAATGGGGGGCATTGGTCCCGGTTGGTGCCACGAACCGGTACCAATGCACCCCTTTAGTCCCGGTTGGTGCCACCAACCGGGACCAAAGGCCTCTTTTCAGCAGGTGGCACAAACTAGGACTAAAGGGTGGCATTGGTCCCCGTTGGTGCCACGAACCGGGACTAAAGCCTGTTCTATATAAGCCAGCACTTAGCATTTTTTCAGATTTCATCGCAAGTTGCCGCCCGACGATGCTGAGGTCATCGATGCTGCCAGGATGCCCTCCCCTTGTCCGTCGTCTCCTCGTTGCCGTTGCCCCTGCCCTGGCCTCACTGCACCCTGCCCCGACCTCAACGCGCCCTGCCCCGACCTCGTCGTTGCCGAGCCCTGCCCCGACCTCGTCGTCGCGCGCGCTGAACCCTGCCCCGACCATGCTGCCGCTCCCCTACACTGTGAGGCTCACCGCGCCGTTCCCCCTCCTCTCCCCCTTCCCCCATGCCCCAACGCCGCCGTCCGCCCCGCCGCCGCCGCCGATGGCCCTCATGTGTATAGATTTTTTTTCCTGTTCATATTGTAGTAGTAGATGATGATGATGTATATATGTTCATATGCAAAGAATATGCAAAAGCTAGAATATGTTATGTTCATAGATTTTTTGGTGATATTATTATAGAATATGCAAATGTTTGTATGTTCATATGCAAAGAATATGCCATTTTTTTCATAGAATTTTTATGATTTTTTTCTGTTGTAATTTTGTTCATTGAATTTTTATGGTTATTTTCTGTTGAAATTTAGTTCATAAAGTTTTAGGATGAAAAAAAGAAGAAGAAGAAAAAAAAGGAGGAGAAGTTGTTTAGTTTTAGGATCATTTTAGTTCATGTTTAGTTTAGGAAGAAGGAAAAGAAAAAGGAGAAGAAGGGGAGAGGAAGAAGAGGAGAAATAAATAAGAAGAGGAAAAAAAGAGGAGAAGAAGAAAGGAATAGAGGAGAAGAAGAAAAAATAGAAGATTGAGAAGAAGAAAGGAATAGAGGAGAAGAAGAAAAAATAGAAGATTTTCTTCTATTTTTTCTTCTTCTCCTCTATTCCTTTCTTCTTCTCCTCTTTCTTTTTCTTCTTCTTTTTTCTTCAATTTTCCTCTCTATTCCTTTCTTCTTCTCCTCTTTTTTTCTTCTTCTTCCTCTTCTTATTTTTTATCGGGTATGTCATTGTCGATATACCACCTCCCCGATAACTTCTACATGAGGGGGGTTGATATACCCCCTCTCTGATAACTTCGACATGAGGAGGGGAGAGGGGGTCGAGGGGTCAAGGGTCGAGGGTTCCAGGGTTCTAGGGTCGAGGGTCGAGGGTTCGAGGGTCATCGAGGGGCTGAGGGTTCAAGGGCCGAGGGTCGTCGAGGGGTCAAGGGTTCGAGGGTCGAGGATCCCCGAGGGGTCGAGAGGTTGCCTAGTGTTAAAGTATTGAAGAAATCCATGGCTTCATCATTAGCCGGAAGTAACCGGGGCATGATGGTACGAAGTTCTTCAAAGTTATTCTGGAATGGAGTTCCGGATAGGATAATCCGCCTTTTAGTACAAATTTCAGCAAAAGCCTTCCAAATAGCGATATTCGGAAGGTTCTTGCTATACTTTGTACCAAAAAGCGAATTATCCTATCTGGGATTCCGTTCCAAAATAACTTTGGAGAGCTTCATACCATCATGCGCCTGTTACTTTCACCTAATGATGAAGACATGGTTTTGTTGAATCCTTTGACACTAGACAAACGTGACATGAGGGGGTCAAGGGTCGGGAACTAGGGTAGAGGGTCATGGATTGCCGAGCGATTGAGGGTCATGAACTAGCTAGGGTCGAGGGTCGCCGAGGGGTCGAGGGTCGAGGGTCGAGAGTCGAGGGTCGTCGAGGGGTCGATATACCCCCTCTCCGATAACTTCGACATGAGGGGGGGGTCGATATACCCCCTCCCCGATAACATTTTTTCTATGTATATGTCATCGTTGTCGATATACCCCCTCTCCGATAACTTCGACATGAGGGGGGGGGTCGATATATCCCCTCCATGATAACATTTTTTCTATGTATATGTCGTCGTTGTCGATATACCCCCTCTCTGATAACTTCGACATGAGGGGGGTCGATATACCCCCTCCCCGATAACATTTGTTTCTATGTATATGTTATCATTGTCGATATACCCCCTCCCTGATAACTTTGATATATCCATCTCTCATGTTTGTATATTAAGTTCCATGTTATAATATTTGCAGAAACTATGGATCAATAAAGAGACTTCGAACAAGAAGAGATATTGGGGGACATAATCCGCGATGGACGTGATGTCTTGTCATTTCTCAACGACATCGAAGAAGGTCTGCAAGGAGAGGAAGCAGGCTACGATGATCAAACAATGGAGGAGGAAAGTCATGATCGTGATGGTGGCTCCGGCGACCATGATGATGGCTCCGGTGACCGAACGGAGTCGGGATCAGCTGTTGCAAAGTCCGGCGAGGTACACACACACACATATATATATATATATATATATATATATATATAGGGAAAATCCATCCTACCACCCGGTGGTAGTTACCCCACATATCTCATATACTACCATGTGGTACTACATATACTACTTTATCATTTTAAATATATTCATATACTATATCTAAGATATTTTAAAGCGAGTTACATGAAAAAATTACATATGAATCCATAGTTTTTGTTATATTTGTGAAATACGTACATATTTGTACGTAAAAAAGAGCATACTCAAAACATTGTATCTACTACCTAAAAATTAGTATATATACTACCTAATCATTGTTATATACTACATACTACACGTATATACTCTCAATTTTGACAGATACTACATACAACATACAAAACGCAAGTGGTGGTAACTACCACTGCTTGTAGGAAACATTTTTCCTATATATATGCTTCTTCCCCTGCCATTGTTCACTCACCCTCTCAACTCCAGCAGCACAACACCTTCAGGCTTCAGCATTGCCCTCTCGAGCCGTAGAAGCATGTGGGCAAGTGGCCTCGCCAGCAGCACCGCCGAATCGTCGTCCTCTTCGACGGCCACTGCGGGCAGCAGCGGGGCAGCCCGGAAATTGTGGATTTTGTTCGGGCAGGGATGCGGCTCCTTCGACATGATTTTTCATGGCGGCTTGATCACGACTAGGAGAAACCAATAAATGGGCTAAGGCAAGGATTTACTTCTCAATATAAAAGAGATCTATGGGAAGTGCATCAGCAGTATGCAAATGGAACTTTTGAGTACTGAAGTTGAGCAAAAGTTCAGAAAAAAAATCAGTCATGCAACCGAAGTAGAGCCTCTTCAGTAAGAAAACATACAGATTTTTAGTTTTTTATAGCCCGCACTGGAGATGTGGAATTAAATTTGTACATTTTGTGAATCATTTGCTTAGTGTACAGTCTTACTGTATCAAGTTATTTACTATGTGCAGATTTGCTTTTGCCATTGTTGATCACGTCCTTCTCTCTCTGCTAGGAAGTATATACCTAATTATTGATTGTTAGGATCCCATTTAGTTATGCTAAACTTACATCCTCCTGTCAACGTTTTAGTGATTATTCCGAAGGTACACTACCTATTCCTAGATGCACTTGATCACTAGATCTTGTCTGACTTGGCCATTGTACCACACTTCATTCCAGACCTGATACTGTTAATGATAAGTTAGTTGGTGTAATTTTTGATCAAACTTGGTGCCTGCTACCTTCAATCTAATCGCACAACTCAGTGGGTAGGCTCAGTTTGCTAGAAGCTTGACGTTCTTCCCTACTTTTTTTTGCCGCTTTCATTGGTATGGCAAAGCCATGTATTGTCTGTAGTAGCATAGCCTTTCTTATATAGATTTTCATAACACTGAGGTTTTTCTTTTATGGATAACACTGGGATTTTAGATAGCTTTTTTTTGTAGAATTCTCAGATTGTTCTTAATTCTGCCGCTCTATCTACCTGGACCTTGTGTCGCTTGTTCTGAAGGAGCTGCACGTTCTCAGCTGGTAGCCCCTATCGACCATCGAAGTTAATTATGATGCAATTCATAAATCGTAGTTGCTAGAAATTAAAATTTGCTGAGCCATTTTAAGTATGTCCACCAAAATAGATGTTACATGCTTGGAAAAGGCTACTTAGGCTTGAGGCTAAGCTCTTCTCAGGGTATTATCTTTTTGGTTTCTTGACGCTACAAACTCTTGGCATTCAGTTAACTCTATACTGTCTAGAACTTATCAATACTTCCAGTTGAGAATAGCAGAAGTTCTGTTAATTAACCTATAGTCTGGACTACAGTATATCACTATTATATCATGTTGTAATCGTTCTGTTGTTGCACACAAGTTGGGTTTGAGATGATTGCTGCTATTCAAATTGATGGTTGGGAATGGTAGTTTCCACTTTCGACACAAAATTTGGTTATTTACAAAGGTGCAATTGTGCTATAGTTACACATTTGAGATATAATTTATAACTAATCACTGCAACAAGATAAACACTGACCTGCTCAAATATATGGCTAGCTCTGTTTCTGAATTATGTATAGGTTGTTCGATCAGTGTTATTGTTTTCTGGTAGTTTATTTTTATTTCTTGTTTTCCTGACATAAAGATTAGCATTGCATGCACAAGATATCGGCATAATGTCGGTATCGTCTTATTGTGCCTTTATGGAAGTTGATATTACAAAGCATATACTGTACAATCTAAGTTCCCCCATTGCACAAATTTACTAGATGGATGGCTCTGGTATTATGTGGCATAAATAGAAGCCATGTTAAGTGTTAAATAAACTTTACTCATAATGGGAACATTTTCTATGTAGGCAAAATGACCGAATCTGAAACTTCCATACTTATGAATTTTCACCCATCTAAGTTGTTCCGTTATTTACCGCACTATCTTCTACTGTTGGGAACAATGCCTCAAGTAATTGTTGAACCATCATGTGCTAATCTATAGTCCCAAATTTGAAGCATAATTTCGTTTAATATTTCCTTTAATATGTTGTTTTTTTCATTGGACACACCACACCGATACTTTCTTCTATAATCAATTAGATTGATATCTCTTCTATTGCTAACAAATATATAAG
The DNA here is from genome assembly GCF_018294505.1 of Triticum aestivum. NCBI lineage: Eukaryota > Viridiplantae > Streptophyta > Magnoliopsida > Poales > Poaceae > Triticum > Triticum aestivum. Next base: position 646,693,707 of record NC_057798.1, on the reverse strand, counting down.
TCAAAGATGCAAATTTAATTAAGGTCCATGATTCATGTGTTCTATATTTAAGAAAATTCCAAATAGACGGGCACGGCAATGCGTGCCTTCAATGATCTAGTGTATATAATAAAACTTAGGTTCTTTCGTTAATAGAGAATAAAATCAAGATGTTCGATTTGAAAAAAAGTGGAGCAGTTTGATATTTATTTGAAAAATCAGATTTTTTTCGTTTACTAAAGAATAAAACCAATAAGTTCAATTTGAAATAATGAATAAGTTTGAAGTTTCTAACAAAACTCCAATTTTCACATTTATAAACATACACAAAAGAAGTTCAAATAAAAAAAATTAGAGCGGTTAGATGTCTATAAAAAACTCAAAAAATTCCCTTACTAAAAGCGAAACATAGAGAAATTCAAATTGATAATAGCCCGAAGTTCACGTACTGCATGGTATGTGTTTCATGAGAGAAAAAAATAAAAATAAAAACTAAAAAAAATTGTTGGTAGAAGTTCAAGTGGTCGCCCCTGGGGAGTTCAAAATAACTTGTGAGAGAGGTTCACTGTGTATTTACATGTGCAAAAACAAAAAAAAAATCTTTTTTGTGTGTGAATTAAAATAATTCTCTCAATTCATTGCCAATTTGAAACAAAAATGCTCTAAATTAAAAAGTTTCTCCTATTCAACAACTTTTCAAAAGGTGTATAAATATTCTTATTATGAAGAACGGTTAATACAAAATGGTGCATGTTGTTCGAAAGAAAAGCTTAACCATTATGTTTTAGAAATTCATGTTTTAGATATAAATGTGAAGTTCATGTTTTAGATATTCATAAGTTCACGTGTACCATATACTGAATAAATTCATCAATGAGAAAAAGGACTGTCTAGGCCATTTCACTGACAAAAAAAAATGTCTAAAAATGTCGCGAGACAAAAAAATCATAGAAAGTGGAAAAAACAATAAGTTTATTTTGTAAAAAGTTAGAGCGGGTCGATGTCTATAAAAACTCAGATTTTTTCCATTACTAAAGAAAAATAAAGAGAAGTCCAATGTGATAACTGCTGGAAGTTCACGTACTGCATGGTGCGTGTTTCGTATGAGAAAAATACAATAAAAAGGCAAAGTCTAAAAGTTTTGTTGCTAGAAGTTCAAGTGCTCGGCCTGGGAAAGTTAAAAAATTCTTTTGAAAGAGGTTCACCGTGTATTTAGATGTTCGAATGGAAAAAGAAAGTATTTCAAATAAACCAAGAAGTCTGAATTATAAAAATAGAGAAGTTCAATATTTATAAAAAAGACAGTAGTTTGATTAAAATAAAATTAAATTCTTTTCATTTCTAGGAAAAATAAAATTAAGTTCACCGTTACTAAACAATAAAATTAAATGAGTTCCGATTAAAATAAAAGGAGTAGTTTGATATTTACGGAAAACTCAAATTCTTTTCATCTCTAGGAAAAATAAATGTGTGAGGTTCAATTTTAAAAAATTGTTTGATGCTTATTTGAAAACATATTTTTTCTAAGAATAAGACTAAGAAGTTCAATTCAAAATAACAGAGAAGTTCGAAGTATATAAAAAACTCAGATTTGTTTCAAGAAGTTCATGTGCACCTCCGTGCACGGTTCAGAATTTATATTGCGGGGCGTCCAACCTCCAATTACATGTTTAAAATGGAAAATATGATGTCCGACCTTCAATTGCGTGTAATTCGACGTATACACAAAAATGTGACAAAAGTTCATAGTGAAAACAACGAGAAGTTCAAGTACTGCTAGGAATGCATTTTAGGTGAGAATAAAAGTATAGAAAAATAAAAGTTTAAAAAATTTATTGAAAGAAGTTCAAGGGCTCTTTCCTGGAGAGTTCAAAAATTCTTGCGAGAGAGGTTCACCTTGTATTTCCATGTTTGATTTTTTCTGTATAAAAATCAAATACAATTCTTTAATCAAAATATAAAAAGGTGAAGTTCAAATTGAAATAAGAGAGAAGTTCAGAGTTTATTAAAACCTAGGATTTACCTGTTCAAAAAATAAAAACACAACGCCATGTTTTGCAATTTTAAAAACAACTCATAAACGAAAAAAATGGTTGCTAGAAGTTCAAGTGCTCGGCGAGGAAAAGTTTAAAAAATTCTTGTGAGAGAGGTTCGTCGTGTATTTAGATGTCCAAAAATACATTAAAAATGTTGTTTTTTGTGTTTTAAAATAATTCTCTCAAACCAGAGAGAAGTTTAAAGTGATAACAACCGGAAGTCCACGTACTACATGGTGTGTATTTCATATAAGAAAAATATAATAAAGTGAAACAGAGTGAAATTCAAAACAAACATGCCCCAGAAGTTCAACTACTTCACGCAGTGCAAAAAACAGCACGTCAAAAAACAGCACGTCAAAAATCAGAGTGAAGTTCAAATAGACATGCCCGAGAAGTTCACCTACTTCACGCAATGCATTTCCATTCACGGTGAAGGCAGAAATAATGATCTTGTCATTTTCCAATTTACTTCAAAACGACAGGAATATCATTTGTGTAAGTTCAAGTCCTCAGTCGAAGAAAGTTAAAACAAATATTGTGAGAGAGGTTTGTACAAAAAGAATATCATTTGTGTACACTGACGAAAATGGATGGGAAAATTACAAACAAAAATATGTCACAGAAGTCCAACGTGAAAACAGCAGGAAGTTCAACTACTACACTGAGTGAATTTCACAAGAAAAACTTTTAAAACCGTCGTGAGTATGAAAAAATGATCAACACAGAAAAGTTGCGTGTGTATAGCAGCTCTCCATTGGTATATCACTTGCTTAATTCTGGTGAGTGAATGAAGAGCTACAAGCAAAAAAAAAGCACGTGAAAAACAGAGTGAAGTTCAAGCAGAACTGCCACAGAAGTTTAAGTACTTCACGCGATGCATTTTCGACGAATCTGTTTCGCGATAAAGGCAGAATGAGTGACCTTGCTGTTTATGAGATTACTTGAAAATGGATGGGATTCAGAGAAAACCATCAACATGAAAAAGTTTCGCATTTTTCGTAACTTTTCAACAGTATATTATTTGCCCCGTTCCGATGAAGTTTGTAGAAATTACGGTGAAAATACATGTTTAGCCATTTTCAAAATCAATGTAAAACTGTAATGAATTTGGAGAAACAATATATACCAAAAAGTTTCGCATTTGTCCAAGCCTTCCAACGCCATATCATTTGCTACATTCGGATGTATGATTTAAAAAATAGATCGAAAATACAAACTTGGTAGAACTTGTACCGTTTTGTAAATTACTCTTAAACCATTCAAAATTAGAAAAAAACTTTCAACATGAGAAAAAAACGCATTTTCATAAGCTTTCCAACGTCATATCATTTGTCTCAATTGGATTAGGCGTTTAGAAATGGCAATGAAAATACAAACTCGGTTGTTCGGTTTGCGAAATTTTACGATTTTCCACATTACTCTTTAACCATAGGGAATTAGAAAAAACTTTCAGCATGTGGAAGGAGCCGTTTTACAGCAGCTTTCCAATGCCATATTATTTGCCTCATTCCGATAAACGGTTTAGAAATGCAATCGAAAAATACGATTCACATTTTTTGTATGAAGAAAAAATGGTTTTCAAAATTGCTCTTAAACCACTTACATTTTGCCAAAATTTTAAGTTGTGTCATGATACTGGTGTCCATAGCTTTCCAACTGTATATCGCATGCCCCATTTGGGCAATGTTGACAGAAGTTCAACCTAGCACTAGGGGAAGTTCAGGTCGAACAACTCAGGCAGTAAAATTCCAAAAACGTAATTTCATCACGACCGAGAGAAAAATCCGCCAGCGAGCGAGATTTCTATTTAAAACCGGTATTTAGTTGCTAAAAAACGTTTCTAGATTACACTAACATCATATAAAACACTACTAACCAAAATAATTCGTGGGGGAAGCCACAGTTGCAAAGATAGCCCGAAGGTCGGGTTCGTACAGAGGGAAGTTCAGGCGCGTGTACAAACAAAAATACATCACATAAGTTCTACGTGAAAACAACATGAAGTTCAACTACTATGCTGAATGAATTTCAGATGAAAAACTTTTAAAATCAATGCGAGTATGAAAAAATGATCAAAACGGGAAATATGCGTGTTTACAGCAGCTTTCCATCGGTATATCACTTGCTCAATTCCGGTGAGTGATGGAGAGCTAGGAGTAGTGGATAGAGATATACGAGCAAAAAAACACGTGAAAAACAGAGTGAAGTTCAAGTACACGTGCCGAGAAGTTCAGGTTCTTCACGCGGTGCATTTTTGAAGAATCAGTTTCGCGATAAAGGCAGAACGAATGATCTCACCATTTTCGCAATTACTTGAAAACAGCTAATAATCAAAGAAAACCATGAACATGAGAAAGTTTCACATTTTTCTTAGCTTTTCAGTGGTATATTATTTGCCCCATTCCGATAAAGTATGTAGAAATTATGCCAAAAATACGTTTTTAGCCATTTTCCAATTTGACTTAAAACTTTTAGGAATTAGGAGAAACAATATATACAAAAAAGTTTCACATTTGCTCAAGCTTTCCAACTCCGTATCATTTGTTGCATTCGGACATACGGTTAAAAAATTAGCTTGAAAATACAAACTCGGTGGAACTTGTACAGTTTTCCGAATTAATTTTAAACCGTTCCACATTAGAAAAACTTTTAACATGAAAAAGTACCGCATTTTCAGAAGCTTTCCAATGCCATATCGTTTGCCTCAAATGGATTAGTCGTTTAGAAATTACATTGAAAATACGAACTCGGCTGTTCGGTTTGCAAAATTTTACGATTTTCAAAATTACTCTTTATCCATAGGGAATTAGAGAAAACTTTCAACATGTCGAAGGAGCGGTTTTGCAGCAGCTTTCCAACGCTATATTATTTACCTCATTCCGATAAACGGTTTAGAAATGCAATCGAAAATATGATTCACGTTTTTTGTATGAAGAAAAAACGGTTTTCAAAACTGCTCTTAAACCGCTTACATTTTGCGAAAAATTAAACTTGGGTCATGATATTGGTGTCCATAGCTTTCCAACGGTATATGGCAAGCCCCATTTGGACACATTTTAGCTGAAGTTCAACCTACTACTCGGGGAAGGTCAGGCACGTTACTCGGGAAGTTCATGTTGTGATCAGAATATTATTCTGATCACAACATGAACTTCCCGAGTAACGCATCCGACCTTTCCTGAGTATTATGTTGAACTTCAGCTAAAAGGTGTCCAAATGGGGCTTGTGATATACCGTTGGAAAGCTATGGACACTAGTATGATAACCCAAGTTAAATTTTTGGCAAAATGTAAGCGGTTTAAGAGCAGTTTTGAAAACCGTTTTTTCTTCATACAAATAACATGAATCATATTTTTGATCGCATTTCTAAACCGTTTATCAAAATGAGGTAAATAATATGGCGTTGGAAAGCTGCTGCAAAACCGCTCCTTCGACATGTTGAAAGTTTTCTCTAATTCCCTATGGATAAAGAGTAATTTAGAAAATCGTAAAATTTCGCAAACCGAACAGCCGAGTTCGTATTTTCAATATAATTTCTAAATTGGCTAATCCAATTGAGGCCCTCAGGAACGACGAGCTCACAAGGGCGCTCGGGAATCCCGAGCACCCTGAACGAACATGAGGCATGCCAGGCTCCGTTGCGTGGAAGGTTGGGTTTCCTGACGCAGGTTGTTACAAAACCAAAGAGAGGAGGAGGAAAGTGGAGTAGAGCGAACTGCAGGAGCTTAAGGCAAGGGTACGAAAGCTAGAGGAACGACAAGATGTTGAGAACCAGCAGCTGTGAGATCCTGCCCAAGAAGCTACCCCAGAAGCTACCCTGCCATCTCAGCGGAGAAGCAGCGTGGCTTCTGATAACCCACACATATAGGGGATCAATTGTAGCCTCTTTCGATAAGTAAGAGTGTCGGAGACAACGAGGAGCTAAAGGTAGAACAAATATTCCCTCAAGTTCTATCGACCACCGATACAACTCTACGCACGCTTAACATTCGCTTTACCTAAAACAAGTATGAAACTAGAAGTACTTTGTTGGTGTTGTTGGATAGGTTTGCAAGAATATAAAGAGCACGTAAATAAAAACTTGTTGGAAATATGCCCTAGAGGCAATAATAAAAGGATTATTATTATATTTCCTTGTTCGTGATAATTGTCTTTTATTCATGCTATAATTGTATTATCCAGAAATCGTAATACACGTGTGAATACATAGACCACAGCATGTCCCTAGTGAGCCTCTAGTTGACTAGCTCGTTGATCAACAGATAGTCTTGGTTTCCTGACTATGGACATTGGATGTCATTGATAACGGGATCACATCATTAGGAGAACGATGTGATGGACAAGACCCAATCCTAAGCATAGCACAAGATCGTGTAGTTCGTTTTGCTAGAGCTTTTCCAATGTCAAGTATCTTTTCCTTAGACCATAAGATTGTGTAACTCTCGGATACCGTAGGAGTGCTTTGGGTGTACCAAACGTCACAACGTAACTGGATGACTATAAAGGTATACTACGAGTATCTCCGAAAGTGTCTGTTGGGTTGACACGGATCGAGACTGGGATTTGTCACTCCATATGAGGAGAGGTATCACTAGGCCCACTCGGTAATGCATCATCATAATGAGCTAAAAGTGACCAAGTGTCTGGTCACGGGATCATGCATTACGGTACGAGTAAAGTGACTTGCCGGTAATGAGATTGAACGAGGTATTGGGATACCGACGATCGAATCTCGGGCAAGTAACATATTGATTGACAAAGGGAATTGTATACGGGGTTGCTTGAATCCTCGACATCGTGGTTCATCCGATGAGATCATCGAGGAGCATGTGGGAGCCAACATGGGTATCCAGATCCCGCTGTTGGTTATTGACCGGAGAGCCGTCTCGGTCATGTCTACGTGTCTCCCGAACCCGTGGCGTCTACACACTTAAGGTTCGGTGACGCTAGGGTTGTAGAGATATTAGTATGCAGCAAAGCAAAAGTTGTTCGGAGTCCCGGATGAGATCCCGGACGTCACGAGGAGTTCAGGAATGGTCCGGAGGTAAAGAATTATATATGGGAAGTCGAGTTTCGGCCATCGGGAAAGTTTCGGGGTTCACCGGTATTGTACCGGGACCACCGGAAGGGTCCCGGGGGCCCATCGGGTGGGGCCACCTATCCCGGAGGGCCCCATGGGCTGAAGTGGGAGGGGAACCAGCCCCTGGTGGGCTGGTGCGCCCCCCTGGGCCCCCCTGCGCCTAGGGTTGGGAACCCTAGGGGAGGGGGCGCCTCCACTTGCCTTGGGGGGCAAGTTTCCCCCTTGGCCACCGCCCCCCTAGGAGATCCTATCTCCTAGGGTCGGCGCCCCCCTGGGGTCCCTATATAAAGAGCGGGGGAGGGAGGGCAGCCGCACCCTTGCACTTGGCGCCTCCCTTTCCCCTTGCTACACCTCTTCCTCCCGCAAACGCTTGGCGAAGCCCTGCCGGAACCCTGCTGCATCCACCACCACACCGTCGTGCTGCTGGATCTTCATCAACCTCTCCTGCCCCCTTGTTGGATCAAGAAGGAGGAGACGTCACGCTGACCGTACGTGTGTTGAACGCGGAGGTGCCGTCCGTTCGGCGCTAGGATCTCCGGTGATTTGGATCACGACGAGTACGACTCCCTCAACCGTGTTCTCTTGAACGCTTCCGCTCGCGATCTACAAGGGTATGTAGATGCACCCCTCTCTCTCGTTGCTAGATGAACACATAGATTGATCTTGGTGAACATAGGAATTTTTTTATTTTATGCAACGTTCCCCAATAGTGGTATCAGAGCTAGGTCTATGCGTAGTTCTCTTTGCACGAGTAGAACACAAATCTGTTGTGGGCGTAGATGTTGTCAACTTTCTTGCCACTACTAGTCTTATTTTGCTTCAGCGTTATTGTGGGATGAAGCGGCCCGGACCGACCTTACACGTATGCTTACATGATACAGGTTCCACCGACTCACATGCACTAGTTGCATAAGGTGGCTAGCGGGTGTCTGTCTCTCCCACTTTAGTTGGAGCGGATTCGATGAAAAGGGTCCTTATGAAGGGTAAATAGAAGTTGACAAATCACATTGTGGCTTTTCCGTAGGTAAGAAAACATTCTTGCTAGAACCCTATTGCAGCCACGTAAAAGATGCAACAACAATTAGAGGACGTCTAACTTGTTTTTGCAGCAATTGCTTTGTGATGTGATATGGCCAAAAGTTGTGATGAATGATGAATGATATATTCTGATGTATGTGATCATGTTCTTGTAATAGGAATCACGACTTGCATGTCGATGAGTATGACAACCGGCAGGAGCCATAGGAGTTGTCTTAATTATTGTATGACCTGCGTGCCAATGATTTAACGCCATGTAATTACTTTACTTTATTGCTAAACTGTTAGCTATAGTAGTAGAAGTAATAGTTGGCGAGCAACTTCATGGAGACACGATGATGGAGATCATGGTGTCATGCCGGTGACAAAGATGATCATGGAGCCCCGAAGATGGAGATCAAAGGAGCTATATGATATTGGCCATATCATGTCACTACTATTTGATTGCATGTGATGTTTATCATGTTTTTGCATCTTGTTTACTTAGAATGACGATAGTAAATAAGATGATCCCTCATAATAATTTCAAGAAAGTGTTCCCCCTAACTGTGCGCCATTGCGACAGTTTGTTGTTTCGAAGCACCACGTGATGATCGGGTGTGATAGATTCTAACGTTCACATACAACGGGTGTAAGACAGATTTAAACATGCAAAACACTTAGGTTAACTTGACGAGCCTAGCATGTACAGACATGGCCTCGGAACACAAGAGACCGAAAGGTCGAACATGAGTCGTATGAAAGATACGATCAACATGGAGATGTTCACCGATGATGACTAGTCCGTTTCACGTGATGATCGGACACGGCCTAGTCGACTCGGATCATGTAACACTTAGATGACTAGAGGGATGTCTAATCTGAGTGGGAGTTTATTAAATAATTTGATTAGATGAACTTAATTATCATGAACCTAGTCTAAAATCTTTGCAAAAATGTCTTGTAGATCAAATGGCCAACGGTCATGTCAACATGAACTTCAACGCGTTCCTAGAGAAAACCAAGATGAAAGATGATGGCAGCAACTATACGAACTGGGTCCGGAACCTGAGGATCATCCTCATGGCTGCCAAGAAAGCATATGTCCTAGAAGGACCGCTAGGTGAAGCACCCATCCCAGAGAACCAAGACGTTATGAACGCTTGGCAGTCACGTGCTGATGATTACTCCCTCGTTCAGTGCGGCATGCTTTACAGCTTAGAACCGGGGCTCCAAAAGCGTTTTGAGCAACACGGAGCATATGAGATGTTTGAGGAGCTGAAAATGGTTTTCCAAGCTCACGCCCGGGTCGAGAGACATGAAGTCTCCGACAAGTTCTATAGTTGTAAGATGGAGGAAAATAGTTCTGTCAGTGAGCACATACTCAAAATGTCTGGGTTGCACAACCGCCTGTCCCAGCTGGACATTAACCTCCCGGACGAGGCGATCATTGACAGAATCCTTCAGTCGCTCCCACCGAGCTACAAGAGCTTTGTGATGAACTACAATATGTAGGGGATGGTGAAAACTATTCCTGAAGTATTTTCAATGCTGAAGTCAGCAGAGGTAGAAATCAAAAAGGAACATCAAGTGTTGATGGTCAATAAAACCACCAAGTTCAAGAAAGGCATGGGTAAGAAGAACTTCAAGAAGGACGGAAAGGATGTTGCCGCGCCCGGTAAGCCAGTTGCCGGGAAGAAGTCAAAGAATGGACCCAAGCCTGAGACTGAGTGCTTTTATTGCAAAGGGAAGGGTCACTGGAAGCGGAACTGCCCCAAATACTTAGCGGACAAGAAGGCCGGCACCACTAAAGGTATATGCGATATACATGTAATTGATGTGTACCTTACCAATGCTCGTAGTAGCTCCTGGGTATTTGATACTGGTGCAAAGCAGGAGCTGCAGAATAAGCGGAGACTAGCGAAGGACGAGGTGACGATGCGCGTCGGGAATGATTCCAAGGTCGATGTGAGCGCCGTCGGCACGCTACCTCTACATTTACCTACGGGATTAGTTTTAAAACTCAATAATTGTTATTTAGTGCCAAGTTTGAGCATGAACATTGTATCTGGATCTCGTTTAATACGAGATGGCTACTCATTTAAATCCGAGAATAATGGTTGTTCTATTTATATGAGAGATATGTTTTATGGTCATGCCCCGATGGTCAATGGTTTATTCTTAATGAATCTCGAACGTGATGTTACACATATTCATAGTGTGAATACCAAAATATGTAAAGTTGATAAGGATAGTCCCACATACTTGTGGCACTGCCGCCTTGGTCACATTGGTGTCAAGCGCATGAAGAAGCTCCATGCTGATGGACTTTTAGAGTCTCTCGATTATGAATCATTTGACACATGCAAACCATGCCTCATGGGCAAAATGACCAAGACTCTGTTCTCCGGAACAATGGAGCGAGCAACCAACTTATTGGAAATCATACATACTGATGTGTGCGGTCCAATGAGCGTTGAGGCTCGCGGAGGATATCGTTATGTTCTCACTCTCACTGACGACTTGAGTAGATATGGGTATGTCTACTTGATGAAACACAAGTCTGAGACCTTTGAAAAGTTCAGGGAATTTCAAAATGAGGTAGAGAATCAACGTGACCGAAAGATAAAGTTCGTGGAGGAGAATATTTAAGTCACGAATTTGGTACGCACTTAAGGAAATGTGGAATCGTTTCACAACTCACGCCGCCTGGAACACCTCAGTGTAACAGTGTGTCCGAACGTCGTAATCGCACTCTATTGGATATGGTGCAATCTATGATGTCTCTTACCGATTTACCGCTATCATTTTGGGGATACGCTCTAGAGACAGCTACATTCACTTTAAATAGGGCTCCGTCTAAATCCGTTGAGACGACACCGTATGAATTATGGTTTGGGAAGAAACCTAAGCTGTCGTTTCTAAAAGTTTGGGGATGCGATGCTTATGTCAAGAAACTTCAACCTGAAAAGCTCGAACCCAAGTCAGAAAATGCGTCTTCATAGGATACCCTAAGGAAACCATTGGGTATACCTTCTACCTTAGATCTGAAGGCAAGATCTTTTTTGCCAAGAACGGATCCTTTCTGGAAAAAGAGTTTCTCTCGAAAGGAGTAAGCGGGAGGAAAGTAGAACTCGATGAAGTACTACCTCTTGAACCGGAAAGTAGTGCAGCTCAGGAAAATGTTCCTGTGGTGCCTACATCGACTGGAGAGGAAATTAATGATGATGATCAAGGTACTTCGAATCAAGTTGCTACTGAACTTCGTAGGTCCACAAGGACATGTTCCACACCAGAGTGGTATGGCAACCCTTTCCTGGAAATCATGTTGTTAGACAACGGTGAACCTTCGAACTATGAAGAAGCGATGGCGGGCCCAGATTCCAACAAATGGCTTGAAGCCATGCAATCCGAGATAGAATCCATGTATGAAAACAAAGTATGGACTTTGACAGACTTGCCCGATGATCGGCGAGCGATAGAAAACAAATGGATCTTTAAGAAGAAGATGACGCGGATGGTAATGTTACCATCTATAAAGCTCGACTTGTCGCTAAGGGTTATCGGTAAGTTCAAGGGGTTGACTACGATGAGACTTTCTCTCCCGTAGCGAAGCTGAAGTCCATCTGAATCATGTTAGCAATTGCCACAGACTATGATTATGAGATATGGCAGATGGACGTCAAAACGGCATTCCTTAACAGCTATCTTAAGGAAGAACTGTATATGATGCAGCCGGAAGGTTTTGTCGATCCTAAGAATGCTAACAAGGTATGCAAGCTCCAGCGATCCATTTATGGGCTGGTGCAAGCATCTCGGAGTTGGAACATTCGCTTTGATGAGATGATCAAAGCGTTTGGGTTTATGCAGACTTATGGAGAAGCCTGCGTTTACAAGAAAGTGAGTGGGAGCTTTGTAGCATTTCTCATATTATATGTAGATGACATACTTCTGATGGGAAATGATATAGAACTTTTGGACAGCATTAAGGCCTACTTGAATAAGTGTTTTTCAATGAAGGACCTTGAAGAAGCTGCTTACATATTAGGCATCAAGATCTATAGGGATAGATCGAGATGCCTCATAGGTCTTCCACAAAGCACATACCTTGATAAGATATTGGAGAAGCTCAATATGGATCAGTCCAAGAAAGGGTTCTTGCCTGTATTGCAAGGTGTGAGATTGAGCTCGGCTCAATGCCCGACCACGGCAAAAGATAAAGAAGAGATGAGTGTCATCCCCTATGCCTCAGCCATAGGATCTATTATGTATGCCATGCTGTGTACCAGAACTGATGTAAACCTTGTCATAAGTTTGGTAGGAAGGTACCAAAGTAATCCCGGCAAGGAACACTGGACAGCGGTCAAGAATATCCTGAAGTACCTGAAAAGGACAAAGGACATGTTTCTCGTCTATGGAGGTAACGAAGAGCTCGTCGTAAAGGGTTACGTCGATGCTAGCTTCGACACAGATCTGGATGACTCTAAGTCACAAACCGGATACGTGTATATGTTGAATCGTGGAGCAGTAAGTTGGTACAGTTGCAAGCAGAGCGTCGTGGCAGGATCTACATGTGAAGCGGAGTACATGGCAGCCTCGGAGGCAGCGCATGAAGCAATATGGATGAAGGAGTTCATCACCGATCTAGGAGTCATACCCAATGCATCGGGGCCGATCACTCTATTCTATGACAACATTGGAGCTATTACCCTTGCCAAGGAGCCCAGGTTTCACAAGAAGACCAGGCACATCAAGCGTCATTTCAACTCCATCCGTGAAAATGTTCAAGATGGAGACATAGATATTTGCAAAGTACATACAGATCTGAATGTCGCAGATCCGTTGACTAAACCTCTTCCGCGAGCAAAACATGATCAACACCAGAACTCTATAGGTGTTCGATTCATCACAATGTAACTAGATTATTGACTCTAGTGCAAGTGGGAGACTGTTGGAAATATGCCCTAGAGGCAATAATAAAAGGATTATTATTATATTTCCTTGTTCGTGATAATTGTCTTTTATTCATGCTATAATTGTATTATCCGAAAATCGTAATACACGTGTGAATACATAGACCACAGCATGTCCCTAGTGAGCCTCTAGTTGACTAGCTCGTTGATCAACAGATAGTCATGGTTTCCTGACTATGGACATTGGATGTCATTGATAACGGGATCACATCATTAGGAGAATGATGTCATGGACAAGACCCAATCCTAAGCATAGCACAAGATCGTGTTGTTCGTTTTGCTAGAGCTTTTCCAATGTCAAGTATCTTTTCCTTAGACCATGAGATCGTGTAACTCCCGGATACCGTAGGAGTGCTTTGGGTGTACCAAACGTCACAACATAACTGGGTGACTATAAAGGTATACTACGGGTATCTCCGAAAGTGTCTGTTGGGTTGACACGGATCGAGACTGGGATTTGTCACTCCGTATGACGGAGAGGTATCACTGGGCCCACTCGGTAATGCATCGTCATAATGAGCTCAAAGTGACCAAGTGTCTGGTCACGGGATCATGCATTACGGTACGAGTAAAGTGACTTGCCGGTAACGAGATTGAACGAGGTATTGGGATACCGACGATCGAATCTTGGGCAAGTAACATACCGATTGACAAAGGGAATTGTATACGGGGTTGCTTGAATCCTCGACATCGTGGTTCATCCGATTAGATCATAGAGGAGCATGTGGGAGCCAACATGGGTATCCAGATCCCGCTGTTGGTTATTGACCGGAGAGCCGTCTCGGTCATGTCTACGTGTCTCCCGAACCCGTGGGGTCTACACACTTAAGGTTTGGTGACGCTAGGGTTGTAGAGATATTAGTATGCAGCAAACCGAAAGTTGTTCGGAGTCCCGGATGAGATCCCGGACGTCATGAGGAGTTCAGGAATGGTCCGGAGGTAAAGAATTATATATGGGAAGTCGAGTTTCAGCCATCGGGAAAGTTTCGAGGTTCACCAGTATTGTACCGGGACCACCGAAAGGGTCCCGGGGGTCCACTGGGTGGGGCCACCTATCCCGGAGGGCCCCATGGGCTGAAGTGGGAGCGGAACCAGCCCCTAGTGGTCTGGTGCGCCCTGCCCTGGGGCCCCCCTGCGCCTAGGGTTGGGAACCCTAGGGGAGGGGGCGCCTCCACTTGCCTTGGGGGGCAAGTTTCCTCCCTCTGTCGCCGCCCCCCCTAGGAGATCCCATCTCCTAGGGCCAGTGCCCCCTGGGGTCCCTATATAAAGAGGGGGGGAGGGAGGGCAGCCACACCCTTGCACTTGGCGCCTCCCTTTCCCCTTGCTACACCTCTTCCTCCCGCAAACGCTTGGCGAAGCCCTGCCAGAACCCTGCTGCATCCACCACCACGTCGTCGTGCTGCTGGATCTTCATCAACCTTTCCTTCCCCCTTGCTGGATCAAGAAGGAGGAGACGTCACGCTGACCGTACGTGTGTTGAACGTGGAGGTGCCGTCCGTTCGGCGCTAGGATCTCCGGTGATTTGGATCACGACGAGTACGACTCCCTCAACCTCGTTCTCTTGAACGCTTCTGCTCGCGATCTACAAGGGTATGTAGATGCACCCCTCTCTCTCGTTGCTAGATGAACTCATAGATTGATCTTGGTGAACGTAGGATTTTTTTTTATTTTATGCAACATTCCCCAACAAAACTAGGGGCTATTTAGATAAAGAAGCAATAAAGTTAGTATGGCGAGTGTGGAAAAGTGGTGGTAGGAGTTGTGAAATTGTCTCTAAGAAATTGACTACTTTACTAGACAGATAGCAAGTTTTATGTGGGAGAGGCCACTGCTAGCATGTCATCCCTGATTTGGAATTCTATGCACTTATGATTGGAACTATTAGCAAGCATCCGCAACTACTAATGTTCATTAAGGTAAAACCCAACCATAGCATTAAGATATATTGGCGCCCCTTCAATCCCGTATGCATCAATTTCTATGCTAGGTTGAAGCTTCTGTCACTCTTGCCCTCCAATACATAGTCTTATCAATATACAATTAACCCTATGGTGTGATCAACGTGCGCGCTCATATGATGGGCACGAAAGGACAACAACATAACCACAAGAAAATTAAACCAATCATAGCAATTCACCAATTACCGGTAGGACAACAAAAATCTACTCAGACATCATAGGATGGCAACACATCATTGGATAATAATATGAAGCATAAAGCACCATGTTCAAGTAGAGGGTACATCGGGTTGCGGGAGACTGGACCACTGAATATAGATGGGGGAAGGTGATGGAGATGTTGGTGAAGATGACGAAGGTGTTGGTGTAGATCACGGTGATGACGATGGCCCCGGTGGCACTCCGGTGCCACCGGAAGCGAGGGGGGGAGAGCCCCCCTTCTTATTCTTCTTCCTTGACCTTCTCCCTAGATGGGAGAAGGGTTTCCCCTCTGGTCCATGGTCTCCATGGCTTGGGAGGGGCGAGAGCCCCTCCGAGATTGGACCTGTCTCTCTGTCTCTCTGTGTTCCTACGTTCCGAGATTTTGCCCTTTCACTGTTTCTTATATTCCCGGAGATCTATAACTCCGATTGGATTGAAACCTTCAACACGATTTTTTCCGGATATTAGCTTTCTTGCGGCAAAAGAAGAGCAGCAATCGCCTTACGGGGTGTCCACGAGGGTCAGGGGTGCGCCCCTTCCTCGTGGGCCCCTCGAGCATCGTCTCACGTTGATTCTTCTTCCCAAAAATCATAAATATTCCAAAAATATTCTCCGTCCGTTTTATTACGTTTGGACTCCGTTTGATATGGGTTTTCTGTGAAACATAAAACCTGCAACAGACAGGAACTGACACTGGGCACTGGATCAATATGTTAGTCCAAAAAATAGTATAAAAAGTTGCCAAAAGTATATGAAAGTTGAATAATATTGGCATGGAACAATCAAAAATTATAGATACGACGGAGATGTATCAACATCCCCAAGCTTAATTCCTGCTCGTCCTCCAGTAGGTAAATGATAAAAAGATAATTTTTGATGGAATGCTACCTAGCATAATCTTGATCATGTAATCTAATCATGGCATGAATATTAAGACATGAGTGATTCAAGGCAATAGTCTATCATTTGACATAAAAGAATTTAATACTCGAGCATCCCAACAAACAATCATGTCTTTAAAAATATCAATGCTTACAGAACGTTATCCCTACAAAATCATATAGTCTTTTATGCTTCCTTTTCTTAACGCAAGGTACCCCTCATGCCCATCCCAGTGTCAGCCAAGCAATTGGTTAATACTTTTTAACACGCTTTAGCTTTTTCAACCCTCACGCAATACATGAGCGCAAGCCATGGATATAGCACTACATGTGGAATAGAGTATGATGATGGAGGTTTTGTGGAGAAGACAAAAAGGGAGAAAGTCTCACATCGACGTGGCTAATCAACAGGCTATGGAGATGCCCATCAATTGATGTCAATGCGAGGAGTAGGGATTGCCATGCAACGGATGCACTAGATCTATAAGTGTATGAAAGCTCAAACTAAAACTAAGTGTGTGTGCATCCAACTTGCTTGCTCATGAAGACCTCGGGCATTTGAGGAAGCCCATCATCGGAATATACAAGCCAAGTTCTATAATGAAAATACCCACTAGTATATGAAAGTGATAACTCAAGATACTCTCTATATGAAGAACATGGTGCTACTCTGAAGCACAAGTGTGGTAAAAGGATAGTAACATTGCCCCTTCTCTCTTTTTCTCTCATTTTTTTTCTTATTTTTGGTGGGCTTCTTTGGCCTTTTTTTATTTGGGCTTCTTTGGCCTCTTTTATTTTTCATAAAGTCCGGAGACTCATCCCGACTTGTGGGAGAATCATAGTCTCCATCATCCTTTCCTCACTGGTGCAATGCTCTAATAATGATGATCATCACACTTTATTTACTTACAACTCAATATTACAACTCGATATCTAGAACAAAAATGTGACTCTATATGAATGCCTCCGGTGGTGTACCGGGGTGTGCAATGATCTAGCGTAGCAATGCCATTAAAAAATGGACAAGCCATGAAAACATCATGCTAGCTATCTTACGATCATGCAAAGCAATATGACAATGAATGCTCAAGTCATGTATATGATGATGATGGAAGTATCATGGCAATATATCTCGGAATGGCTATGGAAATGCAATAATAGGTATGTATGGTGGCTGTTTTGAGGAAGATATAAGGGGTCTTATGTGTGATAGAGTGTATCATATCACATGGTTTGGATGCACCGGCGAAGTTTGCACCAACTCTCGTGGTGAGAAAGGTCAATGCACGGTACCGAAGAGGCTAGCAATGATGGAAGGGTAAGAGTGCGTATAATCCATGGACTCACATTAGTCATAAAGAAATCATATAATTATTGCAAAAGTTTATTAGCCCTCTAAGCAAAGTACTACTACGCATGCTCCTAGGGGGGAGGTTGGTAGGAGTTAACCATCGAGCGCCCCTGACCTTCACACAAAGATAAACAATCAAAATACAATGCGCGCCAATTTGGTTACATAGTTTAGGAGACCATACGTGCATGCTTCGGGAATCACAAATCTTAACACAATATCCTTACTAAACACAACCATTTACTAGAACCTCCCACATATCATCATCTCTATATCGCAAAACTATTCCAAGGAATCAAACATATCATATTCAGTGATCTACAAGTTTTGTGTAGGATTTTATGACTAACCATGTGAATGACCAATTCCTGACATCTCTCTAAATAGATATAAGTGAAGCAAGAGAATTTTAATTCTTTCTACAAAAGATATGCTCACACTCTAACAAATATAAGTGAAGCAAAAGAGCATTCTACAAATGACGGTTTTCTATGTGAAGAGAAACAGGCAATCCAAACTTCAAATGATATAAGTGAAGCGCATGAAGAATTCTATAAAGCCATACTCAAAAGATATAAGTGAAGTGCAATGAGAATTCTATAAATCAACCATGGACTATCTCATACCAGCATGGTGCATAAAAGAAAAGTGAAAACTAAATGCAAAAGACGCTCCAAGATTTGCACATATCGCATGAATGAAACGAATCCGAAAACATACCGATACTTGTTGAAGAAAGATGGGACGCCTTCCGGGGCATCCCCAAGCTTAGACGCTTAAGTCTCCTTGAATATTTACTTGGGGTGCCTTTGGCATACCCAAGCTTGAGATCTTTCCTCTCCTCCTTTTCCTCATATCGAGACCTCCTCGATCTTCGAACACTTCATCCACACAAAACTTCAACAGAAAACTTGGTAAGATCCGTTAGTATAATAAAGCAAATCACTACTCTAAGTACTGTTGCAAACCAATTAATATTTTGTTTTTGAATTGTAGCTACTATAATATAATTTTTCCATGGCTTAATCCACTGATAGAAATTGATAGTTTCATCAAAACAAGCAAACTATGCATCAAAAGTAGAATATGTCTTAAACATGACAGTCTGTAGTAATCTGAACATTCATCATACTTATGTTACCCTAAAAATTCTGCAAAAATTAGGAAACATAAACAATTTGTGTAGAAAGACGCTGCAAAAAGTTTCAGAACCGTTTGACGTTCCAGTAAAACATGTAAAATCGCGCACTACAGCCAAAGTTTCTGTCCTGCACCGCACAAACCAACAAGCATTGTAAACATCCTAAAGGCAAATCTTGGGACATTATTTTTATAATACAATGGAACTGTATAAGGGGATAATTATTTTTGATGAAAAGTTTCTGTAATTAATATTCACAAAGTTTCCCTGAGCATGAACAAAGTTCAAGGAGCTCCCCCACTTCAACAATGCTTGTCTTTCTCACTTTCACTTTCCTTTTTGAAATGTTTTGGGTTCCCCTCTTTATTTTTTTGTTTTTAAAATTTATGAAAGCACTCAACAGAAATAAATTACTCTCTAAAACTTCCGGGTTGTCTCCCCGGCAGCGCTTTCTTTAAATCCATTAAGCTAGGCATATAGTGCTCAAGTAATGGATCCACCCGGATCCCAAGGTATATCAAAGCCAATTTTAATTAACAGTGATTTGTGATTTAGTAGTGAGCACAAAGTAACATATATCATGCAACAACAAAGTCTAACTCTCTTCCTATGCATAGGCATGTCATAAAAGAACAATTCATGCACACCAAGTAAAGGCCAATGCATAGTATAAGCAGTTTCTTGCAATTCTATCGTGTTGGAAACATAAAGAGGCGGAGATGTAGTTCCTCTCTTATAATAATTGCAAGTTGGAGCAGCAACCACATGCATATTATATCTATCAAAATCATCATGTGCAATGGTAAAATGCAACCCATCAACATAATCCTTAATAAGAGCAAACTTCTCCGGTATAGTGTAGTTTGGAGAATTCAAAAAGATAATAGGACTATTACGTGTGGGTGCAATAGCAACAATTTCATGTTTAACATAAGGAACTATAGAAATTTCATCTTAATAAGCATAATTCATATTGGCATGTTGGCCACAAGCATAGCAAGCATCATCAAAAAGGGTTATTTCAAGAGAATCAACATGGTCATAACAATCATCATAGCAATCATCCTCCGGTAAGCACGAAGGGAAATTAAACAATGTATGAGTTGAAGAGCTACTCTCATTAGAAGGTGGGCACGGGTGATCAATCCGCTCTTCCCCCTTTTGTTCTTCGCTCTCCTCCTCATCTTTTTCATCCAATGAGCTCACAGTTTCATCAATTTCTTCTTCCATAGACTCGTGCAAAATATTAGTCTCTTCTTGGAAAGCGGAGGAGTCCTCAATATATGGTTTAACATAGGCATTAGAAGCATAATTATCATAACAATATTGAAGTATGGCAAAATTTTCAGATTTGTAAAGAGTAGCATCATACTTTTCAATCAAACAAGCAATTTCATAAGCACCATTAAAAGCAACAAATTCTTCAATTTGTTGAACATCATAGTAATTATAAACACCCTTAGCATACGAAGATACGATTCCATTATCACTAAACTCACATTGATAGGGAAGGTGTTTCTTAGGGTTTTCAGAACAACAAGTAAAATCATATATTTCACATAAATTCCAAGCATAGCATTGCAAACGATGTGTATGATCCAGTAAAAGTTTCCCTTTTTGAGATAAGCGGTGTCGCACATAACAAGCATGCTCATCTAAAGATTTGCCCTCAACTAAACTAGTTGGGGTTTCAGCACGAGCACATAGGGATCGAGATGATCCAAGTAAAAAGCTTCATGAGTGTGATAGATTTTGAGTGGTTCTTCAACCATTGGTGTGGTAGGTACAACTATTTTTTGGGTATTTTGCGTTTCCTACCCATAACTAAAGATAGAAAACAACTGAGAACAACAAATAAAAATTACTTAGTGATAAAGCAGACAAGCACACACGAGAGTATTCACCCCACGCTATAACTCCCTGGCAACGGCGCCAGAAAAAGGTCTTGATAACCCACAAGTATAGGGGATCAATTGTAGCCTCTTTCGATAAGTAAGAGTGTTGAACCCAACGAGGAGCTAAAGGTAGAACAAATATTCCCTCAAGTTCTATCGACCATCGATACAACTCTACGCACGCTTAACATTCCCTTTACCTAAAACAAGTATGAAACTAGAAGTACTTTGTAGGTGTTGTTGGATAGGTTTGCAAGAATATAAAGAGCACGTAAATAAAAACTAGGGGCTGTTTAGATAAAGAAGCAATAAAGTTAGTATAGCGAGCGCGGAAAAGTGGTGGTAGGAGTTGCGAAATTGTCCCTAAGCAATTGACTACTTTACTAGACCGATAGCAAGTTTTATGTGCGAGAGGCCACTGCTAGCATGTCATCCTTGACTTGTAATTATATGCACTTATGATTGGAACTATTAGCATGCATCCACAACTACTAACGTTCATTAAGGTAAAACCCAACCATAGCATTAAGATCTATTGGTCTCCCTTCAATCTCGTATGCATAAATTTATATGCTAGGTTGAAGCTTCTTTCACTCTTGCCCTCCAATACATAGTCCTATCAACATACAACTAACCCTATGGTGTGATCCATGCGTGCGCTCATATGATGGGCACCAAAGGACGGCAACATAACCACAAGCAAATTAAACCAATCATAGCAATTCACCAATTACCAGTAGGACAACAAAAATCTACTCAGACATCATAGGATGGCAACACATCATTGCATAATAATATGAAGCATAAAGCATCATGTTCAAGTAGAGGGTACAGTGGGTTGCGGGAGAGTGGACCGCTGAATATAGATGGGGGAAGGTGATGGAGATGTTGGTGAAGATGACAGAGGTGTTGGTGTAGATCGTGGTGATGATGATGGCCCCGGTGGCACTCCGGCGCCACCGGAAGCGAGGGGGAGAGAGCCCCCCTTCTTCTTCTTCCTTGACCTTCTCCCTAGATGGGAGAAGGGTTTCCCCTCTGGTCCATGGTCTCCATGGCGTGGGAGGGGCGAGAGTCCCTCCGAGATTGGATCTGTCTCTCTGTCTCTCTCTGTTTTTGCGTTCCGAGATTCTGCCCTTTCACCATTTCTTATATTCCTAGAGATCCGTAAGTCTGGATTGAAACCTTCAACACGATTTTTTTCGGATATTAGCTTTCTTGCGGCGAAAGAAGACCAGCAACCGCCTTACAGGGTGTCCATGAGGGTCAGGGGCGCGGCCACCCCCTTAGGGTGCATCCCCGGCCTCGTGGGCCCCTCGAGCATCGTCTCACGTTGATTCTTCTTCCCAAAAATCATAAATATTCCAAAAATATTCTCCTTTCGTTTTTATTCCATATGGGCTCCGTTTGATCTGGGTTTTCTGCGAAACATAAAACATGCAACAGACAGGAACTGGCACTGGGCACTGGATCAATATGTTAGTCCCAAAAATAGTATAAAAAGTTGCCAAAAGTATATGAAAGTTGAATAATATAGGCATGGAACAATCAAAAAATTATAGATACGACGGAGACGTATTAGCTTCCACCGAGCTTGTTCAGCAGCCTGACTTGACGGGTCCTAGCTACCCCATGGATTTTATCACGGATTCACACTAGTGCCACCTTATGACGCTATGGCTTCAGCTCAAAGTCAAGGCGGCTGTCGGCTCTGTGTTCCCTCCTTCACCCGGAGCAAATTTTCACTGATGTCCGATTCCACAAGGCTATGCTGTTGTCATGGTGGACGAAATAACGGAGGGATTTGAGGAGCTCCATCTTGACCACCCTATAGGTGATGGGGAGACTCTGCTAGGTCTTGCTATGAAGACTCCATGTCTATGGAGGAAGGAGCACATCAAGCTTCTGAATTTCATGGCTCCTGCGAGTCAGCTGGGCACTCCGCCTCCTCCGCCTCCTCCTCCTCCTCCGGCAAGTGATCAGGGCACTCTGCCTCCTGCTCCGGCACGTGAGGGCAGCAGTACTCCGCCTCCTTCTCCACCTGCTCCGGCGCGTCCGAGCAGCCTGCCTCCTCCTTCGCCGCCTCGTAAGCGACGGCAGAACACAGACACCGCCGCTCCGGTTGCTCCGACGCATCGTAGCAGTCCGCCTTTGGCTGCTCCGCCTCTTAAGCAACGAAAGAAGACAGCCGCAGCCGCTCCGACGGAGGCAACACAGATTCGGTCCATCGTCTCTCAAGCCTCTAGAGAAGTTACCATACGAGAGGAGCGATGAGGAAAACCAGAAGATCTCTGAAGGCCAAGTGAATGACTCCTTTCAATCGGTAAAAGCTAAGAAACATCCACCTTCGGAGGAGAAGATAGATCCGGTGAAAGCGAAGCGCACTTTGGATGCCCTGCAGCAACCATCACCGCCTCCGCCGCAATCCAACTATGACCACGTCATTGAAAGGACATATAAGGAAGCGGAGCGGTCGGGAAGTACTTGCACTGATCAAAGGCTAGAAGAACGAAGAAGAGGGAAAAAAATTCCCCAGCTCGGTGAACAAGCGAAGCAATCGTGCCCCCGCTCAATGTGTCTAGCGATATCATCGCTAATCTTCCGGGGATGCTGCCCGGTAGCAATCCTGGAGATTACATACCCGACGATGTTGCACTTTTTGAAACAATGGAGGTGGACACATTAAGATTCGAGCACGGGAAGCCTCTCGTCAGACCTTGTACTTCCCTAACAATGATGATGCGAAGATTCCATGATTGGCACATGGACATCTGCAGGAAGTCTGGGAAAAATACTTTGTCACTGAGAGTTAAAGAGGAGCACGACCTCGTTGGAATTGATCTGTTGTCTGTTCCATATGAGGAGTTCTTCCAGTTTTTCAATCAAAAGGCCCTCGATAAAATAATCATCACTTGCTACTGTCTGTAAGCACTACTTCTCTGTAATTAATTAAGTCTCTATATATAGCTCAGCTCTTTCATTGCATGTATATATAATTATCCTCACTATATTATGCAAATTGAAGATCGCCGAATTGAAGAAAAGACAAGTAGGTGATATTGGGTTCATTAATATAAATCTCATGGATGAATGGAGTGTTAAACATGATCCCAGAGATATCGAGGCCAACTTGCTATGATCGTTACTTCGAAATAAACACAAAGCTACAATAATTTTTCCTTACGAATACAAGTGAGTGTTACTGTCTTGTGCATATTCGGTTTCCCTTATTACTCGAGGTTATAGTAAATGTAATTGATGAGTTATGCATGCATCCGCAGCTTCCACTTTATTCTGCTAGAGATTAAGCTTGAGCAGGGACTACTAACCGTCAAAGACTCCAAATGAAAAAATCTGGAGGAGTATGCGACCATGACTAAAATGCTCGAGAAGTAAGTTCAATCGATCATTATCGCACCATATCGACAACTTTGTTCATTTCCTTATATCAAGTAATTGTTTTCTTTGTCTGGCATGGTTTGGAAAAAGTTCACTGCACAAACTATGGGATTGCCGGCGTAGCTGCAATTTAACCACTCGAAAGTAAGTACTAGCTACTAGCTAGTTCCATGCATCTCCCATTGATTCTAGCTAGTTTCATCAATACCATTTATCATGCTTTCTTATCAGTTTGATTGACCTCTATTTCTTGTAAAGTGATTGTGGCAGGAACCCGAGAATGATTTCTGTGGATACTACATTTGCGAGTTCATCCACCACACCACCTGTGAGCAGGGCTACTCTAAACAACAATATGAAGTGCGTAAGCAATAATATTCACAATTTTATTTTATTACCATCATTTGTGTTGAGTTTCATTCATATATATGTATTGACCCCCTTCTTGAAATTATATGTGGAAGATGCGGGATGAACTCCTACCACAAGATCTCATACGAGCAATTCAAGAGGAATTGGTGGGATTCTTTCTTGACCACGTCATCGACAAACACGGAGAATACCATGTGGAAGTT
This sequence comes from Triticum aestivum, assembly GCF_018294505.1. Lineage (NCBI taxonomy): Eukaryota > Viridiplantae > Streptophyta > Magnoliopsida > Poales > Poaceae > Triticum > Triticum aestivum. Next base: position 646,669,221 of record NC_057798.1, on the reverse strand, counting down.
GAGTTCAGATGTTAGGGGATTTTGTAAGAGATGTTATTTATATATATATATATATATATATATATATATATATATATATATAGCCAGTAGCGTCAGATAGATATATGAAAACTTGTTGTTCGTCCAATCTATCGGAGAAGGAGAGGTCGATCACTTCTCTGTGTGCATATGTTCATGACGATCTTCTATACTTAATGGTTTCCTTCATTTGCTTACTAGCTAGCTAGCGTGTCGAGTCCTCTCTATACGTATAGTACGTAGCGTCGAACAAGCACAGAGATAAGAGAGGACACTTCTCTCTATTAGCTAGCTAACACAATATACAAAATCCCTAAATTAACCCGCCAAAACCCCCAACCCCCCCCCCCCTTAAGAAAAAAAACAAAAACACCAGCCCCTGAACTGTTGACGCATGGAAGCCTTTTGGTCCCGGTTGGTGGCTCCAACCGGGACAAAAGGTCCTCTGGCCTGGGCAAGCGGCAGCGGCCACATGGAGCCCCATCTGTCCCAGTTCCTGGGCGAACTGGGACTAAAGGTATAGGGCTTTAGTACCGACCCTTTAGTCCTAGTTTGGCAACCGGGACAAATGGCCCTCACGAATCGGGACGAATGGGGCCTTTTCTACTAGTGGTAATACAAGTGAGTGAAAATTAAACAAAACATTCAGGCCACATATTTTGGCCAAAGTCAAATAAAATATGTCATGAAATTCTCAAATGCTATAAGAGCCTAAACTATTAGCATCATCACAAATGGATATCACAAATTCACTTTACTTGGGTTATGCTACACACGAGCTTCAATGAAATGACGTTATGTGAAGTTAGTGATAATAGCATGTAAGGTACAAACATAAACAGAAATGATACATGTCATATGACTCATGCAACACCATAATCGCTCCACAAACCTTTGTTTGGTTACGCTGCACACGAGCATTATCTTAGTACTACGCGGTGTTAGTAGCAATACAGGTAAAACATAACTTAATAAAAATAGATTCACTCCACATCCACATATGCATACAAAATTCATGCAAAATACATGATAAGGGATGTTCCATGTAGCCTACACAGGCTTTAAACAAACAAAAATATCATAAGCAAACTCCACTCGCAAACTCCATTCGGGTCGAGCTATACGGGTGTGTCATATCATAGCACCGCATTGTTAGTTTTGATACCATGTGAAGTCAAAATCAAAAAAACATGGCACATATCACATGAACCATATAAAGCATCAAGATT